>NW_018744931.1:0-363161 GCF_001683475.1 Chenopodium quinoa
TTATGATTCCATAAAGTATCCTGTCAACACTCATTCTTTATGTTCTCTTAATGTTGTCGATCCAATGGTGCATGATGTTCCTAACAATGATCGTGGGGATGAGTTCCTCACACCTATAACTAATGTTGTATCTGGTGATTGCTTGGATTTCTCTATGCCTACTAATGTGCAGGTGAAGGTGGGGGAATTGAATGAACATTCCAAGCTTCCACCTATACCACCAGGTTCAACAATCGGCCCGTCTGCAATTCCGGGCAAGAAATTGTCCCATTTATACCACAAAGCAAAGAATAGGTTGTGGCATGACAAGATAATTTCTAGGAAGAAGGTTAAAGTCGGTGAAAAAGTACTCCTATATCAATCCCGACTTAGATTATTTCCGGGAAAACTTCGGTCCCGTTGGGAGGGCCCTTTTCAAGTGGTGAACGTATATCCGCATGGAGCAGTTGAAATTCAAAGCCTCGAGACTGATAAGGTTTTCAAAGTCAATGGACAAAGGCTCAAACCCTACTTCGAGGGTTTCAAAACCGAGAACGTGGAGAGCATCGATCTCTACGAGCCATCAATTGATTAACGAAGTTTCATGAGTTGTGTCGAGCCAACGACGTAAAACAAAGGCGCTAATCGGGAGGCAACCCGAAAACTCTTCCCCGTTTTCATTTATTTTAGTTTTTATTGTTTTTGTTTTGATATACCAAGTGCTTTTGGTGGATTTATGTAGGAGGATGCTTTGGGAGTACGTATTGTGAGCAAAAACAGAGCAAAACAGGTAAAAACAGGCTTTGGGAGGCAGCCCCTGCAGGAGCCGCTGGTGGCGGGCTGGCAGCTGCTCTGTAGCCGCTACCAGCGGCTCTCCAAGCAGCCAAAAAATCCCAAAGTTCTGCCCCAGCCGCTGGCAGCGGGTCTGGTGCCGCTGCCAGCGGGTGTCCTTCAGCTAAAAAAAAAAAAAAAAAAAAAAAAAAAAAAAAAAATTTTTGCAGCAGCCGCTGCCAGCGCGTCTTCCAGCAACATTCACCCTAAATTCCTTCTTAAGACGCTGGCAGCGGGCCCCAAGCCGCTACCAGCGGCATTCCCTGCATACCTGAATTTTTGCCCTTTTAAACCCATTTTTCTTCAATCCTACAATCCAATTCATTCTAGTCTTTATCCAAAACCCCAATTAATCACTTCCCTCTATCCCTTAGCAAGTATTCTTTATCCAAAACAACCCATTTGCCCCATTTTCAATCTAAAATTCAGAAATTTAAAAACCCCTCGTCTAACCTTTTTCCCTCAATTTCAAGTCCAATTAAACCTTAACATTGTTTCAATTTCTAAATTCTAAACTTGAAATTTGAGGAATTGTGTGAACCTTGGTGTTTGGAGGTTTGGTGGGTTGCTCATTGTATTTTGAAAGAGGAGGTGAGATTTGTGCAATTCGTTCTTGTGCAATGGGAAGACATAACAAGTGAAGGCAACCTCTTCACCTACGAGGGTTGCAAGGGGGTAGACAACAAGGGGATACTTCAAGGGAGGGTGTATCACCCTCTTTTCCCCAAGCAAATGACTTCATGGGCATTCGTCTAACTACGAAAGAAAAGACTACATGGGTTCAACTTCAACAGCCCAAAAGAATGGTGCAATGCACAAAAGTCGTCGATTTGGAGGCATTGCAAGTGGTTGGTTTGGAGGAAGTGATGGAGCACGAGCGCACCTACTTATGTGAGAAATGCGTTTGGTTGGAATAATCTTCCCATGGGCAACACTTGGGGTCCCCATAGTTCATTTTTCTTCTCGAGAGTTTTTGAAATCCTTGATAATGCCGAATCTTCCAACTTCGGGAATCCTTCCATTAAGTGGTACTTATTTCTTCCCTTTCCCTTACTTTTGTTTTTATTGTTGTTGTTCTTGCATTGAGGACAATGTCTCATTCAAGTAGGGGGGAAGCAATTCTTGCATATTTTGAAATTTGTATAGTTATCCTAATTTAATGGTTTTGTATAGCTATTTCAATTGTGGTTCAATGAAAAAAAAAATGCAAAAAGAAAAACAGAAAAAAAGTAAAAAAAAAAAAGAAAGAAAGAAAAAAAAGAAAAAGAAACCCGCTAAGTCGAAAACCTGAAAAGGCGGCTTAGGCAAAAATGGGGCCCGGTTAGGTTGAAAACCCGAAAGGGCGACCTAAGCAAAAAAGTGGCTATATGAGTGGGTGAGAAAGTGAGATTTGGAAAAAAGATGAAGAGGCTAGGATGAAAACCCGAAAGGGCTCCTAGGAAAAATGAGAGAAAAAAGAGAGAAATGTTCATGAATTTGATTTTTCAAGGAAATTTCGCATCTATTTGCCGGAGTCGGTGTCATAAGGGGAGGAGATATAAGAGGTGTCGGGGTAGGTTTCATCTTGGTGATTTTGGGAGATAGTTGAGATTTTGGGGAATTTGTTGATCATCTTAGGAATTTGAGAGCATGAGTTGTTTGTTTTCACTCTTGAATGTGGAAGTGTTTTTATGAGATTTTTGGTTAAGTTGAGTTTTTGTTTGCCCAATTTTATCAAAAATTTCATTTCTTTAGGCGGTTGAGATATTCATACTCATGGCTATGCGTTTATCGTTCCAAGTTGATTTTGGGGATGAATTGATAAATAAGAAAAAAGGGAGATTTAAAGTGTGAAGTATGGGGGAGTGTGATTGTGATTGGTTGATAAGTACTAGGATGTTTTGTTGAGTTTGAGTGCGTAGAGCTAGTTTGATTCCACCATCTTCTGTTTTGAACCTTAGTGAGGAGGATGTGTTTTATTCTCTAAGTTTACTCGAGGGCGAGTAAAGGTTCAAGCATGGGGAATTTGATAAGCCTTATTATCATGGTTGAGAGAAGCATTTTAGGGTGTGTTTTGATGCTTTATATGTACTTTTGTTAGCTTTTGTGAGTTTTGGGCTGTGATCTCACTTATGTGCAAAAGGCGGGATTTATGAGTATAAGTGAGTGAGTGAGCTCGGGAACCAATGAAGAGTTATGTAAGAAGGATGGACCTTGGCTCGTGATTTGAGAGTTGTGATGGAGCATGGAAGAGCAAGGAAGAAAGCTTGAGGAAAAGGTGAAGCAAAGCAAGAAGAAGAAGCAAGGAAAGAAGGCGAAAACAGCAGGAACCGCTGCCAGGGCCGCTGGCAGCTGGCCAGAGCCGCTGGCAGCGGGTATACCAGAGTGAGGGGCTGCCAGAGCAGCTGCCAGCGGGTCCAGAGCAGCTGGCAGCGGCTCTGGCAGAAATTCGGGCTGTTTTGGTTAATTTTCAGCAATTTGGCTTTGTTTTGGCTCGTGTTTTGGATATTATTTTATTATTATTATTGTGTTATGTTATTAAAATATAGAAACATATAAATAGCTTAGTTTTAATTAAGTTTTAAGAGAGAAAAAAGGAGAATTAAGTTTTGAGAAAAAAAGCTTTCTAGGGTTTTCTTGGAATTTTCAGAATTCTTTGTTTTGGAATTAGAATCCATGGAAGCTTAATCTTCCGGATTCTTTGGTTAAAGATTGAAGCTTTTAGCTACGAATTGTGAGATCTTTCTTCTCTTAATATCTATTGAATATATATTGTTCCTTGAATTAATTTCATGATTTGCTTTAATCAATTGCTAGGTTAGAATTATTGGATTCGCTTGCATCTAATTAATCTTTCCAAAGTAGCAACTTTAGGTTATTGATGCATGCTTTTGGTTGATAACTTGAAGAGGGAATAATATTATTGAAGAAATTAGACCGCTTGTGTTAATTTATTCAATCCTTGTTGATTTCTCTGTTTATTTTCTTCTTGTGGATAATTTAGAGCGCTTGTATTGAATTGTGCATTGGAAAGGGTTAGAAAGGAGCGCTTTGCTATTTCTAACTATTTATGAGAATTTAGAATCTAGGAATTCTACAACAAGGTGTTCAATAGAGCTTGATTGAGGAGACTTCTATGATCAATTTGTATGTTCATTAGTGGATTTCGCATAACCAAGACCGTTCTTCTCATTGATTACCTATTCATTACGTTCGTTGTTCTTACTTAGTTCATTTATCATCATTGCTCGTGAAAACCCCCCTCGTTACTTAGGTTACTACCGTCCTAGAGTATTTCCACTTAGGTTTCCAGTTATTAGTCCCTTTTTCCCTGTGGATTCGAACTCGACTTCCCTAACTACGTTTATTTGCAGTTAGCTTAGTTGTGATATTTTTGGTTGCATACGACTGAGGCACACCAGTAAACAACAAGCCATTTAAACCTCAAAGTCGCCTTTGAGGACGAGTGTGCTCTCGTAAGGGTTTCCAAAGAGTTTAACCCATAACTCTACACATAAAGCAACACAAACAAGGCAATGCATAGACAAATAAAATAAACACAAAAACAAGACGTTCATGGTGGACTTTTTGGAACGAAACAAGCACCAATGAATGCACAACTTTCTAAACAAATAAGGGTATGCACGTTCCAAGATGTTTAGGGTTGAAAGAAACATAGACTAAGCTAAGCATAGAGAACTAAGAGCCGTACAATTCACCTTTCATCCCAAACTAGCTAGCCGCGTTCTCTCCACTAGCTTCAAGTCAACCATTAGGTGGGCTTCTCATGGTTCCTCGAAGGAACCGGAAAAAAGATAAAGAAATGAAAACGATGAGAAGGTTATCCCGACGTCTTGGCTATGCACTCTCTCTCTATAAGCTTGACAACTATCTTCCTCCATCGATAAAGACTAAACTCTATAGGGTCTAAAGGTCTTTTATTGGTTGTAAGGGTATGCTTGGGGTGTAAGGTGGGAAAAATTTTAAAAAATTTAAAAATTTGGTGGTATTCCCCCACACTTATTCAATAAACACACACTAACAAGACTAAGAAACAGGACTCCCCCACACTTGAACGGAGCATTGTCCTCAATGCTCAAACACGAGGGATATGAAGTTTTTTTTTTTTTTTTTTTTTTTTTTTTTTTTTTGGTCCTTACCTTATTTGAGTAAGGACGGCTTTTCATAAGCATTTTCTCTTATTTCACTGAATAGAAACACAGTTTACTCACTTGCTTGACCAAAGAACTACAACTTTCTCATTTGCGTTCAAAATCAACACAAAACAATTCTCAAACCAACATGCTTCACATAAACAAAAGGTTTAGGGGAACAAAAGGTCATTCGGTTTGTAATGTGGCTCAAAAATCAAGAAAGGGAAATAGGCTCAAAGGGTTAGCAAGAGGGGAAAATTTAAAAGAAAACCAATTTTGTAACAAAACAAAAAGAAGGATAAGAAAATGAAAAATGCCTATGTCCTCCCTTAAAGGGTTCGGTCACGATCTCGGGTAGATAGAAGTCAAACTCTGGATTGAGAAATGCATAACCAAGGATCCAAATATGCCACTCAACAAAGTTGATGAAGGCTAGAACAAATAAACCTCACACGGGATTTGTATAGCAATTACCGACCTAAGGGGTTCATATCCACTATGGAGAGCGACACCGTCTTACCACAACCATGGATTGAGGCTACAAGTATCCCAAAGTTCTTAAAACCGCTACCTTAGCATTAAAATATGTTTAACTCAACCCAAAACACTCTCAAACCGTGCATACCATTACCAATTAGGAAGGAAAGCCTTCAAGGACACAAGCTCAAAACATTAAGTCCAAAACAAGAATGAATAAAACACATACGAAAACTTGCCTTGTTTTTAAAGGAAAAGACTCCATACAAGCAAATATTCACAAGACAAGAACAACTTGAGAATGTTTATACAGTTGCGCAAGATGAGAGCATGATCAACAAATCCATGTATACCAAAAGTCAAATCAATAAGGCGCTCATGGCCATCCAAATATAGAATAACCAAAGTCAAAAATAAACCTTGGTATGTATGGAGGGGGTAAATCAAGCAATCAAGAGACCAAGAAAGGGAAGAAGGAAACAACAAAACCACAAACATGTATCTTTCAAACCACATGCAAATAAGAAGGTAAAGCAATAAAAAAAAAAGAAAATGGAAAGAGTGAACCAAATGATAGGTGGGTGTGAAACCCGCAAATGAACTCATTTTCATCATTTCCATCTAATTACTCTTCTTTGGTGCTTCAACTTCCAATCACAAGCATTCCTTGGTTTGTTTCTTCTTATGGTTCCCGATCCAAGGTCATGAGCAAAAGTATAGACATCAAGTAACTATATACAAAGAGAAACAAGAGGAAAAAAAAATTAAAGGAAATAAGGAAAAGTAAAAGCAATAAAAACACGGGTTACTTCCCGAGAAAGTCTTGTTTAAGGTCCAAGATTGACCTTATTAGTAAATAACCGGACAAAGAACGCAAAAGCTTGTCATATGCATCGGAAAATATTTCATGAAAAAGAGCATAAGTGATGCTCATATGACAAGCAAGCACAAAGTTGAAAGAAACTCTATGCTTGAGGGGAGGGGAAAAGAAAAATAAAAAGAATCAAAAGAAAAATCAAAAGAAAAATTAAAATAAGAAAAAGAAAAAGAGGGAACAAACTCATTTAGTTGCATTTTGGAAGGTGATAGCTCATCATTGAAATCAAAAGTAAGGCCATGGTGGTATAGAGAGGCAAGGGGCTCCTCAATTGGTTTATTTTTGAGAAAATATGGTAGTGAGATGGGAAAAGAAGGAATATTGCTAAACTTCCTTGAAAAAGGGATGTAAGTTGAAGGGGTTTGAATTGGGATCGCACTCACCACCTCAATTACACCACCTAGCATTGAATCACAAGCTTTCTCTTCCAACTCATCTTCAATACCCTCAAAGATTTTCGATGTATTCTCAATCACCAATTGGGATATTTCACTCTCAACAAGAGCATGATCATCATTGTTAACATTCCCCAAGTCACCATGAATGAACATCGGTATCTCATCATCACCTAAACCAAACTTTTCTCTAAGAAACCTCAAATCAATGTTTAATTGCATCAATTTTGTATCGTCAATGGGTTGCGAAGTGTTTTGAGGCTCAAATTGGGTGGAGGGGTTGGTATTCACGAAGTCATGAAAAATCTCACCATCCATACTCCCTCCATCACTTTCAAAATCATCATCCTCAATCACATTCTCAAATTCCAAATGAGTTGTCTCACTCTCTTGATTACCCTTAGGCTCACTCAAATGGGAGGAGGGAGAAGAAGGAAAGGCATCCTCTTGGGATGAGGCTAGTTGGGAAATTTTACTTTCCATCATTTTAATCCAAGCTTCCCTTTCATTCCTCTCTTCATCTTGTTTTCTCATAAACTCCTTAAGCATCTCCATACACTCTTCTTCCTTCGATCTCCCCACTGAATTACCCTCACAAAAAGGCTCATTAGACACATAGGGGAACTCATTAGGAATCGTGTATGAAAAAGGAAAGGAAGATGAATAATTATGCATTTGAGAATTTGGGGTGTGTGAAGCATCATTAGAATTCATGCATATAATTGATGAACATTGAAAAATATCATGAACATTATCAACATTGGGATGCATCTCATCACAATTAGCATACAAAAGGGAAGGGTTGCCATCATGCATCAAGGGATCATCATGGGGAACATAAGAATCATCATTAGAGTTTATGCAAGAGTTAGAAAAATCACGACAATTATCATAATTATCTTGCTCATTGCTATCCCGAGCAAACCACAAATAGAAATCCCAAGCCTCATCCGAAGATGTGGCTCGAAATTCACCATTAAATTTGTTTTCAACCACCCCCCTAGTGTACTCATTCAAACCCCAATAAATTATCTCACAAGACTCCCATAAAGTACAACCAAGGTAATTAGAGAAGTCTTCAAACCTATTAAAGTATACCCAAAAGGGCTCATATTCAAATTGAGGCAAAGAAGGACATGACATTTCATTTTGGACAAATTGATCCATGACTCAATGAGGCAAAACAAATAGCAACCAAATAAGAAAGTTCAAATATTTTTGGAATTTCCCCTTTTTTTTCCCTTTTTTTTTTTACAAAAAATAAACAAAAAGAAAAGAAAATATTCGCAAAGACCTAGACTCAATAAGGTAATACAACAATAATGGAAGCCGTCCCCGGCAACGGCGCCATTTTGGTGCCGGATAATTAGGTCGTTGGACTAACTACCCTCAACCAAACAATATTTATAAACCTACACCTACACTAAACAAGTTTAGTGGTAAGTAGAGGGTCGAACCACGGAGACGACATAAACAATATCAACACCACCACCAATTAAGCTAGGTCAAAGAGATAGGATGGATAGAACAATAAACAAAAATGAGATTTATATTAAGTTAAACTAACACCAAGGGAGAGGGTCAAACATGACAATGATCTTCAATAAAGTTAGGCAATGGAAATGAGTTTACATGCAAACCAAATATCTCATATAAGGCAATACCAACAATACCATCTAACCACCTATCGGGGTCAAAGGCTTTCCCAACTTAACACATGCTCATACTATCGTCATAAGCTATGAAAGTTAAGGTTTTTGCATAGAATCGATCACCTAATGGATATCCCTAAGTTACACTATCGTCATAACTTAGTTCAATCCACCCAATTACAACACATGATTGGCCTTTCACATGGAGTAATTAGTAAAAACATGGTTACAAGGTATATTTAATCACATATAACCAACATTTGTCTAGCCTAATACATTCAAGATTCACCACATGCTATCACCAATCCCTTAGTAAAGGGAATTACTCACTAATCATGAACAACTAACACAAAACCCAACAAGAAGAACAAAGAGAAGCAATTAAACTAAACAACTACTCTAATCAAGCAAGAAATTAAGAAAGAACAATAAATAAGATAGAGTTTAGAATGCTCATTGAAGTATTGAAAAGGAATCCAAAACAATGTCACTTTGCATCTTCATCTTCTTCAATCCACCATTGAAGCTCTTCACTTTCTCTCTCTAAAATACCCTAAATTACTCTTAATCTACATTACAAAGTATAAAAACAAAGATTAAAACAAAATCTAAGCCTAATTTATGTGAAGATTGATGGAGAGATGTTAGGGTTTAACCCCTCAAAGAGGAGAGAGAAAACCCCCAAAGAAACCCACCACCAAAACTTATAAAAAGAGGAGAGGAAGAAGCGTTTAAAAGACCCGTAGCTGCTCGTGCGCGCCCGCGATATTTGCCTGCGCGCCCGCGCACTGGGATTGGCCTGACAGCGACATTCATTTTTAAACGGCCATACCTTCTGTTCTAGGAGTCTTCTATGGGCGTGCAACCTACCGTTGGAAAGCTCTTTAAGTCTAGTTTCCAATGCAACTTGAATCACCTCAATCCAATTGGTAGATAAAAAGTTATGGCTAAAAGAGTGAACAAAGGTTAGTTTCGGAGTTCAGGCCCTTGAGCGCCCGCGCCTATCTTAGGAGCGCCCGCGCCTATCTTAGGAGCGCCCGCGCCTAAGCCGCGCCCAAATCGCGCCTACATTCTGCCTCCTTCAATATTTTCAACCCCAATGTTAGGCACGCCCGCGCTTGGCTTGGCGCGCCCGCGCCATTCTGAAAGCGCGACCCGCGTTGTCCGCATGGCCTTGCTTGCTTGCTCCTTAACTTCCTTTGTAGCTCTTCAAATGAACCCCAATTCTCCAAGCTCTTCATTCTCTCAAAATCAACTCCAAAAGCCTACAAAACACGAGGAAAAGCACAAAAACATAATAAAGGGAGAAACAGAGCAAAAGGGGTACAAACAAGGGACAAACGTAGAAAAATACCGCGATTAGAGGATCTAAAAAGTGGCATAAATGCCACTTATCAAATTCCCCCACACTTGCCTCTTGCTTGTCCTCAAGCAAGAACAAAAGCAGAAACAAAAAGAAAGAAAAAGGATCTAATAACACTAAAAGGAGAGGGGTGAAAAAGAATATACACTAACTCACTTTCGTAGGAATCACGGTTGTTTTTAGCGTAAACAACAAGCCATTTAAACCTCAAAGTCGCCTTTGAGGACGAGTGTGCTCTCGTAAGGGTTTCCAAAGAGTTTAACCCATAACTCTACACATAAAGCAACACAAACAAGGCAATGCATAGACAAATAAAATAAACACAAAAACAAGACGTTCTTGGTGGACTTTTTGGAACGAAACAAGCACCAATGAATGCACAACTTTCTAAACAAATAAGGGTATGCACGTTCCAAGATGTTTAGGGTTGAAAGAAACATAGACTAAGCTAAGCATAGAGAACTAAGAGCCGTACAATTCACCTTTCATCCCAAACTAGCTAGCCGCGTTCTCTCCACTAGCTTCAAGTCAACCATTAGGTGGGCTTCTCATGGTTCCTCGAAGGAACCGGAAAAAGATAAAGAAATGAAAACGATGAGAAGGTTATCCCGACGTCTTGGCTATGCACTCTCTCTCTATAAGCTTGACAACTATCTTCCTCCATCGATAAAGACTAAACTCTATAGGGTCTAAAGGTCTTTTATTGGTTGTAAGGGTATGCTTGGGGTGTAAGGTGGGAAAAATTTTAAAAAATTTAAAAATTTGGTGGTATTCCCCCACACTTATTCAATAAACACACACTAACAAGACTAAGAAACAGGACTCCCCCACACTTGAACGGAGCATTGTCCTCAATGCTCAAACACGAGGGATATGAAGTTTTTTTTTTTTTTTTTTTTTTTTTTTTTTTTTTTTGGTCCTTACCTTATTTGAGTAAGGACGGCTTTTCATAAGCATTTTCTCTTATTTCACTGAATAGAAACACAGTTTACTCACTTGCTTGACCAAAGAACTACAACTTTCTCATTTGCGTTCAAAATCAACACAAAACAATTCTCAAACCAACATGCTTCACATAAACAAAAGGTTTAGGGGAACAAAAGGTCATTCGGTTTGTAATGTGGCTCAAAATCAAGAAAGGGAAATAGGCTCAAAGGGTTAGCAAGAGGGGCAAATTTAAAAGAAAACCAATTTTGTAACAAAACAAAAAGAAGGATAAGAAAATGAAAAATGCCTATGTCCTCCCTTAAAGGGTTCGGTCACGATCTCGGGTAGATAGAAGTCAAACTCTGGATTGAGAAATGCATAACCAAGGATCCAAATATGCCACTCAACAAAGTTGATGAAGGCTAGAACAAATAAACCTCACACGGGATTTGTATAGCAATTACCGACCTAAGGGGTTCATATCCACTATGGAGAGCGACACCGTCTTACCACAACCATGGATTAAGGCTACAAGTATCCCAAAGTTCTTAAAACCGCTACCTTAGCATTAAAATATGTTTAACTCAACCCAAAACACTCTCAAACCGTGCATACCATTACCAATTAGGAAGGAAAGCCTTCAAGGACACAAGCTCAAAACATTAAGTCCAAAACAAGAATGAATAAAACACATACGAAAACTTGCCTTGTTTTTAAAGGAAAAGACTCCATACAAGCAAATATTCACAAGACAAGAACAACTTGAGAATGTTTATACAGTTGCGCAAGATGAGAGCATGATCAACAAATCCATGTATACCAAAAGTCAAATCAATAAGGCGCTCATGGCCATCCAAATATAGAATAACCAAAGTCAAAAATAAACCTTGGTATGTATGGAGGGGGTAAATCAAGCAATCAAGAGACCAAGAAAGGGAAGAAGGAAACAACAAAACCACAAACATGTATCTTTCAAACCACATGCAAATAAGAAGGTAAAGCAATAAAAAAAAAAGAAAATGGAAAGAGTGAACCAAATGATAGGTGGGTGTGAAACCCGCAAATGAACTCATTTTCATCATTTCCATCTAATTACTCTTCTTTGGTGCTTCAACTTCCAATCACAAGCATTCCTTGGTTTGTTTCTTCTTATGGTTCCCGATCCAAGGTCATGAGCAAAAGTATAGACATCAAGTAACTATATACAAAGAGAAACAAGAGGAAAAAAAAATTAAAGGAAATAAGGAAAAGTAAAAGCAATAAAAACACGGGTTACTTCCCGAGAAAGTCTTGTTTAAGGTCCAAGATTGACCTTATTAGTAAATAACCGGACAAAGAACGCAAAAGCTTGTCATATGCATCGGAAAATATTTCATGAAAAAGAGCATAAGTGATGCTCATATGACAAGCAAGCACAAAGTTGAAAGAAACTCTATGCTTGAGGGGAGGGGGAAAAGAAAAATAAAAAGAATCAAAAGAAAAATCAAAAGAAAAATTAAAATAAGAAAAAGAAAAAGAGGGAACAAACTCATTTAGTTGCATTTTGGAAGGTGATAGCTCATCATTGAAATCAAAAGTAAGGCCATGGTGGTATAGAGAGGCAAGGGGCTCCTCAATTGGTTTATTTTTGAGAAAATATGGTAGTGAGATGGGAAAAGAAGGAATATTGCTAAACTTCCTTGAAAAAGGGATGTAAGTTGAAGGGGTTTGAATTGGGATCGCACTCACCACCTCAATTACACCACCTAGCATTGAATCACAAGCTTTCTCTTCCAACTCATCTTCAATACCCTCAAAGATTTTCGATGTATTCTCAATCACCAATTGGGATATTTCACTCTCAACAAGAGCATGATCATCATTGTTAACATTCCCCAAGTCACCATGAATGAACATCGGTATCTCATCATCACCTAAACCAAACTTTTCTCTAAGCAACCTCAAATCAATGTTTAATTGCATCAATTTTGTATCGTCAATGGGTTGCGAAGAGTTTTGAGGCTCAAATTGGGTGGAGGGGTTGGTATTCACGAAGTCATGAAAAATCTCACCATCCATACTCCCTCCATCACTTTCAAAATCATCATCCTCAATCACATTCTCAAATTCCAAATGAGTTGTCTCACTCTCTTGATTACCCTTAGGCTCACTCAAATGGGAGGAGGGAGAAGAAGGAAAGGCATCCTCTTGGGATGAGGCTAGTTGGGAAATTTTACTTTCCATCATTTTAATCCAAGCTTCCCTTTCATTCCTCTCTTCATCTTGTTTTCTCATAAACTCCTTAAGCATCTCCATACACTCTTCTTCCTTCGATCTCCCCACTGAATTACCCTCACAAAAAGGCTCATTAGACACATAGGGGAACTCATTAGGAATCGTGTATGAAAAAGGAAAGGAAGATGAAGAATTATGCATTTGAGAATTTGGGGTGTGTGAAGCATCATTAGAATTCATGCATATAATTGATGAACATTGAAAAATATCATGAACATTATCAACATTGGGATGCATCTCATCACAATTAGCATACAAAAGGGAAGGGTTGCCATCATGCATCAAGGGATCATCATGGGGAACATAAGAATCATCATTAGAGTTTATGCAAGAGTTAGAAAAATCACGACAATTATCATAATTATCTTGCTCATTGCTATCCCGAGCAAACCACAAATAGAAATCCCAAGCCTCATCCGAAGATGTGGCTCGAAATTCACCATTAAATTTGTTTTCAACCACCCCCCTAGTGTACTCATTCAAACCCCAATAAATTATTTCACAAGACTCCCATAAAGTACAACCAAGGTAATTAGAGAAGTCTTCAAACCTATTAAAGTATACCCAAAAGGGCTCATATTCAAATTGAGGCAAAGAAGGACATGACATTTCATTTTGGACAAATTGATCCATGACTCAATGAGGCAAAACAAATAGCAACCAAATAAGAAAGTTCAAATATTTTTGGAATTTCCCCTTTTTTTTCCCTTTTTTTTTACAAAAAATAAACAAAAAGAAAAGAAAATATTCGCAAAGACCTAGACTCAATAAGGTAATACAACAATAATGGAAGCCGTCCCCGGCAACGACGCCATTTTGGTGCCGGATAATTAGGTCGTTGGACTAACTACCCTCAACCAAACAATATTTATAAACCTACACCTACACTAAACAAGTTTAGTGGTAAGTAGAGGGTCGAACCACGGAGACGACATAAACACTATCAACACCACCACCAATTAAGCTAGGTCAAAGAGATAGGATGGATAGAACAATAAACAAAAATGAGATTTATATTAAGTTAAACTAACACCAAGGGAGAGGGTCAAACATGACAATGATCTTCAATAAAGTTAGGCAATGGAAATGAGTTTACATGCAAACCAAATATCTCATATAAGGCAATACCAACAATACCATCTAACCACCTATCGGGGTCAAAGGCTTTCCCAACTTAACACATGCTCATACTATCGTCATAAGCTATGAAAGTTAAGGTTTTTGCATAGAATCGATCACCTAATGGATATCCCTAAGTTACACTATCGTCATAACTTAGTTCAATCCACCCAATTACAACACATGATTGGCCATTCACATGGAGTAATTAGTAAAACATGGTTACAAGGTATATTTAATCACATATAACCAACATTTGTCTAGCCTAATACATTCAAGATTCACCACATGCTATCACCAATCCCTTAGTAAAGGGAATTACTCACTAATCATGAACAACTAACACAAAACCCAACAAGAAGAACAAAGAGAAGCAATTAAACTAAACAACTACTCTAATCAAGCAAGAAATTAAGAAAGACCAATAAATGAGATAGAGTTTAGAATGCTCATTGAAGTATTGAAAAGGAATCCAAAACAATGTCACTTTGCATCTTCATCTTCTTCAATCCACCATTGAAGCTCTTCACTTTCTCTCTCTAAAATACCCTAAATTACTCTTAATCTACATTACAAAGTATAAAAACAAAGATTAAAACAAAATCTAAGCCTAATTTATGTGAAGATTGATGGAGAGATGTTAGGGTTTAACCCCTCAAAGAGGAGAGAGAAAACCCCCAAAGAAACCCACCACCAAAACTTATAAAAAGAGGAGAGGAAGAAGCGTTTAAAAGACCCGTAGCTGCTCGTGCGCGCCCGCGATATTTGCCTGCGCGCCCGCGCACTGGGATTGGCCTGACAGCGACATTCATTTTCAAACGGCCATAACTTCTGTTCTAGGAGTCTTCTATGGGCGTGCAACCTACCGTTGGAAAGCTCTTTAAGTCTAGTTTCCAATGCAACTTGAATAACCTCAATCCAATTTGTAGATAAAAAGTTATGGCTAAAAGAGTGAACAAAGGTTAGTTTCGGAGTTCAGGCCCTTAGGAGCGCCCGCGCCTATCTTAGGAGCGCCCGCGCCTATCTTAGGCGCGCCCGCGCCTAAGCCGCGCCCAAATCGCGCCTACATTCTGCCTCCTTCAATATTTTCAACCCCAATGTTAGGCACGCCCGCGCTTGGCTTGGCGCGCCCGCGCCATTCTGAAAGCGCGACCCGCGTTGTCCGCATGGCCTTGCTTGCTTGCTCCTTAACTTCCTTTGTAGCTCTTCAAATGAACCTCAATTCTCCAAGCTCTTCATTCTCTCAAAATCAACTCCAAAAGCCTACAAAACACGAGGAAAAGCACAAAAACATAATAAAGGGAGAAACGGAGCAAAAGGGGTACAAACAAGGGACAAACGTAGAAAAATACCGCGATTAGAGGATCTAAAAAGTGGCATAAATGCCACTTATCAAAGGGCCCATGAAGTCAATTGCCCAAACATCAAAGATTTCAAGTTCAAGAATAGGATTTTGGGGCATCTCATCGCGCCGTGATATGTTCCCTGTCCTTTGGCACCTATCACAAGTCTTAACAAATTGCCAAGCATCTTTGAATAGAGACGGCCAAAAGAGCATACATTGCAAAACCTTGGAAGCGGTCTTTTGAGCACTCATATGACCACCACAAGGGGATGAGTGGCACATTGAGAGCACATCTTGGAATTCTTCATTAGGAACACATCTTCTCAAGAGTCCATCCACCCCTCTCTTCAACAACATGGGGTCATCCCATATATACTTCTTTGCTTCATGCTTGAGCTTTCTATGTTGTTGAGGAGTGAAATCCGGAGGTATGGCACTACAAGCCAAGTAGTTCACAATATCCGCATACCAAGGCTCCGATTTTGCCTCAAGAGCATATAAGACATCATCCATTAGGGCATCTTCAATTGGAAAATCGTCTTCATGTATTCTTGCAGCTCCTAACCTAGAGAGGTGGTCCGCCACCACGTTCTCGGCTCCCTTCTTATCTCTCATTTCGTAATCAAAATCTTGAAGGACCAACACCCATCTCAACAACCTCGGTTTGGCCTCCTTCTTACTTATCAAATATTTGAGAGCCGAGTGATCGGTATACACTATTGTCCTAGAACCAATGAGGTAGGTTCTAAACTTCTCAAATGAGTGGATAACCGCCAAAAACTCTTTTTCGGTAGTTGTATAATTTCGTTGGGCATCATTGAGAGTCTTGGACAAATAGTATATAACGTGAAGTTTCCCATCCTTTCTTTGTCCCAGAACCGATCCAATGGCCCCGTCGCTTGCATCGCACATTAGCTCGAATGGTAGAGACCAATCCGGTCCTCGGACTACGGGGGCGGTGCAAAGGGCCTTTTTCAACCTGCAAAATGACTCATGACAAGCTTCATCAAATACAAATTCTTTATCCTGTTGCAAGAGAGATGTGAGAGGCTTAGCAATCAAAGAGAAATCTTTGATGAAGCGGCGGTAAAAGCCGGCATGACCAAGGAAGGACCTCACTTCTCTCACATTTGTGGGAGGAGGAAGCTTCTCGATCACATCAACCTTCGCACCATCGACTTCGATGCCCGCTTGGGATATTTTATGGCCAAGAACAATGCCGTTTTCCACCATGAAGTGGCATTTCTCCCAATTGAGCACCAAGTTGGCACTCTCACACCTTTCTAAACAACGAGATAAATTCATTAGGCACTGCTCATACGTGCCTCCACCAACGGAAAAATCATCCATAAAAACTTCCATTTCTTCCTCGATCATTTCACTAAAAATTGACATCATGCATCTTTGGAAGGTGGCCGGGGCATTACAAAGACCAAAAGGCATCCTACGGTAAGCAAAAGTTCCGTAGGGACAAGTGAAAGTGGTCTTTTCTTGATCTTTTGGGTCAATTGGGATTTGGAAGAATCCCGAATAACCATCAAGAAAGCAATAAAAAGCATGCTTTGTAAGCCTCTCAAGCATTTGATCGATGAACGGTAATGGAAAATGGTCTTTGGAAGTGTTGGAATTTAATTGGCGGTAATCAATACACATGCGCCAACCCGTAACAAGCCGAGTTGGGACCAATTGTTGCTTATCATTGATCATTACCGTCATACCTCCCTTTTTCGGCACTACTTGAACCGGGGATACCCAATCACTATGAGCGATTGGATAGATGATCCCTGCTTCAAGTAGCTTGGAAACTTCCTTTCTCACAACCTCTTGCATGGAAGGATTAAGTTTCCTTTGCCGTTGCCTACACGACTTAGCACCCTCCTCTAAATCGATCTTATGCATGCATAGGGAGGGGCTTATACCTTTGAGATCATCAAGAGTATAACCCAAAGCCTTCCTATGCATTTTCAAAACATTAAGCAATGAGGAGGTTTGCTCTTCCGTGAGGTTAGCATTGATAATGACCGGAAAAGTATCATTAACATCCAAAAAGACATACCTCAAGCCCGAAGGTAGAGGTTTCAATTTTACCTTCGGAGCTACCTTACCATTGGAGATTTCCTCCTCTTCTACTTGGAAGACTTCATACGGTTGGGGCATCTCTTGGTCGGGGGTTGTCTCTTCTTTCTCATCAAGCATTTCCTCATATAATTGCATCTCCTTTTGATCACCTACCTCATTCTCATTCAACAAAACATTCTCAAGTAGATCATTAGAAGCATGCATATAAGGGTATCTAAACTCATTCATCAAGTTTTCAATTGTATCTATTCTAAAACATTCATTGTCAGAGGAAGGTTGTCTCATCACCTTATTCAAATCAAATTCGATAGAATCATTGTCAACCTTCAAGGTCATCTTGCCTTCTTTGACATCAATAATTGCTTTAGAGGTAGCTAGGAATGGCCTACCCAAGATTATAGGAATTCTTTCATCTTCATCCATTTCAAGAACATAAAAGTCCACCGGAAAAGTGAACTTACCGACTCTAAGGGGTATGTCCTCTACTTTCCCTATAGGCAATTTTGTGGACCTATCTGCTAATTGGAGGGTGATGTTTGTAGGTGAAAGGTTTCCCACATTAAGCTTTTGGTAGACCGAGAAAGGCATTAAACTCACACTAGCACCTAGGTCACACAAAGCTTTCCCCAAATGAACTTCATTGATAGAACAAGGGATGGAAAAACTACCGGGATCTTGCAATTTAGTTGGTAGCTTACTGGAGAGAATAGCACTACAATTTGCGGTTAAGCTAACGGTTTCAACTTCTCTCCTTCCATTCAGGAGGTCTTTTAGGAATTTAGAGTAGTGTGGCATCTCTTTCATAGCATCCACAAAGGGTATAGAAACATGCAAGCTCTTTACTACATCTAAAAATTTTCCAAATTGGACATCAAGCCTAGACCTAGCAAATCTTTGGGGAAAAGGCAACCTCTCATTCCTAGGTTGGAGATTAAGGGGTAAAGATGTTTGATCTTTGGTGCTCTCCTTTTCGAGTTCCTTCTCTTTCTCTTTCTCACCCCTCTCATTCTTTCCGGCACTTCCCTCTAGAATCTCATTCTCTCTTGATGATTCATCCTCAACCTCAAGTCCTATCCTCACATCGGGACTCTTCTCAACATTTAGTTCACTCTCAAGGATCTTCCCACTTCTAGTAGTAATGGCATACATAGACTTGGGGTTGACACCTTGACTAGGTAAAGAAGAAGATGAAGAAGGGGAGGATGAAGAACTTGGTTGGGCAATTTGAGAGATTTGGGTCTCAATCATTTTCATGTGTGCCTTGATTTGTTTCTTTTCTTCCTCTTGACTCTTATTATGGTTTTCTTGATTTTTAATGAAATTTTGAAGCATAGCCATCATAGGATCAGGAGGGGCTTCTATTTGGAGGGGTTGAGTAGGGGGAATTTGAGAATGGGGCCTTACTTGGTCAAAACCGGGGGGTCTACTATTTTGTGAGAAAGTAGAAGCATTTTGAGGTCTATTACCCCCGGAACCCTGATTGGAATTAAAACGTTGTTGGTTGTTGGAATAGTGTTGTTGGTTTTGATTCCAATTGGGTCTTTGGTTTGAGTAACTTCTTCCATTGTAATTGGAAGAGTTTCCCCTACCTTGGCCTTGGTTATCAAAACCACCACCACTTTGATTCCATTGACTTTGATTCCAACCTTGGTTTTGATTCCAACTACGGTTTGGGTTTTGATACCAATTTGGTCGCATTCCATTATTTCCCTCACGGGGCACAAAATTCATGGCATTAACATCTTCAACATTATCATCATTTTCATGGGGAGGGGGACCTTCACTTATGGACATACATTGTTGAGAATTATGATCATAGCCTCCACATATATCACAAAACATACAACCAGGAGGCATGGCATTGTAATTAGAGGGAGAAGAAGTAGAAGGATTCATACCATGGCCTCCCTTGGGAGAAGAGGAGGAAGCATTTTGGGAACTTGATTTCATGAACTCCTCCATTTGTTTCGCCATCTTTGCCATTTGGTTGGAAAGATTTGTGATGGCATTGGTTTGCTCGACGGAATGTACCGTTCCTTTGCTAGAAGTGGCTTCCCTCTCACCTTCGTACCAATCCTCATAATTGCGCACAACTTCTTCTATGATACTCTCCACTTCATCTTCCCTTTTGTTCATGATTGGGCCTCCGGCTCCGGCATCAAGGCTAGTCTTACTTTGAGGGGAGAGTCCTCCGTAGAATGTTTGGAGAACTTGCCAATTAGGAATCCCATGGTGTGAGCATTGCCTTTGTAATTCTTTGAATCTCTCCCATGCCTCACAAAGAGACTCTCCACCTCTTTGGCGGAAACTTTGAATCTTTGAGCGAGCCTCGGCGGTTTTCTTGTGATTGTAAAACCTTCCTAGGAACGCCGTAGTTACCTCATTCCAAGTCGTGAGGGAACCGGGAGGAACATCCTTGTTCAACCAATGTTCCGCCGCTCCCATGAGTGAGAACGGAAACATCTTCAATCTTATGTACTCTTGGGACACCCCGTTGATCTTGATAGTGTCACAATACTTGAGAAATTCTTTGAGATGCTCATGGGGATTCTCAAATTTCCCACCGGTAAATTGCCTCTTCTCTATCATTGAAATGAAATTAGGCTTTATCTCGAAATTGTTCGCTTGAGTGGTGGGGGCTAAGATCCCACTTTGTGAGGCATAAGGTTCGGGTGCTCCAAGTTGCTTTAGTGACCTTTGATCACCCATGCTTTGTTGATTATGGTATTGAGCAAATGGGTTGGGAGTTAAACCTGCAAATGATTCACGATCCTCACTAGAAGAGGGTGAAGGAGTAGGAGAGCTACTAACTTCCTCTTGGAAAGGGTTTTCCACACTATCCCTAATTTCCCTCCTCAATTGAGCAAGGGTGCGCTCCAGCTCTGGGTCTATGGGCGCCAAAGGACTAGAACTTCGTTGCCTCCTGCGCATATACAAAGCTAAGTAGAAAGTGAGCACTGACAAGCAAGGAGTAGTAGGAAAATTAAACAAGTGAACTAGTCTCAACGAAGGGATAAACGTACAATGGAAACCGTCTCCCCGGCAACGGCGCCAATTTGACAGGCGGTATTTTAGGTCGTCACTAAGACACCTCTATCAAATGATATTTGTAGTCCTAAACATGCAACTAAAAGAGTATAGAGGCAAGTTAAGGGTCGAACACAGGGAAACGATTAAGCACCGCTATTTATCTCCTAATGTTAATCTAATTCGATCAAGAAGTGTGGTGGGTAAAGTAATGACTAAAGGGGATAGAACAACAATTAAAATAGGTACTAGGGGGAAGGATCAAACATGTTTTGATTTCAACGAAGTTAGGCATCGGAAAATAGGTTTACATGTAACCCAAGCGACTCATACAAGGCAATATCAAGAATACTCTCTAATCACCTATCGGGATTAAGAGCCTTCCTAGCTAACATACGCTCACACTATCGTCGTAAGGCATACAAGCTAAGGTCATGCAATAATCAATCACCTAATGACTATTCCTAAATCGCACTATCGTCACGATTTAGTTCACGTCATTCAACCACAACATGCATATGGCCATAAACATGGAGTGACTAATAAGTATAAGCACAAGGAAGATTTAATCACAAATATTCCAAATTAACCTAGCCTAACATACATCAAACTCAAAGTATATCTTCACCAAACCCCTAGCAACAAGAAACTACTCACTAGTCATAACTACAACTACAATCATGCTAAGCAACATTATAACCAATGAAATGGTAAGAAAGATAAAGTTTTTATCAACTAAATTAACAAGAGTAGAAGCTTTAATCATAAAAGCAAGAGACAATAGAGAAATATACCAAAACCTTCATTGAAATCCAAATAAAGAGCCACACATCATTCAATCTTCAATCTCCAAGCTTGACCATACATCAATGTTGCAAAATTACTTCTTCAAAAACTAAAAGTAAAACTAATGTTGATAGACAATGAGAATTACACTAAAAGCTATATGATTGTTCAATACAAAATTTTTCTAAAACAAAGACCTAGAAATTGATATTTTTGAGCTCTCCCCTTGGGTTTCTATGCTAGTTTTTTTTTTATCTTTTCCTCCCCCTCCTTCGCCGTTTTTGCTTTTTTTTCTTTTAACTTGGGCTGAAATCGGGATTTGAATCAGCAGCAGAGAGGCGCGCCCGCGCCCAACAGTGGCGCGCCCGCGTGTTAAATGATGGCGCGGCCGCTCCTAGAAATGCGCGCCCGCTCCAAAGAGGGTATTTAATGGTTGATCCCGCTCATCAGCGCGCCCGCGCTCTATAGATGCGCGCCCGCTCCTTTGGTTGCGCGCCCGCGCCATTCGTCTGGTTTGGATTTCTTCCTGTTTTGCCCTTATCCCTTCCATCTCTGAATCAACAGCATACGCCTGCAATCATGGAACAGGAAGGCAAGGCGTGATACAACGAAAGGGGAGGGGAGTATAGACTACCTAAACCACATGAATACACATTACGCGCCACAAAGGTAGAATACTCGAAATAGGAGGATCATAGCAAAAACATACTAAAATGAACTGAATTATTACTAAAACTACTAGAAAAGACTATCCTAAGAGCGACATAAATGTCACGCATCAAATACTAATCTCGCGCCCGGCCGGGTGCGTCACTGGGTGCCAGCCTTAGTTACTCCCGCCCGGCCAGGCGCGCCTCCGGGCGCCAGCCTCTTTAGCCGGGCGGCTCACTAGGGCCACTATTTGGACTACGATTGGGCCCCAATTCTTCGGGCCAATCTGGGTTTCCTCTTCCGGTCTTGAATACTCGGTCCAAACGCCTCGGTATCACCTATACCAAGCCCTTAATCACCGGTTTGATGGCTCTAACCGGCCCTGGGCTATAGAATCTGGTCGTGCTTCTCCAATGCTCGTGATTGCTCCAAAATATCTCGGAAAAATACTCCAAAAGCATAAATCCCTGCAAAAGTCAACCAAATCCACGAAAACATTAGAAAACACCAATTAGTAATAAAAGTGGCTCTAAAGAGCCAAAAACACTACCAATTATGACCAAAGAACGGGGGTAAAATACTATATAAAATAGACACATCACTTATCGAGTGCTCGGTACCGTGCCTGAGAAACATGAATGCCAAGTGAGTGATAGACCTCATGATCGGGATATCCCACACTTATAAAAATATAAAGTGCAAAAGCAAAAAAAGAGAGCTAAAAAAGAATAGAAACTCAAGCATAAAAATATAAAGATCCAAAAGCAAAGTTGCACACCTTAGGGGCTTATCTAGGGTCTTGAGCCTTTATCCCCTTCTTCTATAACCTTTAGCCTAACCACGTTACCACCCTTAAAAAGACCTTTTTGAGGTATATACACACTTGTGCGAGGTTCGGCTAGAGCTACGTTCGGCCTGATTCCTAATGGATACGTAGGCAACCTCACATCGAGGTGCGGCCGTAATAAAAATGCATTCATATTCACATTCACACACTCACACCATGATCATATCAAGGGATTCCCTATGCTCATCCCTTTTCATTTAGAGCTAGACTTAGGGGCTTGATCCCTACATCATTAGCTTACCTAGCCTAAGAGTCACCATTATTTGACTCTTTTCAATATATCTTTTTTCACTAACTTAGCCCTTGCGCCCTAACATTAGAATCAGTTTCACACACATCACAGATACATGACCAAATATACCTTTTCTTAGGAACCCTTTGTCATGAAACTTAATACAACACTGAAGCATGCCTTGTCATATCACTCATCACTCATAATCATCATTGCATCGAAGTATGAAGTACTTAGCCTCCGTGCCTAAGTTACCTGAATACTGTCATTATCAAGTCAACTAGGATAGTTTAAGATGTTACAATCCTTGTACTGTGAGAAACAACATTTGACTAAGCTCATTCAACATGCACCTTCAAAACTTCGATTCTTTTTCGCGTCTTTCATTTTCGGGAGAAAGTCGGTACCCTCCACAAAAATGACGGAAAATTTTTGCTTTTTTGCATTTTCGAGTCGCACGATCACATTACAATGCACACACGGGTCATGAGTCACATGTGTCATTTCACTTCAAGTCGAGTCAACCTCGAGTCAATCACAGTGAGTCAAGTTTATTCCTTGAGTTGTGTCAAGTCAATGAGTCAAGCGACATTAAACCTTATGTCAACCCTAAGATGATTAAAGAAATTAACAAAGTTCTATAGTCAAAAAATAAATACAGGTGCAGCAAAATAGGGAAGACCCTACCCCAGCGCCAGACGAAAACATCTAGCGTCTAGCAATAGCTTTTAGCGCCTGGCGCTAGATCCCAGTGTCTGGTGACAGAGTCAATTCTTTGCGCAAGAGATATTTCAGCAGCGACAGAGCTCGAAGCCTCTCAGAAAGGTGATTTCGACCTCATACAGCAATTTTGGGTTCCTTGGTACGCCAGTTAGCCACTATAAGAAATTTGACATGATTAAGTAGTTGGTTTGATTACTGTCACAATAAGTGATCGACCTGATGAAAGATCGTCTCACTTAGCTTAAAGCGCCTAAGCGTTGGCTTATCACGGACATAATTGTTCACAAGCAGCAAACCGCCGACGTACTAGCATAGTGGAAACAAGTTCAAGCGAGCTTTAGAGATCGGCAAGCGTTGGTCTTCGGAAATTTTTCTTCAGAATATTATCGCAACAAACGTTCAAGTATCGAAGCTCTATTGTTCAGAGACGCGTGGACATATCATTCAAAGCTCTATTTTTCAAAGACGCGTGGACATGTTATTCAAGCTCTATTGTTCAGAGACACGTTGACATATCATTCAAAAGCTCTCTTGTTTAGAGACGCGTGGACATGTTATTCAAGCTCTATTATTCAGAGACGCGTAAGCATATCAATCAAAAGCTCTTTGTTCAGAGACGCGTGGACATATCATCAAGCTCTTTTGCTCCAGAGACGCGTGGGCATATCAATCAAAAGCTCTTTGTTCAGAGACGCGTGGACATATCATTAAGCTCTTTTGCTCCAGAGACGCGTGGACATATCATTTAAAGCTCTGTTGTTCAAAGACGCGTGGAAATGTTATTCAAGCTCTATTGTTCAGAGACGCGTGGACATCTTATTCAAGCTCTATTATTCAGAGACGCGTGGACATATTATTCAAGCTCTTTTGCTCTAGAGACGCGTGGGCATATTATCGAAGCTCTATTTGTTCAGAGACGCGTGGACATATCATCAAAGCTCTTTTGTTCAAAGACGCGTGGACATATCATCAAAGCTCTTTTGCTCCAGAGACGCGTGGGCATGTCAATCAAAATCTCTTTGTTCAGAGACGCGTGGACATATCATCAAAGATCTCCTATTTTCCGTTCAGAGACGCGTGGGCATCCTATTATCAAGATCTTTGTTCAGAGACGCGTGGACACATCATTCAGAAGTTCATATTAAAAAAGAATATAATAAAGAAGCTCTA
Source organism: Chenopodium quinoa (assembly GCF_001683475.1). Classification (NCBI taxonomy): domain Eukaryota; kingdom Viridiplantae; phylum Streptophyta; class Magnoliopsida; order Caryophyllales; family Amaranthaceae; genus Chenopodium; species Chenopodium quinoa. The sequence goes on from NW_018744931.1 coordinate 24,888, forward strand.
TTGTTCAGAGACGCGTGGACATATCCAAAAAAGAAGCTCTTTGTTCAGAGGCGCGTGAACATATCCTAAAAAAAGAAGCTCTTTTGTTCAGAGACGAGTTAACATCAAAACAGCAAGATGGCGTTCCATAGATTGTGGAAATTTGTCAAAAAGTAACTGAAGGTGATTTTAGGCGAAGTTGTCTTTGTGTTCCCTTAGACGTGGAAGATGGTCATAAAGCGGAAGAGGATTGTTCCAAGTGAAGCAATCTTCGATAGTATTCCCTTGGACGTGGAGTATTATCATAGCGGAAGAGGATTGTTTCAAACGAAGCAATCTTCGATGGTATTCCCTTGGACGTGGAATATTATCAAAGCGGAGAAGGTCGTTTCAAGTGAAGCAGTCTTCAATATTGGAAGCAGTTACAAGCGTAGCGGTTTTCAAGCGGGATGGCATTCTCTTGGCAGGAGGTCATCAAAACAACAAGAAAAAGCAGCAACAAATCGGTTACTTCAGAGACGTGTGCTCGACGGTGCAAGATACACGTTTTTTAACTCTTTTATCTGTTTGACTAACGCTAGTTTTGCAGGTATCGACGTTACAAGAGTGATTTAGGATCGCAGAACGTTCTAAATCATTCTCCGTCCCTATCGATACTTTGACTTTTGTTTTCGAAACTTGCGTTTATCCAAACTCAGTCAAAGTGGGGGCTTTTGTAGACACCCATTTGTGTCTCCCCAAAACCAAACCCAGTGATGAGTACCTTTCGCGTCGAACCATAATCGAATGAAGTGAAAGTGTGGAAAGTTCAGTGTTGCGAATAGTTTTAATTTCTTTTCTCTTCTCTTTGTTTTTGAAAACTTATTTTAAGAAAACAGCCAATCCAGTTTGGTTGGTCCATGATATGGTTCCAATAGTAGTGTAGTTGGATGGGGCTTGAAAATACCTTTCCAACGATACATTATAAGCCCAATTTCGATGAATATTGAGGAAGTTATAGCCAAATTACTGAACTGGGCCCGATTTGAGTCTATATGCGGCCCAATGATCTAGGGGAGGGCCTAATATAGATTTATCATTCCTAATGAAATTAGGAATGGTTTTAGTCTTCTAGATTCTTCTATAAGGTTCTTTTCATTCCTAATTCAATTAGCATTGATAAATTGACTTTTGTTGACTTTTTAGAGTTTTAATTAAAATCAAAGAGCATTTTTGAGGAAGATACGATTTTATCCTCCTGTACGGCAATTTTTATCTGATTTTTGAAAACGCGTGAATTTCCAGATCAGCGCCAAACGCCATCTGTAGCTTCTGGCGCTACGCTTGGTGCCTGGCGCTAATGTTGAAAACTTGAAATGCTAAGACAAAAAGAGAATGAAGGCTTTACTTCTTTCTTCAATAAGTGGAGGGAAACTTCCGCTAAGAGGATTGAGGTCCCCACCGAAAAAGAGTCTGTGAGGATGTTTATTGCAAGAATCTCCAAGAAAAATATTCAAAGCACTTAAAATATCAACACAACTTGAATACTTTCAGAGCCGCCTATGACATAGGTATCGAAATCGAAGACGACCTCACAAAGCAAAAAGCTACTAACAATAGTAACCACAGTGACTGGAAAGGAAAGAAGAACGACATCCTTCTTCTTCCGAAAACGCCCACTCTATTAATAATATTAGTACCTTTGACCATAATGGTGTCTTAGCCATGGACGATCAAGGATCTAAAAGGAAACCCATGAGAGAGTTCACACCCATAGGAATGACCTACGATGCTGCTTTCGATCGTCTCTATGATCGAGGGTTAATCAAACTTGTTGGCTCTACCAAGGATCCAACGCCAGAAAATCGATCTTTGAGATGGAATCCCAACTCTTATTGCAATTACCATCGAGGACGCGGTCATACTATTGATGAATTCTACATGTTTAAAAATCTCATTCAAGATCTCATAGAAGCAAATAAGATCTCATTGCCTCTAGCTAACGAGAAGACTGGGTGATGATGAAGCATACGACACAAGACAGAGGCGAGCTTCAACGACGAGATTTCATGACCTCTTTTTTCTATTTCTTTTCTTTATTTTTCCCCCAATAAGTCTAGCATAGAAACCTTTCTTTTCCCTTAGATTAATTTTGTAGAATCTTTCTTTTTTCCTTTTAATAAAATGAGTATTTATTTCCTTGCATATGATCATTTCATTACATTGCATTAAAAATAAAAAAAAAAAAAAACAAAAATAATCATTGTCAAGCTAAGCACAAGGTATACCAATGATTTAAGGCACCCCTTGTAGCCACATCATATTGCCTTTCACCTATCTAATTTACAATCCTTTCTCCATAAACCACTTTGAGCCTTGTCTAACGATAGACCTGTCATTTTCAACCTATATCTACCTAACCTTGGGATGGGGCAGTGTGCAACTTACGCAATTTTTTTTTTAAAAAAAAAAAGCTTGAGTGATTTCAAAAGATCAAAATAAATAAGCAATAAAAAAATAATACTTCCTCTGTTCTTTTTTACTTGACCTGTTTCTTTTATCACGCTTGTCGATGCAAAACTTTAACGATCAATAACTTTAATTCTTCATAAGTAAAAATTATAAAAGTTATATATTATGATAGTACTTATTGAGACGAATTCAAAAAGATATCATATAAATATGTTTTTCCTTACATATCATTCATAAAAGACGGTCAAAGAAGGGGTGGTGAATAGTGAAAAAGTCAAAGTGGGTCAAGTAAAAAAGAACGGAGGAAGTAATAAATAAAAGTGTAAAAAAGTGCAAGTGTTCCAATGTCTTTGATATAAACTCCTCTGAGATTGCGTCTCTTATCGAGTGCTCTATACCGTGCCTGAGAAACATGAATGCCAAGTGAGTGATAGACTGCATGATCGAGATTGCCCACACTTATAAAAATAAAATAAATGCTAAAGCAAAAAAAAAAAAAAAAAAAAAAAAAAAAAGAGAAAAGAGAGCTAAAAAAAGAGTAGAAAGCCTCAAGCATAAAAATACAAAGATTCAAAAGCAAGATTGCACACCTTGGGGGCTGATCTAGGGTCTTGAGCTTTTTATCCTCTTCTTCTTCAACCTTTAGCCTAACCACGTTACAACCCTTAAAAAGACCTTTTTGAGGTATACACACACTTGTGCGAGGTTTGGCTAGAGCTACGTTCGGCCTGATTCCTAACGGATACGTAGGCAACCTCACATCGAGGTGCGGCCATAATAAAAATACATTCACATTCACATTCACGCATCATGATCATATCAAGGGATCTCCTATGCTCATCCCTATTCACTTAGAGCTAGACTTGGGGGCTTGATCCTTATATCATTAGCCTACCTAGCCTAAAGAGTCACCACCATCTCACTCTTTTCAATATCTTTCCACACACTTAGCCTTTGCGGTAACTTTTTAGTATCACTTTCACACACCGCACAGATGCATGAATAAATATACTTTCCCTTAGGAACCCTTTATCATGAAATCTTAACATAACGTTGAAGCATGCCTTGTCATATCAACATCACTCGTCAATCAATCATCATTACATCACAAAGTATGAAGTGCTTAGCCTCCGTGCCTAAGTTACCTAAATACTTTCATTATCGAGTCAACTAGGATAGTCTAAGATGTTACAATCCTTGTACTGTGAGAGACAACGTTAACGGATTAAGCTCATTCAACATGCATCTTCAAAAAAAACTTTACTTCAATTCTTTTTCGTGTCTTTCTTTTTCGGGAGAAAGTCGGTACCCTCCACAAAAATGACGAAATTTTTTTTCTTTTTTGCATTTTTGAGTCGCACGATCACATAACAATGCACACACGAGTCATGTATACATTGAGTCATGTCGTGTCATATCACCTTGATTTGAGTCTAACACATGTGTCAAACACTTTGAGTCGAGTCAACCTCGAGTCAATCACAGCGAGTTAAGTTTATACCTTGAGTCATGTCAAGTCAATGAGTCAAGCATTATTAAGTCTTAGGTCAAACCTAAAGAAAGATAAGCAAAGTCCTATGGTCAAAGATATAAATACAGGTGCATCCCAGCAGGCGAGGACATTCCCGGATTTTTTTTGAAAAAACCGCGAATATGACACAGGAGATTCCTCCAAGATAAGAGGAGTTACATGGATCAGTAAATTAGAGATGAAGAGCTTTAATTTACAAAATATTTGAGCGGATTTGGTTGAAAGGAAATGACCAAGCTCAAAGTTCGGAGCAAAACCAAGCAACAGCGGCAGCAAGAGCAAAATAGGGAAGACCCGACTCCAGCACCAGACGACAAGGCTGTCGTCTGGCGACAACATCTGGCGTCTGGCAACAGAGTTCAGCGCCTGACTCTGGATCCCAGCGTCTGGCGATAGAGCCAATTCTTGACGCCAGAGATATTTCAGCAGCGACAGAGCTCGAAGCCTCTCATAATGGTTATTTTGACCTCATACAGCAATTTCGGGTTCCTTGGTACGCCAGTTAGCCCCTATAAGCAAATTGACATGATTATTAGTCAGCTCGATTACAATCGTAGTAAGTGATTGACCTGACAATAAATCGTCTCACTTAGCTTAAGCGCCTAAAACACTGGCTCATTACAAGCACCAACGTATCGGTTTAAAAGCAAGCACTTAAACAACAATATTTCCAAATATGGATTATCACGCATTCTTCTTAAACGACAATATTTCCAAATACGGATTGTCGTGCATTCTTCTTAAACGACAATATTTCCAAATATGGATTGTCGCGCATTCTTCTTAACCGACAATATTTCCAAATACAGATTGTCGCGCATTCTTCTTAAACGAAAATATTTCCAAATATGGATGGTCGCGCATTCTTCTAAAACGACAATTTTTCCAAAAATTGGATTGTCATCCCCAACTGACAATATTTCCAAAAATGGATTGTCGTGCTCTTCTTCAACGACAATTTTTCCAAGATTGGATTGTCATCTCTGGCAAAGTTTCCAAGCGTGGATTGTCGTGCTCCTTCTTTGTTTGGAAAGTTTTTCCAAGTTCGGATTGTCATACATTCATCGACTCATTGGCAATTTTTCCAAGATTAGATTGTCATACACCCAGTTCCCTATGGCAAAATTTCCCAAAGGATTGTCGTAGGTTTCTATTCATCATAAATATCGGCAAAGGTTCCTCAACGTGGGTTTTCGTTCATTTCAGTAAGTGGCAAATTTTCTCGAAGTGGATTGTCGGTCGACTCTTTTTTGCAAATGTTCCAAGACGCGGATTGTCAATTGTGGAAATATTTTCCTAAAAGGATTGTCGCATAGCGTTAGCGAATTTCCAAGGTGGATTGCTTTCAAGAGTTATATTCCAAGATGTGGATTGTCGATCGTAGCAAAGTTCTTATGAAAGAATGTTACGAAGCATTGGCAACTTTTCCCAAAAAAATGGATTTTGGCAAATTTTCCGAGATACGGATTTTCGCTTCATCGTAGAAACATTTCCAATGACGGATTGTTACGTAGAATTGGAAAAATTGGATTGTCATAAATCATACAAGAGGTGAGTTGGCAACTATTCCCAAAGAAAAGAGGATTGTCATCAAAACAAAAGCACCGACATACTGGTTCACAAGCAGCAAAGCGCCGACGTATTGGCATAGCAACATTAAGGATCAACAAGAAGTGATCTTTTCGAAAACTATCGCAGCGCAAATTGGAGGCCGCAGTTACAGGCGTAGCAGTCTTCAGGCGGTATTCTCTAGCTTACAGAAGATCGTCACAACAAATCGGTTACCTCTAGAGACGTGTGCTCGACGGTGAAAGATACGCGTTTCTTAACTCTTTTATCTGTTTAACTAACGCTAGTTTGCAGGTATCGGCGTTACAAGAATGATTTAGGATCACAGAACGTTCTGAATCATTCTCTGTCCCTATCGATACTTTGACTTTTGATTTCGAAACCTGTGTTTCTCCAAACTCAGTCAAAGTGGGGGCTTCTATAGACAACCCATTTGTGTCTCCCTAAAACCAAACCCGGTGATGAGTACCTTTCACGTCGAATCATAATCGAATGAAGTGAAAGTGTGGAAAGTTTAGTGTTGCGGATAGTTTTAATTTCCTTTCTTTTCTCTCTGTTTTTGAAAACCTATTTTAAGAAAATAGCCAATCCAATTTGTTGGTCCATGATATGGGTCCAATAATAGTGTAGTTGGATAGGGCTTTAAAAGAGCTTTCCAACGATATATTATAAGCCCAATTTCGATGAATATTGAGGAAGTTATGGTCAAATTACTAAACTGGGCCCGGCTTGAGCCTTATGTGCGGCCCAATGATCTAGGGGAGGGCCTAATATAGATTTATCATTCCTAATGCAATTAGGAATGGTTTTAGTCTTCTAGATTCTTCTAGAAGGTTCTTTTCATTCCTAATTCAATTAGCATTGATAAATTGACTTTTGTTGACTTTTTAGAGTTATAATCAGAATAAAAGAATGTTTTTGAGGAAAATACGATTTTATCCTCCTATACGGTTAATTTCTATCTGATTTTAGAAAACGTTTCAATAATTTAATTAGCGCCAAACGCCAGCATTAGCGCCGAACGCTAAGCTTGGCGCCTGACGCTAGCGTTAGCGCCTGTCGCTAGCTTTAGCGCCTGGCGCTAATGTCAGCGTCTGGCGCTAACCTCGTTTTTGCGTGTCAGAATTCTGTTCGATTTTTTATCTTTTTGGCTGATTTTCCCTATAAATAGCCTTCTAAAAACTCCGTTTTCATTCACCAACTCTCATCAAGAAATTCTTGATTATTCTTCTCTCTCTCTTTCTAAACTAGCCTTTTCTCAAATACAAAATTCCGCACTCACAAGACCTAGATACACCTAGCCATATTCGAAGTTGCCTTCGCCCTATACGCGAAAGGTTTTAATTTCTGAGGGTTTGGTACCAAATCTTTATTTCAATTATTTAATTTAATTGTTTTAATTATTATTTTCCTTGAAGTTATTAACGTGTATATTTTGTTATTTGAAAGAGGTACGAGGCATCCAAGTAAGTTATTTAATTGCTTTATTGTTATTATGATATAGAAATTGATTAGGGGATTTTTCCCCACCAATCACCATCTGACAACTGGACCAATCAGGTTCTGCCATGTGTCCGTCACATGGGCCAATAGGAGCCATCCACGTGTCAAGCAATGATCCGTCCACTATGGACCAATTACGACACGACACATGTCCTTCCCATGACACCTGGGATAACCGGTCACCTAGGCCCAACTTCCGAGGGAAGCCCAATCAGCCCAAGGTTAACCTAAACCTAGATTGACACGTTTCCCGAGGTTATAAATACCTCCCTTAATCCTCATTAAGGGAGATTACATGCTGAACACGCTAAAAACGCAGATTACACACATTAAACACTCTCACCTAGAGAGACCCAATCACTTTAATTTCCGCATTAATTACTCCTTAATCAAGTACTAACTTGACCGTCGGAGGCGGATCTCCAATCATCCGGAGCATCCGTTTGTTTTGCAGGTACAGGCGTCCGGTTCCAGTCTCGGAATTGTAACCCTCCCGCAGGACATCAGAAAACCCCGAAACAGAAATCATGCTTAGGTTGTTATTATGATTCCTAGTATTATGTTAGGGTGTTTTGATCTTCCTAGTATCATGTTTAGGGTAACAATTATAATTTCTATTATCAAATATGACAATTGTGATTCTTGCGATGCTTCCTATTCTCTTCCTAATGTTCATGTTAGTATCATGTTAGGGCTAAATATTTGATTTTTATTGCTTAGTGACATGCTAGGGTTTGTTATTAATCTTGTTAGTATCATGCCTAGGATCTTGCTATTATTATTATGCTTTAAAATGATTATGTTAATTATGATTATGATGTAAATCTAAATACCCCCTCCCGAATATGGGTTGATGGATTTAAAAATACTTATAGTTAGAATACTCAAATATCATGGAACAAGATAAAAGGGCCAAAACTCAAGGACACACTCAAAGTTTTGGGGTTTTAGGCCAGAGATAAGACTCACTCAATCTCTCCTAAGCTTATCACTCAAAACTCACTCAAAGCAATAAGGGAACACTTGAACTTGAGACAAACTCTAAGTTAAAATGCTATAAACACAAGGTTTTTTATCAAATCTCAAAACTGCCTCTTAATTTCTGTTTTGCTCTCCCTTTTATAGAGGAAAGGAGCAGCAAAAGCACACCAAAAGCCAAGGAAACCGTCCAAGAATGAAAGGCCAACAGCCAATGGTTTCCTCCTTGATTTAAGCCTTGATTTAAGCTAAGTAATGAAAGCATAATAAAGCTTATTGATAACCCCCCCATTACAACCGGCCAAGAGCTAGATTCTTGGCATTATTTCAGCAACATTAACTAGCACGTAAGTTAATAATAGATAGTAAATGGCCTAGGATCCACACGCCCAAAATAGTCATGAAATGCATCCAAAATGTGATGCTAGCCAACCGTGTACCAATCTTCAATCTTCCCATGAAATGCAGCATAGAATTTCACCCTTCTTTGTGAATGGGAAAAACCTAAGAGTCTCTAAGACTAAAGCAACAGGTTCATTAGATGTCCACTTTGGATCATTCCCCCCTTCTTCAAAAGAGTTTGCCCTCAAACTTGAATCATCAAAGTATGGTGATAAATCCCCTACATTGAAAGTCGCACTAACACCCATCAATTTGTCTGGTAGCTCAATTTTGTAAGCACTATCGTTCACCCTCTCAAGAACCTTAAAAGGACCATCAGAACGAGGCATAAGCTTGTTTTTGCGAAGCTTAGGGAACCTCTCCTTCCTCAAATGCACCCAAACCAAGTCCCCGGGATGAAAAATAGGCTGTTTGCGTTTCTTATTGGCTCGCTCTTGGTATTTTTTATTCATCTCCTCAATTCTTTTCTTCACTTGCTCACAGGTTTTTTGAAAGGTTTCCACCCTCTTTTTAGCATCTTTCTCTACCATGTCACTCTTAACCATAGGAACAAGATCAATCGGCACAAATGGGTTCACTCCATAAACTACTTCAAATGGAGAACGGGAAGTAGTTAGGGAATGAGCTCTATTGTAAGCAAACTCCGCATGGGCTAATTTCATGTCCCAATCTTTTTGCGTTTTGCTCACAAGACCTCGTAACAAAGTACCCAAAGTTCTATTAGTGACCTCGGTTTGCCCATCGGTTTGGGGATGATGAGAGGTACTAAATAGTAACTTGGTACCCACAAGTTTCCATAGGGTTCTCCAAAAGTGACTAAGGAATTTGGAGTCCCTATCAGATACTATACTTCGAGGAATGCCATGGAGTTTGACAATTTCCTTGAAGTACAGCTCGGCCACTTTCACGGCATCATCAGTTTTATTACAAGCTACAAAGTGTGCCATTTTAGAGAATCTATCTACAACAACCATGATGATATCTCTTCCCCTTTGAGTGCGAGGCAATCCAACAATGAAATCCATGCTAACACTTTCCCATGGAGCATCCGGAACTGGCAACGGAGTATAAAGACCCTTTGTGAAGTGTCCCTTAGCCTTTTGACAAGTAGCACATCTCTCCACAACATGAGTAACATCCTTGATCATTCTAGGCCAATAGAAGTGTTCACCTAGAATATCAAGAGTCTTTTGTATCCCAAAATGACCGGCTAAACCTCCACCATGCACTTCTCTCACTAATAACTCCCTAACCCCACTCTTCGGAACACATAGCTTGTTACCTTTAAAGAGGTAGCCATCTTGTCTCACAAACTCTTTGGTAGGATTCTCTATCTCGCTAGCAAAGTCGGGATCATTTATGTAACATTCCTTGAGTTGTTCAAAACCCAAGATCTTAGCATCCACCATGGAAAGTAAGTAGCTCCGACGAGACAATGCATCGGCCACAACATTACTCTTTCCATCCTTGTACTTGGAGCTAAAGGTAAATGATTGGAGGAACTCCACCCATTTAGCATGTCTCTTGTTGAGTTTTTGTTGCCCATGAATAAATTTCAGAGCCTCATGATCGGAATGAAGAACAAATGGTTTTGGTCTAAGGTAGTGAGACCAATGATCAAGTGCTCTAACTATGGCATAGAACTCACGGTCATAAGTGGAATAGTTTAACTTAGCCCCATTCAACTTCTCACTAAAGTAACTCACGGGCTTCTTCTCTTGAATCAAAACAGCACCTATTCCAATCCCACTTGCATCACACTCTACCTCAAACACTTTGTTGAAATCTGGTAGCACAAGTATAGGAGCGTTGCAAAGCATATGTTTAACCTTCTCAAAGGCTCGTTGAGCATTTTCTTCCCATACGAACTCACCCTTTTTGGTCAACTCGGTGATTGGAGCCATGATGGTAGAGAAGTTTTTGATGAACCGCCTATAGAAGGAGGCAAGTCCATGAAAACTTCTAACTTCGTGCACATTGGTCGGAGCCAACCAAGACTGGACTGCTTTTACCTTCTCCGGATCTACATGAACCCCCTCTCCTGTTACAATGTATCCTAAGAATACAACACTAGGAGTCATGAATACACATTTTTCAAGCTTACCATACAACTTCACCTCCCTCAATTTTTCAAACAATCTCCTCAAATGAATTACATGATCATCATTGTTTTTACTATACACAAGAATGTCATCTAAGTAAACAACAACAAAATCATTAAGAAAAGGACGGAGAACTTCATTCGTCAATCTCATGAAGGAGCTTGGGGCGTTGCAAAGCCCAAATGGCATCACTAACCACTCATACAACCCTTGTTTTGTTTTGAAAGCCGTCTTCCACTCATCCCCCTCTCGAATTCTCATTTGATGGTACCCACTCCTTAAGTCTATTTTGGAAAAGACTAAGGCACCACTCAACTCATCTAACATATCTTGCAATCGAGGCATAGGAAAACAGTATTTGACCGTTATATTGTTAATGGAACGACTATCAACACACATTCTCCAAGTACCATCTTTTTTTGGTACTAAGAGGGCTGGAACCGCGCAAGGACTAAGGCTTTCTCTCACATAACCTCTCTCAAGTAATTCGTTCACTTGCTTTTCAAGTTCCTTACTCTCTTCCGGATTACACCTATAGGCAGCCTTGTTGGGCAAAGAAGCTCCTGGAATTAAGTCAATGGCGTGCTCAATGCCTCTAATTGGAGGTAGGCCTTTGGGCAAGTCATTGGGGAACACATCTTGGTACTCTTCTAATAACTCAATTAGCATGGATGAGTTAATACAAGTAGTACCATTATCATCTTTGGTCCTTACCACCAAAGCATACCCTCCCCCCATTTCTTTCATTATTCGTTCATATTCATTACAAGTTACAAGATAGTTGCTTTTCTCTTTTTCTTTCTTAGCAACTTTAGGAGGTAAAGGCACTAACTTAACTTTTCTACCATTTTTGGTAGTTACAATATACACATTAGTTTTCCCTTTATGCCCCGAATCATGATCAAACTGCCACGGTCTTCCAAGCAACAAATGACACGCATCCATAGGAAGAATATCACACCAACGCTCATCTTCGAACCCTCCAATGGAATAAGACACCAATGCTTGCTTCTTGACTCTAATGCTTGTGCCTTCATTCAACCAATTGAGCTTGTAAGGTTCACCATGGTCTCTAGTGGGTAGCTTCAATTTACTCATAGCCTCGGATGAAACAACATATGTTTGGGCACCACTATCAACAATCACATTGCAAGTCTTCTCTCCTATCTTGCATCTAGTGTGGAACAAGTTGTTTCGTTGTTTAAGATCAATTTCGGGTTCATTATACAAGATTCTACGAACCACCATCATGTTGAACTCATCTTCGGGTTGAATCTCTTCCTCATACTCTTCATCAAACTCGCAACCCTCCTCATGAGCCACAAAGTTATAGACCTTTTCTTCCTCATCCATGAGAGCACATTGAGAGGCTGTTAACACACTCTTACTAGGACATTCCGATGCAATATGTCCTCTCCCATGACACTTGAAGCATTTTCTCCTAGTTGAAAGCTCACTAGGCGAAACTACTTGTTTTTCTTTCCCTTTTCATGAGCTAGGTGAAAAGGTTTTACTTTGAAAAGTACTCCCTTTAGAGTTGAAAGGAGTAAATTTCGAAGTATTCTTGAAAGAAGAAGTTTTGGGCTTCTCTTTCTCCCTTTCTTCTTTAAGTTGAGACTCATACTTCAAAGCTAGTTTGCATACATCACTAAAAGTGGCATAATGAGTAACTTCCACTTTCCTATTAATTTCTTTGGTCAACCCCTTGACAAATCTAGCAATTTTGTAAGCCTCCTTTTCTTGCAAGTCGCAAGTCAAGCCTAACCTTTCAAATTCTTTTATGTAATCCTCCACACTCATGTTTTCTTGTGATAGGTGGGTTAATTTTAAGTATTGATCTTGTTCATACTCTTTACTTACCCATTTTTCCCTCATTTTCTTTTTTAATTTTTCCCACGAGTCTATCTTATCTTTCCCTTCTCTTCTTCTATTTGACTTGAGGTTTTCATACCACAATGCAGCTAGTTTAGTGAGTTTAAGGACAGCCAACTTGAACCGTTTCCTATCATCATACCCCTTGTAATCAAAAACGGTTTCAATTTGCCTAACCCAATCTAAGAAAGCCTCACAATCATGCCCTCCATCAAATTCATGCATATCAATTTTTAGACCCCTATCTTCATCAAATTGTCTAAAATTGTTACCACTATTTTCATCCTCCTCCTCTAATTCATTTATTTTCCTAGTAGCTTTAAGGAGCATATCAGATATGGCATCCATCCTAGTATCTTGTTGTGCCCTAGAGACTTCACTCTCTTCTGTTTTTTTCTCCAAATTCTCCAATTTTTCAGTGATTACTTGCAACATTCTAGCAAGCTCCTCACTAGACATGATTTCCGCTATTTTTGCTTGGATATTACAAGTACAATGAAAACTGCCGAAATTAGAGACAAAATGAAAAACGAAAATTGCCTCTAGACTCTCAAAGGCTTACAAATTCAGAATATTCAGATCAAAACAACCAATTTGCAAAAAAGAAATTCCTCAAAAGCTTTTCGGATGAGGGAGAAATCTTCAATTGAATTCTGCCTTCCCGGTTTTGCCTCTTTTCTGCGCTGCTGCGAAAAACCTGCCCAGTTTATTAGCAGAATGATTCCAAAATATCTGAAAATTTTTGTGAGTAATCTAAGCAAAAAAAATATCCAGATTCAAAAAAGAAATAACTCGATTTGGACAGAAAACGAAGGAGATATGTCCTTCTCAAACCGCAACTCCAAACTGATTGAATTCTGCCGTTTTGCTCCAAACGCCTTCAAACTCGATTTTCTTTAAGAAAACCCTTAACTAGGCTCTGATACCAGATGATGTAAATCTAAATACCCCCTCCCGAATATGGGTTGATGGATTTAAAAATACTTATAGTTAGAATACTCAAATATCATGGAACAAGATAAAAGGGCCAAAACTCAAGGACACACTCAAAGTTTTGGTGTTTTAGGCCAGAGATAAGACTCACTCAATCTCTCCTAAGCTTATCACTCAAGACTCACTCAAAGCAATAAGGGAACACTTGAACTTGAGACAAACTCTAAGTTAAAATGCTATAAACACAAGGTTTTTTATCAAATCTCAAAACTGCCTCTTAATTTCTGTTTTGCTCTCCCTTTTATAGAGGAAAGGAGCAGCAAAAGCACACCAAAAGCCAAGGAAACCGTCCAAGAATGAAAGGCCAACAGCCAATGGTTTCCTCCTTGATTTAAGCCTTGATTTAAGCTAAGTAATGAAAGCATAATAAAGCCTATTGATAACCCCCCCATTACAACCGGCCAAGAGCTAGATTCTTGGCATTATTTCAGCAACATTAACTAGCACGTAAGTTAATAATAGATAGTAAATGGCCTAGGATCCACACGCCCAAAATAGTCATGAAATGCGTCCAAAATGTGATGCTAGCCAACCGTGTACCAATCTTCAATCTTCCCATGAAATGCAGCATAGAATTTCACCCTTCTTTGTGAATGGGAAAAACCCAAGAGTCTCTAAGACTAAAGCAACAGGTTCATTAGATGTCCACTTTGGATCAGATTATAATTGTTATAATTTATGATCATGATTATTTTAATGATTATTATTATGATTTATTATGTTGCTTGATATTCATTGTTATTGCTTGATCACACCTTTTATGCATGTTTAAAGGGAATTTATACTTGTAATCACGCTTAATAAGATAATTAATAATCTTGTTTAGGGTTAATTTGATTATAATTCAAGTGATCGCCAATAATAGATTTATTTGTGCATTAATATTCAACCAACATAGGTAAACAGGTTTAGGGTTAATCCTATTGATTGCATGTTAGTCAGAAAGCACACATGAATACGATCAGAATAAAGTAGAGGCCTATTATTAGGGCAGGTTCAATCTCTTTTAGGTTGGATTTGTACCTTCATCCCCGAACTACCAGTCATGGTTCAAGACCTATTGGAGTTAACGATCTCTTGGATCGTTAAGGGGTGTAACCTTCACCTCGTGAACGGTTTACAAGTTCCTAAAACTTGTTGGCGACTCTTTTGCTCTATCTTCTTTCCCTTTGGACGCCACCGTACTTTAGTGTATGATTACAGTGGGGTTCAAGCTAGGGGTAATACTTGAAATATTCCCTACACCTGCTTGTTGGATGATGTTTGAAGGAAATTTCCCTTGCAATTGTTCATACTAATATTATTGAGTTTGATTTGAAATGTGATAATTGTATGACATTCTTCAAGGTGAAGTAGTTTAATGGTGGATTGATTTCTTTTGTTGGTGAAATTTGGTTTGGTTTGTTACCTTGGTAATTATATGGTTTTCATGTCGCTTTATCACTCGATTTTTGTATATGATAAATCTTTGGAAGTGGTTTTGAACTTACTCATATGTTCACAATTTTCCTAAAATTTGTTATGGAGTAGTTCTTATGATACCATATGATACCTGATTAGGGGATTTTTATCCACCAATCACCGTCTGACAAGTGGACCAACCAGGTTCCGCCACGTGTCCTTCACGTAGGCCAATAGGAGCCTGCCACGTGTCAATCACAGATACGTCCTCTACGGACCAATTGAGACACGCCACGTGTCCACCCATGCCAAATGGGAAAACCGGCCAACAAGGCCCAATCCTTTTTAGAGGCCCGGTCAGCCCTAGGTTTACCCTAAACCTAGAGAGTGGCACGCTTCTCAAGACTATAAATACTTAATTAATCCTCATTAAAGGGGATCAAGCAATTAATCTCACCTGAAGAACGGAACAGAACAGAAACGTTACGGAACACACTAATAGCCGGCTGATCTCGCTAACAAAGCAGATTACCAACATTAAACACTCTCACCTAGAGGGACCTTATTACTTTAATTTCCGTATTAATTACTCCTTAATCAGGTACTAACTTGACCGTTGGAGGCGGAGCTCTCAGGAGTCTCCGTTATTTTGCAGGTACAGGCGTCCGGTTCCAGTCTCGGAATTGTAACTCTCCCGCAGGACATCAGAAAACCCCGAAACAATACCTAATTTGGGTAATTGATGTGAATTTAGCCAATAGATATTGTGAGATGAATTTTTGAAGTTGGACATTTGGTTGTTTGTAGGTGCTTGTTTTACAGAGGAAATTTGGATAAGTTGTATATTGTTGCTATAATCATGTCTCATCGATTAAGAGATTTGTTGCTGGGTTCTTCTTCCTGAAACTCACAAAAATCTTCTTCTTCCCAAGCACCATCCAAGTCTACTTCAAAGCCCAACCCTCCCCAACCATACACAGTTCAATTTGGTTCTCAATTCCAAAGCAAATAATACGATGAATTGTCTAAGCACCATGTTCGCTCCACAAGATTCTACGACAAATCCCGTTGTCAAACCTTAAGTTTTTACGTGGATATCCTAAACATGGTGGAATATTTGGGTTGGGATTCATTCCTCTCTATCACGGTCCCTTCGGCATTCACCAATACTCCCGAGGCCGAACCTAAGCCTCTTAGAACCAACCGCGAGCTTACATTGGAGTTCCTATCTTCTTTTCAACTCCAAACTACTGAGAGGTGGGGTGTAAAGGAGCTCAAGCTTCATTTTAGAATGTTCAAGAAGCAAAAGAAGGTCACTTTGAAGAAGTTAAGCAACATGTTTGGGTGGGATTTGAAGAGCCCCGTCCATAGGGTGAATGATAAAGCTTGGAAAGGGTATGGGGAGCAATAATGGTGGAACACCATCACCCAAGGGACTACAAAATTCCGCTCACACTTGGCAAAGGCGTCGGAAGTCATCCATCTGGCCCTTCTCTACTTTCATAGGATAATGGCGTATGATCTTTTCTCGCGACAAGAGCATAGAAACATGAATCAAGAGGAGCTCACTATTCTATGGTTGGCCACCGATGGATATCTCAACTATGATCACGAGGTCAATTTTGGTGCCATCCTTACCGATCGCTTCCATGAAACAAATTTGGGAACTTCTCTTACTAGGGACATTCAATGCGGCGGTATGATAACGTGGATAGCATATAAGTTCGGATTTAGAGAGGAGTTAGCTAAGCTAACTCAATTCAATGATCTCTCTTACTTGAACCTTTGCACTCTCTAGAAGGCCAGGATTATACATGAGGTTACTTGTCGTATTGATATAGATGCGCGGATTTGGATGGTCCGCGAGGTATCATGGTGCACACTACCTAACCCTTTCATCTCCAACGAGCAGCCAGAGGGCGTGAATCAATGGCAAGGTCCCCGCTCTAACATTAGTGAGCTCCATTTGTTTTTAAGGGAGCAAGATCCCTAACATTCCTGTCGACAGCATCAGCAACAACAACAACATCAACAACAACAACAACAACAACAACAACATCAACAAGATCACCATCAACAACATTTTGAACATCGACAATTTCAATTTGGGGAAGGATCCCGATCTTTGCATATCCCCTCCTTTAGTGTGGAAGGTATGAATTCTTCCACTTCCCCTTTTAATATTGAAACTGCATTTCAAAATCTTAGCTTGCAAGTAAGCCGCTTGGCGGAGGCCGTCGATGGTTACGGGGTTTACAATGCCAATATTTATGATTGGCATGTAAACCAAGGGCATTTCGACCCTCCCGTGAACTATCCCTATTATCCGCCCCAACAAGGGCCGGTTCCTTCTTATGAGGAACCGCATATCGACGGGACTCCACGTCAACTGGCTTGGCCTTATTGGCTAGGGCCATCTTCTCAAGGTGGCCCTCGTGTGGATTACCCCACCTCGGAGGGGTATGACTATCGGGCACCGGGCGGTTGTGATTATCGTGAGGACAACAATTACCCCATGTACACCCCGGAGCCCATAGTGATGCCCCCTCGTTTTGACCCTCTTACGGATTGGCAACAAGAGCTATATCGGAACCGAGATTTCCACTTGGTTATACTGTTGGATGGGATCCCCATGGCCCTCCTATCGACGTGGACTACGAATGTCGTCCGAGTGGAAAAGGATCTAGCTCCCATATGGAGGACTAGAGCCTTCAGGCTTTTTTTTTTCCCTCCCCTCTCCCTTTTTTTACCCATTTTGTTCCAACCGAGGACAATTTTCTATTCAAGTGGGGGGGTGTTCCATTATTGTTTTATTATGAGGGCATGTTTAATGGGGTATATTCATTACCAATGAGCGCTTATTGCAATTTTTTCTCATCTTTGTTGATGTTCACTTCCTTTCTTTTTTCAAAAATCAATGTTTTGATGATGGTTTCATTATTTTGGCTCCCAAAGCGAAAAATCCAAATTCTGTTTTAATCCAAACCCTTTTTCTTTTCTTTGTTTCTCTTTAGTAGTTTCTTACTTTTTTTATTTATTTACTTTGATCTTTGTTACATAACTCTTGCTACTAACCAAATATTTTCCGAGTTATTTTGGATTATGTCATTTGTGTAGGGCTTATTGGTGCAATTGCTGGAGTGATATAAGCAATGGAGCTTCATTTGTTATGGAAATGTGATCTTATGCGCTTTTGGTTGACAAATTTCCTTCTTAACTCTTTCAATATTTGGATTGGTTGTTTAGTTTAGGTTAATGTAGGTTGGAGTTGATTGTTCGAGGTTATATACATTTGATTCTACGGAATCTGGTGATCATTGGTATGATGCCAAACGATCTTTGTTTGTCGATTGGGAATTAAATGTTTACTTGCCCCCTATGCTTTTATTCTCCTTCCTTTTTGAAAAAAAAAGACGATTTTATTATTTCAAGACAAACCATGAAAACCTTATTTGTTTCATCTTCATTTTGAGCATAATAAAAGATAACTTGTGTGATTGAATGTCTTTTTTTATTAAGTGTTAAAATTTTGCATGCTTCGGGGTTGTCATCGTTTGACATTAGGATAGGTCATGCTAAGGTAGCCGGTCTAGAACTTGTAAGGCCCATCGAACCCAATTTCCACTACTACCAATTTGGCCAAAGAGACCCAAATTAAGAGACAGGTTAAGTGCATAACAGGTCTCTTATAGAGGAGAGACCAATTATCTTGAAAGACAAGTCTCTCGAAATATCAAAGAGACCCGTCATTTAAGAAAACATGTCTCTTGGAATTTTTTTTAAAAAATTGAGAAAAATAGAGAGACCCGTCATTTTAGATGACAGGTTTCACGTAATATCCAAGAAACCGATCAATTATAATAATCGGTCTCTTGAATGTTGTTTTTTTTTAATCTGAGAAATTAGAGAGACCCGTTATTCTATGTAATAGGTCTCTCGAATTAATTCTCCCATATATGTAGGTAGCCATATTCCCATTAATTAAGTCCCAAACCCTAGAACCTTTTCATTTTCTCTTGTCCTCCGCCGCTCTTCATCACTCTCATTTCATTTCTAGTTTTCTTTCTCTCTCTTCTCCCTCCTCACATCTCGATCTATCTTCCTCACTCCTCAACTCATTTTTTTCTGTTTCTCAAGCGAATCTCGCTCCAAATATAAAAAATAATTACTTCATTCACTTCTTTCTCAATCTGAAGAAGTTATCTTCACTCTATAGTTTCAAAATTTCAAGATCTTTGGCCATGGTGAGTTTTGTTTTTCGGTTTTTCTTAATGAAAAATCTAAATTTCTTAGAATTATTGCTTTTTTCAACATCTTTTTTATTGTTAAAAAACAATAATTTGTCCGATTTTCCGTTTAGCTATGATAGTAGATTGTTTGTTTACTTGTTAATGTTTTCGTTTCAATTGCTATTTTTGCCATTTTATTATGTATTTTCATTTAAAAACACCTTTCACAGTCAGCTCTAGTAATTGTCGTCTTTATTAATTTCGTATTTGATTTTGTATTTCTGTTTCCATTTGATTTTTTTTTATCCCTTTGAGAATTTCTTGACGAATTGTTCTTTAAGTTGTCTTTGAAATTAGTATATTTTTTCTTGCTTTGATTTTGCATGTGTTCATTGTCATTTAAATCGAATTTTACTTTAGATCTCGTATTTCATTAGTTAAATTGAACAATTTCTCATATATTTTTTTTTATTGTAAATGAATTTTATTTTATATCTCGTTTTTAAAATTTTTGTTTTTTTCTTTTTCAATCTGTCATTTTTATGATTTATTTTCGGATAATAATATTTGCTTTGTGAATTTTAACATGTTTATATTTGTGGTTGTAGGTAACGATCTCTCAAGTTTCAAGTTTGTACCGAAGAAATTCGTAATTGAAGATCTGGGAAGTTTAGTCATCATTTTCGGATTTTTTTTTATGTATTGAATTTTCATTCATATCTGTATTATGTACATAATTTTTGAGGTATATGAAATACAAGAATTATTTTTTTACTTCTGGTTTTATAGTGGCGAAATAAATAAAATTAAATAAGTTATTATTGATGTTAATATCGATGAATTGTAATTATAAAGAAACCTTTTTTTATTTAAAATGAGACCAAAGAGCCCCGTGAAGTTAAAAAGCGGTCTCACTTTTCTCAAAAAAGAGACTACTTATTTAAATATGGGGTCTCAATTTTCTGAAAATAGAGACTGCTTTTCTTATAAAGGCAGTCTCAATTTCCTAAAAATTGACACCGCTTATATTTAAGAGGCGGTCTTAGCTTTCTCATTCTAGAGACCGCCTCTAATAAAGCAGTATCTTTACCAAAGAGACCTCTGCGCTAGAGACTGCCTCTAAGGCAGTCTCTTTGGCTATTTTGGACGGGTCTCTTTGGCCAATTTTGTAGTAGTGTTCACTTGTTTGTGGTAAGCAGGTGTTTCTCTCATTTGGGGAATTGAAGCTCTAGAGGTAGTTTTTGTAACCTGATGTGAGTTTCATTGTTAAATCCTCCAACATTTCTTTGCATGAGTGGCGTAGGATCCTTACCAAGGCATGTTTGAATCTAGAAAATGGCGTCTAACTCCCAAGTTCGCGACCAAACTTACTCATGGATGATAAAGAACATTCTTTCATTCGATGACTATATTGTTTTCTAGGTTTAGATTTTATCTTATTGTATTTTTGGTTGCATTTGTCTCCTTTGCTTCCCATGTTGAGCCTTTCCCCTCCTTGATTTTAGCACATTATAAGCTCATGGCATTTTATTTACTTTCACCCTTAGGATCGTGAAATTCAATCCTCGAAAGCTTATAGATGTTTTTATTGAAAATGTGGAGGGTAGTGGTTCTTAATGGAAAGTGAGATTGTGATGTTGTGAATATTTGTTCAATAAAAGCAAATGCAAATCCTAGAAAAAGTCGTCCACAATTATAAAAGGTAAGGACTTTGAAAAAAAGAAGTAGAATGGAAATTTTGAAAAATGAAAATAGAGAATAAAGAGTTGTGAATGATGATGAAAGGAAAAGATGAAGGTTCAAAATTTTTGGCAATGTGATTCAAAGTTGTGGCAATATAGTTTGAAGATTGGTAGAGGTATAATTTTGAAAAAGAGGCTTGATCACCCTTCGTATCAAGATTAGGCTAAGTACCATTTCCAAAATTTTCCACACCCTTACCCAGCTAACGCTACAACCCTTTCAATGTTCTTTTGACTTAGGTTGGTTGAGTCTCTAGTCGGTGGCGGGAGGGAAATTTCAAGTATAGTGAAAGGCATGACTTGGTAAGATGTCGGGTTCCCCCCCCCCTTTATATTGTTTTGATTTTTGTTTCGGCTCCTTTGAGGAGTCATGAGATGCTACCTCCGAGGGTGGATTTGAATCAAGATGAGGGAACGCAGTAAGAATGTATGGGATGCGGGGGGAGTGGCGCATGTTAGAGTTTTCTATGCTTAGCATGGTTTATCCTTCAATCAACCATTATACCGCACCTAAAACCACCATCATGATAGATTGACCACTTATACAATGGCTTCTCTGCCAACCATTCACGTGCTTCCAAGCTCAATTCACAAATCCTGTTAAAGTAGTGTATGAACTTATTCTCTTAATGTGCATCCGCGGCACGACCAAGTAGGTTTTTAAAGTGAGCATTCTTAAATTTGGACTCGAAATTTGAGGCTAGATGACGAATACAAAACCTGTGATGAGCATGTGGTTCTTCCCATCCAGTGCCCACAACGGTCATTGTTTTCAAAATCGAGGCATACCTATTTAAAATACACAAAGACCCTCTTGTTGAGTAATAAATTGTCGTATACATAACATGAAACATTCCCATGCGTCACGTGTCTCACCTTCAACAACGGCAAAAGCAAAAGGAAACAACTAAAAATTAGCATTTGTGGCCATGGCAATGAGAAGGGTCCCCTTGTATTATCCATAAAGATGGGTGCCATCAATGGTAATAACTAGCCGAAAATGATTAAAGCCATCAATAGGTGGCTTTAAAGCCCAAAAAAACTCTCTAGAACACATGAGTAAAAGTTTCTAATGTTGGTGTCATACACTAATGTACCCTCATTTGACTATTTAAAGCTTGCATAAATTTGGGTAACTCTTCATATGATTTATCCCAATCCCTAAAAATAGTAGTAATTGCCTTCTACTTGGCTAACCAAGCCCTCTTGTATGTTATGGTATATAGAAATCGATCTTTAATAACTTTTAAAGAAGGGTCGGCTCGTATAAAATCAAGTATAACACCACAAGCAAAATCACAAGACAAAAGGGGATGGTGAAGATTATTAATTTTACCTACACATGTGCTTGCATGAGGTCTTTCATACTTCACAATTCTAAATGTGGGAAGGGATGGTAACTTGATTGCACACAACCTCCAAGGACATTTGCTCTTTTCCTTTCTTATGCACTCAACAACATATTTTTCAGGCTACACTACCTTCACTTGAAAAGTTTGATTTTTGGCTATAGAATACTGTTTAACAGCTTCTTTTAACATCTGCAAAGTATCAAACTCTTGACCAACTTTAAACTCAACCCGAAGAGAAAATTTGTTATTCCCCATCCAAGTTCTCCAAGAATCACTAGTTGAAAAAACACTATTAGACACTGACAAAAAGTGACTTTTAGCAACTGCCATGTAGGGCTGCTATTGCGGGGGCTGCTAATGCTTATATTATTAGCAAAAGGCATTTGCCAGTTGCAAATAAGTACTATTAGCAGCTGGCCTAGTTCTATGCCAGCTGCGAAATAGTACTTATTTGCAACTGGCGTAGAACTAGGCCAGCTGCTATCAGTTTATTTGCAGCTGGCATAGAACTAGGCCAGCTGCTAATAGTCCATTTTTTTAATAAAAAATATTCTATTTGCAATTGGCTAAAGACTACACCAGTTGCGAATAATCATTTCTCTAAATAAAAAAATGAAATTTTTCCAAATTAATATAAAAGCTATATTATATACTATTATATCAAAATCTATGTTAATTGTGCAATATACATTAAATACAAACAAAAACATAAATTACAAGGCTTATAAAGAAACACAACAAAAGCATCCAAGAACGGCATTTATGAGTAGCAATGAGCAGCAACACTGCCAACACAAACGTCTCAAATCGACTAAATTAGCCATGCATTTTCCTTCAAAAAAAAACAATAAATAAAATATTAGAAATTCATCTAAATATTATTAAAAATCAGCAAAAAAAAAAAAAAAAAAAAAAAAAAAAAAAAAAAAAAACCGATTTTAACGAGAAACCATTTAGATACTTGAGTTTCCGGTTTTAACGAGGGAACCATATTTTTTTCATACTCGTATTAGTCCTAATTAAAGCATAACCCTTTGACACTTTTGACATAAAAGTTGATACAAGTTCAGAACCTGAAACGTTGCCATGGTGTTCAAAAATGTTATCACCGCTGACAACACCTTGTGCTATGACAAGTCTACTACAATATATAATAAATCGAAATATAAAGATTAAAAAATATGCAAGTGTATACGATGTGTCTCATGCGTGAAAGGTATGCTATTGGTAATGAATACTAGTTCTGCAAAGATGACAAGCATTGCATGGAAAATAAAATAAGAAAAGAAAAAAAATACATGTAAAAAATGTACGATGGAAAAATTAATAATAAAGGAGAAAGAGAGCTACTGAACCCCACCCCCACAAACTGAAAATATCCAAATCTATTCACATTGTTTCAATATGTAATCAAATTCAATCCCTCAATATTCAATGTCCTTATCCTGTTGCAGGTTCAAATGTATGCTACATTTTCATTTAGCTTCAGGTGATCAATATCGTTTGCCATTTGAAGATGTGAGCCCACAATTTAAGTTATCAAGTATCAAATTGTAGTTCATTCATGAACAACCAAATATAGATATGCAATTATGTTACGATCTCTTATAAAATTCAAGTTGATTAGGGGATTTTTCTCCCACCAATCGGAATGCGCCACGTGGGCCAATCAGGTCCTGCCAAGTGTCCCCCAGTTGGAACTGTCAAGGCTTGCCACGTGGCACGCGCTTATTCGTCCACCTTGGACCTGTTATGTCATGACATGTGGCATACTCCATGCCTAATGGAGAAACCGGCCACCCAGGCCCAACTTCCGAGGGAAGCCCAATCGGCCCTAGGTTAACCTAAACCTAGGATGGGCACGTTTCCCAAGGTTATAAATACCTCCCTTAATCCTCATTAAGGGGGATTACGAAAAACATAACGAAAAAACACATTAATTACACACAGTAATAACCGGCTGATCTCGCTAACAAAGCAGATTACCTACATTAAACACTCTCACCTAGAGAGACCCAATCACTTTAATTTCCGCATTAATTACTCCTTAATAAAGTACTAACTTGACCGTTGGAGGCGGAGCTCCCAGGAGTCCCCGTTATTTTGCAGGTACAGGCGTCCGGTTCCAGTCTCGGAATTGTAACTCTCCCGCAGGACATCAGAAAACCCCGAAACATTTGGCGCCGTCTGTGGGGAGAGTACTTCTGAGATGGCATCCAAGTCTGTACCGACTCCTGAAGAGAGGCGTCCCCTAGACGACCCTCAAGTTCAGTCGGACCATGATACCGAGAGTGAATTTGAAGTTGAAGCTCACACAGCTTCAGACGGGACCCTAAGGGCCCGGCGTACCCGTCATACCGAAAGGAGGGAACGGGAACATCTTCAAACTGGAAGTGAGCCAGCAGGCGCACCGCCTGTTCGGCAGCAGCCGACTGATGGGTCTGCTCCCATCACAAGGAACGAACTCATGACCTTCATGAGGGACTTCAAGGGAGAGATTCAAGAGTTGATCAACAAGAAGCCGCCTGCTCCAGTCAAGGAGCAGTCGGCTAAGAAACCCTCCACTTCACTGAAGAGGAAGCCAGTTCAAGGGCGAGATGCGACTCCTCATCCTAAATCTAGGAAGCGGGAGCCACCTGCCCTTGATTTCACAAAATTCCGTTTTCCTACAGGAAATAGGAAACCTGTTCGTCATATTCAGGCGGACGGGTCGAAGCAGACATTCACAGACGCTCGGCTACTGCTAGAGCAGAAGAAGAGTGGCCGATTATCAGAGTCGGCCTCTACTTCAAACTTTCAAGACAGTATGCGAAATGCCTCGATGAGGCATACTCAGTCGTATCGTGAGAGTCAGTCAGGCGGTACCTCCCGTCAGTCCGGCTTTCATAGCGACCAGGCGGTACCAAACTTACCATTTGTGCCGCAACAACAGTATTTTTTGCAGCCACCTCCGTTTGGTGGACCTGCAGCAAAAAACGTCCAACCTATGGACTGGCAGCTACGGTTGCTTAGACTTGGTGAACAGCCGTCGGCCTTCTCCAAGGAAATTACTGAAGCCGCTTAGCCGGCCAAAGTGAAAAATGTACTAGTAGGCGCCTATGACGGCACTACTAACCCAGAAGACCATCTGATGGCATTCACCAACCTGATGTACCTTCAAGGGTTGGATGATCCCACTTGGTGCAAGTGTTTCCCAGCGACTCTCAAAGGAATCGCACAACAATGGTTCGGCAACCTGCCGACTGGTTGTGTAAATAGCTTCAGGACGCTTGCTTACTTATTCACCTCCAACTTCGCCATGAACATCCCTGCGAAGAAAACGACCCTTGATTTAGGAACAATTCAGCAGGGCGAGAAGGAGGGGCTTCGTTCTTACATCAGGCGGTTTACAGATTCAAGGGTTACCGGATGAGGTAGCCTATACTGACTTTTTCAGAGGTCTCAAAGACGGGTCTACCTTCAAATTTGATTTGGTTCGAAAGAAGGTGGCGACTCTTCAAGAGGCCTTGATTAAAGCAGAAGCCTATATACAGGCGACTGATCTTTGCACGGTAAAACAGTTGGACGGGAAAAGGTTCGACAAAAGAGAAGGACGACAGAAACAGTCGTCAAACAAAGATGAGAAGAGAAAAGAGGTCAGGGCGGCTGATTCCTCTAAACAGCCGGCCCAAAAAAAGAAAAAAGAATTCAAACCATACTCCCCAAAGTATGCGTTTAACAAGGATAACCAGTTTATCCTAAAAGAAATCAAGGGACGGATCTCAATTGAGAAGCCGGTCCCCATGAAGGGTTCTGCAAACAACCGGAACCAAGATAAATTCTGTGCTTATCATGATGATGTTGGTCATCACACCAATGACTGCATCAGTCTCATGCGGTATCTGGACCGCCTGGCTGAGCAAGGTGATCTGGACACTTATGTCAAGAAATCTACGGGGAACACTTCCTCAAAAAAGCAGTCGGCCAAAAAGAATCAACAGGCCGACAGCTCCGATACAGATGATGCAGTCGTCTACACCATTGCAGGCGGCTTCTCAGGAGGCGGCCCCACTATTAGGGGCAAGAAAGACAATATCAGGCGGTTAGATGTAAATTCCGTTCACCAAGAACGGCCGTCCAAATATTCATTTCCTGAGATTGTCATCACTGAAGAAGATCTAGGAGGGGTAAGGGGGCCGCATGACGACCCTATCGTTATTGAATGTAAAGTGGTCAACCAGAGAGTTGGCCGAATCCTCATAGATACCGGAAGCTCCTCAGATCTCATCAGTAGCAAATGTCTGTCGAAGCTAAAATATCAGACTGATTGCATACATCCGGCCTCCCACCCTTTAGTAGGGTTTGGAGGAGGAGTCGTCCACCCACTGGGACGAGTGGATTTACCCATCCGCCTAGGCGAAAAAGGGGAAGGACGACACATGGTAGTCCGGTTCCTGGTAGTAGAGGAACTCTCGGCCTACAACATGATTCTGGGTCGACCAACCCTGAATAATTCCAAGGCTGTTATAATCCCATCTCTTATGTTGCTCAAGTTTGAGAGGGATAATGGAATAGTCGGCTCCCTACGGGGAGATCAGAGGATGGCCCGAGAGTGCTATCTCTCGGATATCAAGCCCACTGTTATGGCCACTGGGTCAAGCGGTAAAAAAACAGACTTTGACAATGTCAAGGAGAGTGCGCCTGTTCAAGAAGCAGGCGGCAAGAAAAGAAAGGCATCCCAGACAGGGGCCGCAAGAAAAGAAAGAAAATAGCAATCATTGGCAGAGGAGCGGTCGGATGAGTTCCGCCCTCAGCCGGCTGGTGAGCATACGGACCTGATCTTAGACGACTCACATCCTGACCGAACAGTCAAAGTTGGGACGACTGCTTTGAGAGACCTTGGTGACGATTTTCACAAACTACTGAAAGAATACAAGGACATCTTTGCATTCGAAGTCCATGAAATGCCAGGCATTAGTCCTGACCTGGCGGTACATAAACTGGCTGTGGATCCAAAAAAGAAGCCGGTACGGCAGAAGAAACGGAACCATGGCGAAGAAAGAAGTCAGGCGGCAACCGCCGAGGTTAAAAAATTACTTGACGCAGGGTTCATTCGGCAATGTTACTTCCCAGACTGGGTTGCAAATGTGGTGCTTGTTAAAAAGCCGAATGGCACCTGGCGAATGTGTGTAGACTACACAGACTTAAACAAGGCGTGCCCCAAAGACAGTTACCCTCTGCCTAAAATTGATAACTTGGTCGACTCAACAGCCGGCCATGCTTTGATGAGCTTTATGGACGCCTATTCTGGTTTCCATCAAATTCCTTTATGGAAGAAAGATCAGGAGAAGACGGCCTTCGTCACTGATCAGGGGTTATTCTGTTACACGGTCATGCCGTTTGGTCTTAAGAATGCCCCGGCTACCTTCCAGCGAATGATAAACACTGTGTTCTTTGATCAGATTGGGAGAAACGTCGAGGCATACATTGATGATATGATTGTCAAGACTAAACTTCAGAAATATCATCTGTCGGACCTCCGAGAAACTTTCGCCACACTCAGGCGGCACCATGTCATGCTCAATCCCAAGAAATGTGTATTTGGGGTTGAGTCTGGGAAATTTCTCGGATTCCTTATCAATCAGAGAGGAATAGAGGCGAACCCTGAGAAGGTGCAGGCGGTCATTGACATGCAGTCGCCTCGTACCATCCGAGAGGTTCAGAAGTTAACAGGTTGTCTGGCGGCCTTGGGAAGATTTCTAAGCCGATCAGGCGACAAATGCCTATACTTCTTCCAGGCAATTAAGAAAAAGGCAAGGTTTGAATGGGGGCCGGATGCTGAGGCCGCCTTCCAGAAATTGAAAGTTCACTTGCATTCCTTGCCGAGGCTGGTCAGCCCTTTGCCCAAAGAAAATCTCTACATGTACCTGGCCGTCTCTGATCATGCGTTAAGCGCTGTGCTCCTTGCTGAAAGGGACGGCTGTCAACTCCCGGTCTACTTTGTCAGTCACGTACTGAAAAATGCCGAGTTGAGGTATCCCCTAGTGGAGAAATTTGGTCTTGCACTCTTCATGGCTGTTAAAAAATTGAAGCCCTACTTTCTGGCACATGCAGTCGTCGTGTATACCGACCAACCTATCAAGCGGCCCCTTACCATCATGGAGTCGTCAGGCCGAATGATCAAATGGGCCATAGAAATACAGAGCCTCGAAGTTACTTTCGAGCCTAGAAAAGCAGTGAAGGGGCAAGCCTTTGCTGACTTTATTGTAGAGATGACTCGTCCTCCTGACTCTCAAGTTCCAGACCAAGTATGGAAGGTATATGTGGACGGAAGCTCTACTTCAAATGGTTGTGGAGCAGGCGTCATATGTCAGTCGCCAGAGGGCGACTGGTACGAGTATGCTCTACGCTTCAGTTTTCAGGCTTCAAACAATGAGGCAGAATATGAAGCTTTACTAGCCGGGATCCGCATGTGCAAGGCGGCAGGGGCAAGAAAAATAGACGCCTGTTCCGATTCACAATTGATAGTGAGTCAGTACAATGGCGAATATGAAGCAACCCATCCGGCCATGATCAAGTATTTACAGGCGGTCCGACAAGCAGTCGGCTCCATTGAGGATTTCCATCTGATCCAAGTGCCGAGATCGGAAAACAACCAGGCGGATGCACTGTCAAAATTAGCATCATCCGCCTCCTCTGATACTCCTCGAACTGTTTTTTGGGAAGTAATGGAGAATAGAAGCATCGAGGAAAACCCTATTGGAATCCTGGACAGAAGCTCAACCTGGATGGATTCAATTAGGGCATATCTGACAAACGGTACACTGCCGGATGATCCTCAACAGGCGGCAGCACTGAAAAAACGAGCCACCTGTTTTGAAATGATAAAGGGAGAACTTCACAAAAGGGGGTACCTTCAACCCTTCTTAAAGTGTGTTACTCCAAAAAAGGGACGAGAGATACTAGACGATCTTCACTCTGGTTACTGTGCTTCTCATATAGGCGGTAGAACGCTTGCTCAACGGGCAAGGCGGCAGGGCTACTTTTGGCTTACTTTGGAAGCAGATGCAATG
Source organism: Chenopodium quinoa (assembly GCF_001683475.1). NCBI lineage: Eukaryota > Viridiplantae > Streptophyta > Magnoliopsida > Caryophyllales > Amaranthaceae > Chenopodium > Chenopodium quinoa. The sequence continues at coordinate 54,044 of NW_018744931.1, forward strand.
GAGATGGTGAAAAAATGTGACAAGTGCCAAAGGTTTGGCAAACTAATTCACCGTCCGGCTACTGACCTCACTACCATTCACAGCCCACTACCGTTTGCTAAGTGGGGCATGGACATTCTGGGTCCATATACGCCTGCTACAGGCGGAAGGAGGTACATACTTGTTGCCGTTGACTACTTCACTAAATGGGTAGAGGCGGAGGCTGTAAAGGGAATCAAGACGAAAGATGTAATTTCATTCATTTGGAAAAATGTCATCACTCGGTTCGGGGTTCCCATGTCTATGGTTTTTGATAATGGTCCCCAATTTGAGACGCCTGTTCTCAAAAGCTGGTTGGGTGACCAAGGAATTGCAAACTACTTCACATCTGTCGGCCGTCCACAAGCAAACGGCCAGGTAGAAGCCTTTAATAAAATCATCTCAGACGGTCTCAAGAAAAAGATTGAACGAGCAGGCGGCCTATGGGCGGATGAACTACCACATGTTCTCTGGGCCATTAGGACGACTGAAAAAGGGGCGACTGGAGAAACTTCATTCCTCCTAACTTACGGTGCGGAAGCTGTTCTTCCAATAGAACACTACGAGCCGACTCTTCGAGTAATGCTATATGACGAACAGGCAAACTGGGAAGCCATGCGCCTGGCATTAGACTCACTTCCTGAAAAGAGGGGCAATGCTGTTTTGCGCCATGAAATCTATCGCCTGAGAATGACTAGATCATACAACAAAAAAGTACACAGGCGTCCACTCAAAGTAGGGTACTTTGTACTTAGAAAAATGGAAGCAGTTGGTAGGGCTAATGAGTCTGGCAAACTAACTCCCAACTGGGAAGGACCCTACCGAATCTGTGAGGAAGTCAGGGACGGTACCTACCGTCTGGAAACACCAGACGGACAACCGTTGCCTCGAACCTGGAATGTAGATAATCTTAAGAAATATTTCTTTTGAATGATGTAAATAGTCAAGAGCTACTTAATAAAAGTTTGCACTTACTATTCAATTTTGTACTAAGAGGGGCACGCCTACTAACAAATAGTCGGCTACTCTCCATGTTTAATTTTTATTCTTACTTAAAGAGGGGCATGCCGTCTGTACCTTTACAGTCGGCTACTCTCCATTGAGTATTTTACTCTATTTTCAGAGGGGCATGCCGTCTGTACCTTTACAGTCGGCTACTCTCCATTGAGTTTTCACTATCTTCAGAGGGGCATGTCGTCTGTACCTTTACAGTCGGCTACTCTTCATTGAGTATTTTACTCTATTTTCAGAGGGGCATGCCGTCTGTACCTATACAGTCGGCTACTCTCCATTGAGTTTTCACTCTATCTTCAGAGGGGCATGCCGTCTGTACCTTTACAGTCGGCTACTCTCCATTGAGTATTTTACTCACAATAGGGGCATGTCGTCTGGGCATATAGTTGGCTACTCTCCATAAGAAGATGGCCGAATGGTTCCAAACACATAGCCACCCCCCTAATACTTAGCTAAAAAGATTAGGGCCTGGCCGACCCTGTGCCTAACAGGCGGCTACCCTTCTTTTACTTAGCACCTACGTTCACCAATAACTTACCAAGGCCACAGGCCGAATGATCAGACCAGGCGCCAAGCCAACTGATCAAATCTACAAAACTAATACGACATGTCCCAACATCATAGCAGGCGTCTGGCGGCATCCCTCCGGATGAAATTCGTCGCAGAGAGCAGCTCCCTTTTGGGTGGAACATTGTTCTATAAACTAATTACACGGCACCTATACGACTGTCCCCAAGGGCAACCACGTAGCCGTTTTTGAGACAAGGATAACTCTATCACTAACCAAACCAGTGGTAGCAGTTGACATCTGAGTCAGATGACCGCCTGTATTACTTGGGATAAATGCAGGGGGTACCTCTTGAGTTAATAGCAAACAAACATTGGCGAATCAAGGGGTCTAGCCGGCCTCCGCCGCCTGGTACCTCTACTTCTCAAGCAAGAGTGACGGCGACTGAGTAACTCCAACGTTAACTCATAGTCACTCCCTCAAATTTGGTATGGAACCTAAAAGGTTTGAGTAGACCGCCAGTTTTTTTGGCAAACAAGGGCACTCAAACCCCTATTCCTACTAGGTAACCTATTGAGTTAATAGCCAACAAACATTGTCGAATCAAGGGGATCAGCCGGCCTCCGCCGCCTGGTACCTCTACTACTCAATCTAGAGTGTGACGGAGACTGAGTAACTCCTATGTTAACTTATAGTCACTCCCTCAAACTCAGTATGGAGCCTAAAAGGTATGAGTCGTCCGCCTGTTTTTAGCAAACAGGGGCTCTCAACCACTACTCCTGCTAGGTTAACAAATTATGAGTTAAAAGCTAACAAACATTGGCGAATAAAGGGAAACAACCGGTACCCGCCGCATGTTATCTCTACTACTCAGTTCCTTGGAGACTAGGTAATACTCATGTTTACTTGGTCAGACCACTTTCCTACTTGGTTAAATTTACAAATGACAGGACCGCCTGCATAAAAAGGATCCAGTCTTTAAAATAGTTCGAATACCGATTGGATGAATGGCCGACTGATCGTCTATCCTGGAAACAGACAACCAGTCGTCCAGGGGCATAGGCGGCGTGACTAACTATTCGTACCTGTCTGCAACTATCGGCCATGCAAAACAGTCGGTCTAGTGAACAATTGGATATTAGCATATGGAATACTTAGACAAATTTGAGGCAAAACAAAAATTCATTAAAAAGAAGCCGGTCATCAAAGACCGGCAAAATATTCAAAGCCCCGGCCCCCTGGCCGGGTAAATACAAAACAAACGGCACGCAGGCCGTGGAATGAATACATAAAGCTTAAGAAGGGGGCAGATCTTTAATATTAGCAGCTGCCGCCTGGTCAGCACTCTTTTTGCTGGACTCGGCTTCAGCTGCATCCTTTTTTGATGCCTTACCCCCAAGCGGCACAAGCGCCACTACCGGCTCCTCCTCCTCCAACGCTTCCTCCAACGCCTCTTCCTCAGCAGCCGCCAGGATCTCTTGATTATATGTATCAGAACACTGGCGATACGTTCTTTCCCAAGAGGCAAAGTCGGCATTGGGGAAGAGGCAGCCTCAGGTCATGCGCTGGATTTGAGCGGAGTCTTCCATCATCTCCCGGACCAGCTCTTTCTTCTCTTGCTCGGCCTTTTCCGAGAGATCTTGAGTAAGACTCTTCTCCTGGGTCACCAGGCGTTCCTTTACGTTGGCCAAGGATTTCTCCAATGCTTCGTATGAGTACATTTTTAGGCGAAGAGGTTTCAGCTCGACCTTGAGATTGGTGATGGTCGCCTCCAGCTCGTCATTCTTCTTCTGGGCCGCCTCTAACTGAGCCCGAACAGCGGCGGTAGCCTGCGCCTGATAATAAAGAATATCAATGGTCAGAACTTCATTTTGGGCAATTTGAAACATTGCCTTATCACAGTCAGAGGCGGCCATAGCTTTTGCAGCCTTTACCTCTTTGTTCTTCCGATCAAGCGGCTTGCGAAGGCCGTTCACTCGGAGTAGGGCCTAAGTACAAAGGAACAGGCGTCAGTTTCCAAACAAAAAGAAAACAGGCGTCCAGAAATTCAAATACTCAAAAATATGCTAAGTATACCTCAGCAAGGACCCCTGCAATCCCGTCTAGGTCAAGGGTGCCGACACCCCTGATTGCCTCCCTTTCAGCCGGAGGAACTGCCCTGATCATAGACTTGGCCATCTCTACCAAGTCAGGCTCCTAAGGGCCGGCTGCATCAAGCATAAACAAACGGATTAGACCTAGTAAAAAAGGGAGCAAGTCTAAAATTTACAAGGACAACTTCTTACTTCTAGGCGGCCCAGTTGGAGTTTTAGAAGAAGTGGCCGGCTGTTTCTCAGCCGCCACATGTTTCCTGGCAGAACCAGGAGAGCTCCCAACAGTCGTCTTCCGGGCCTTGGGGTCCGGCTGTTGGGAAGATGAAACTCTTGGAGCACCCGTCTAAAAAAGAAGAAAAAAAAAAAAAAAAAAAGTCAGTATATGCATAAACACAACTCCAAAAAGAGGGTGAAAGGTTCGGAGCTCACCAAGGGTGCCCCCTTCTTGGGGGAGTCGGTTGAAGCTTGTTGCATGATAGAGGCCCGCAACATGGCCGCCGCAGTCTTGGAGGCGGTGATTTTGCTCATGGCGTCAGCTGCAAAAACAAACAGCAAAGTTAATAAAAGATAAACAACAAATGTATGGAACAACAGAGTATTCGACAGGCCGACTACCTCTTGAGCACCGACTGCTGAGGCCACAGGCGGCCAAAAAGTACTCATTATAGAGCCACTTGAAGCTCGGGACGCAGTGCAGGGGTACTTGCTCTCGTACCCCTGAAGTAGAGTCGACCCTCGACTCTACTTTAAAGAGTCCTTTATCAAGGATCTCTTTCTTAGCCTTGGGGGGAACAGGCGGCATGCTACGGCCGCCTGCAAGAAGAGGCGGATTCCTGTTGCACCTATTGAAGCGCTTGTTCAGCTCAGTGTCTGAACTCTCAATGATGAGAAAGGTGCTCCGCCAGTCCTTCCACTTGTTTGCTTTACCTCTCGTCATGAGGTAGCCCCTGTGGCTTGTCAATTGATACCAGCCGGTACCGCCTGTCTTAGGGGTCCGGCTGAGATAGTTCATATGGGCGAAAGCCTCGAAGCTCGGCTCCACCCCGTGCAGTTCGCACCCGGCCACATAGCCGAGTACGTTGACCCAGGAGTTTGGGGCTAACTGTCATAACCCCAACTCATACCCATCCAAAATCCGCTGAACAGCCGGATGTAATGGAAAGCAAAGCCCTGCCTTGATGGCCGCCTCGTAGCTGCCAAAGCAGGCGCTATCATAACTGGAACCAGCCGGCCAGACGACTGTGTCTTCTGGATCCGGCACAAACACTAGAAAGTCGGGGCCCATGGTGTGGTTTGCAATAAAGCTCTCCACTTTCTCTTGCATGGCTGTGATCCGGCCCCGAGGTACCGTGCAGTAGTAGGGGGTATTTAGCTCTCGGTAAGAGGCGGATGGCTCCGCCCAATTGTCCCCCTTCTCAACTGCGTGAGAAAGTCTCGCCTCTTGCAGGAGGCTGTTTTTCTCTTCTGTACCCAAAGAAGCATGGCCAGAAGAGCTTGACTCGGAATCGTCCTCTGACGAGTCCGAAGAGGACGACTCCTCCCCTCTTCCGGAGGGGCCCGCCTCCTCTCTTTGAAAAGAAGAAGAATTGTTAACTGTTAAATGGGAAGGGGTCACTATGACTCCTCCCTCAGAATTGCCGGCTTTCAGGCCTCCTTGTTTCACTTCCACATCTGGCGCCTGGTCAGATGTTTCACTAAGCGGCACCCTGTGGGAGGAGCCGTCTGAATTTGAGATCCTAGCAGTCTTTTTCGTTCTGGCCATCCTGATCTGCATAGACACAGATACAGTCGGACTTTGTATAAAGGGCAAAGATGGGTCCGGAAAAGGGCAGGCGGCACTCTTAGTCCTAGATTCAGCCGTCCCCGGTGACCGGCTGATCACTAACCTAGGTCGTGTTGTGTGCTTCCGTGGTGCCATTTCAAAAAATAAAAAGAAAATTAAGAGTAAGAGAACTGAAAGTTACCTGAACGAGTGACGGTTGATGAAGTTCTGAAAATCCTGTGCAGTCGGCTTGTCAGAACAGGCGGTAGGCAGAAAAGGTCCGAAATGTCAGAGCAAGTTCAGGGGTCCGAATGTTCTCAAAAAGTTCTCAAAGTGTGAAAATGACTCAAGACAACTCTCCCTTATATAAGCGAAGTGAGAAGGCGAAGGGTCACTTTCAGAATTCAAAATTTGGGCGGGAAAATCTCTCGTCCTTTCGCCGACTGACACCTGTAGCAGGGCGTCGCCTGTTACAGAGCGACACCTGTCACAGGTAACACGTGACCAATCACGTGTCACCTGTGAGGGGCAAATGATTAGGGGATTTTGCTCCCACCAATCGGAATGCGCCACGTGGGCCAATCAGGTCCTGCCAAGTGTCCCCCGGTTGGAACTGTCAGGGCTTGCCACGTGGCACGCGCTTATTCGTCCACCTTGGACCTGTTATGTCATGACATGTGGCATACTCCATGCCTAATGGAGAAACCGGCCACCCAGGCCCAACTTCCGAGGGAAGCCTAATCGGCCCTAGGTTAACCTAAACCTAGGATGGGCACGTTTCCCAAGGTTATAAATACCTCCCTTGATCCTCATTAAGGGGGATTACGAAAAAAATAACGAAAAAACACATTAATTACACACAGTAATAACCGGCTGATCTCGCTAACAAAGCAGATTACCTACATTAAACACTCTCACCTAGAGAGACTCAATCACTTTAATTTCCGCATTAATTACTCCTTAATCAAGTACTAACTTGACCATTGGAGGCGGAGCTCCCAGGAGTCTCCGTTATTTTGCAGGTACAGGCGTCCGGTTCCAGTCTCGGAATTGTAACTCTCCCGCAGGACATCAGAAAACCCCGAAACACAAGTAAATAAAGAATTGATCCATGAATTCAGCATTGATCCCAAGTAACAACATATAGACGATATCATAAGTTCAGCATAGCCTACTGTTGTTATTAGTATGAGTTGTAGCCTCTAATAATATAGTTGTATTAAGCTAGATAAATACATGTATAATGCAAAAGAATTCAAATGACTAGCCTTCTCCTAAAAGTATCATGTATAGCATATGCTTTGAAGAAATGTAATCTCATTTTGTACATGTGTAACTGATGATTCCATTTAGAAAAACAAGTACATTTAAAATGTAAACCACATTCTCAAGCACACTTCTACTCTAATCATAATAGGAAAAGCCACATTAGTTACTGTTAATTCTTATTCCCATATCAAATGCCATATATGATAATCTCAGACATACTATCTAACAATATCTCAAAAAATTCCACATCAAAGTTAACTTAATGACAAATGCAATCGTTGCCAATTATTTTGAAACAAGAGGAAAGGCACTAGGATGCACTACATTAAAAGTTTAAAACACTACCAGTCTACCACTAAAAAGTAAAGAGCTCAAGAAATGAGTAAACCGTATATAATGGAACTCAAGAAAAAAGTTAAACATACTACTCCACTCGAAAATAGTTGACATTGTTCGTGTAAGTTAAAATTTTAGACTAGGAATCTGACAACTAAATCCAACCCGAGACTTCAACGACACATACATACTAGGAATTATATGAAGCAAGAATAATACCTGTTTGGGAAAGGAATTTGACAAATTAGCTCTAGAATTGAGTGAGAGATTTAAATTGGGCATAGAAAAAGACCATGAAAGTAAAGTGGGTTTGTTCATTCGAGGTGGTAACGAGTTTGGTACCTAGAATTTAAAGTAAGAGACCCATTATCAATAGCAACAAGTTAAAAAAGAATGAGAACAAAAAGAGAAAAAGTTATGAAAATACTTATAATAGCAGAGTCATAACTAATAAAATGATCATTGTTAGAAACAAAACCCCTAAGGGAACCGCCTTCTTCATAGCCTTCAAGAACTAACAAGGTTGGCATGGGGAATTGTATAGCACTTTGCATGCATAATAACAAAGGAATCCTAGCTTAGATCAGAAGAAGTATCTAATAAAAAGATCTGTAATATTAAGAAAGAATGAATTGTAAAACTGAAATAATATTGATTTTAATCATTGAGCTTGTTGTCTTGGGGAGCATTGAAGCTTTCTTCTTCTCCAGAGTTTTCTTGCTGCAACTGCTCTTCTTAGTTCTTACTAGCACTACTGATACTCAAATAAAATTCATACCCAACAAACTAATACATCAGCAAAAACAGAAACTTGAATTAAAAATACCCCCCAAAAAATCAGACTAGTTAATCATCATTTGAAAGAATTCGGACAAATTAAGAAATTTCTTGCTTAAAAACAATCAATTCAGCAAAACCTTATCCACTCAAACCAAAATTACCAAAAAAAAAAAAAAAAAAAAAAAAAAAAAAAGAACAAATTGCCACCAATCAGATCTGATCAACAACCTACAAAATCAAAACCTAAAACCTAAATAAAGCACATGTATAAACCAAACCATAAATCTACAACTAGCAAATTTAATCGATGAAAACGCGGATAAAAACCGAAAAAATTAAACATAAAATTCAAGAAAGAGTAGTGATTAAAATACCTCATTCCGGGAAGCGAAAGCCATTGTTCAAAGAGGACAAACCCTAGACGATGAACAACAACAATAGCGACTTGGTGAGGAATCGCAAATCACTTCGCAATTTCTTAAATTAACACAAACAATCAATAATTGATTCTCAAGCATTAAGACCCCAAAATCATTATCAATTTCGAATCAAAATTTAGTTCTGCGGAACTCAATGAAATTACAATTTGCGACATTAAAAAATCACCCAAAAATCGTTAGATCTTGAATAAACCAAGAATTGAAAGTAGCAAATTACTGAGGATTTTAGACCTCTTAATTTGAGCCCTAGGAGAAGACGAGAAGAACGCAGAAGCTAAGGAGAGAGAAACCCAAGGAAGTTGAGAGAAAATAAAAATCAGCAACTAGAAATTAAAGTAAGGCCATGTTTGGTAATTGGCTTTTTAATGGTTTTTTGGTTAGCTTTTGACTTTTGGCTTTTTAAGGTGGTCAAATAGCCAAAAAATGTGTTTGGTAATTGGTTTTTTAGTCAGCGAAAAAGCTGGTTTTTAAGCCAAAATGAAAAAGCTGCTTTGAGTAGCTTTTTTGTTGGATTTTGGCTTGTTGGCCCACAAATTATCTAATAAACAGCCAACAACCACCAATTAATTTACCAAACACTTTTGTAAACAGCCAACTTAAACAGCCAATTTCAAAAGCCATTATAAACAGCCAAACATTCCAGCTGGTCAAACAAGCCATGTGAACCAGCCAACAGCCAACCGCCAACAGCCATTTGCCAAACAAGGCCTTAAACTAATTAGTGAGCCTTTTAAGTCCAGTGACAAACTCACAGTCACGGAGTGTTACGGTCAATCTTTATTTGACCGAGTATTGTAGCTGGCGTCAAATAGGCCATCTACTATTAGATTTATTAGGGTTCGTTTGACATTGCTGCAATTTTCTGGTTTTTGGGTTTTGTTTTTAAAAAGTATGTAATATATGTCCCATAATGAATCAAAAATTATTTAAACTTATTAAAAACATGATAATTTTGAAAACTGACAACAGAAAAGTGGAAACACCTTTTTCTTGTTTTCTGTTTTTGGTTTTTGGTTTTCAAAAAAACAGAAAACTGAAAACAAAAAATGATGCCAAACAAACCCTTAATTTTCAGTTTAATTATTATTTGCAACGTACATTGTTACGCTAGCTACAAATGCTTTAGTACTTGCAACTGGCATTAGATAGGCCAGTTGCGAGTATAAATTTTAATTTATACCTACCAAATACTAGCAACGCACATTTTCACGCTAGTTGCTAATGGCATATTATTTTGTAACTGGTGTTATGGGTAAAAAACTACAAAGGAAAGTCAACGACAGTCAATGAAGGTCAATGACGAAGACTCTTCTTGACGAAGGCACAAGCTTGACGACGCACCATCAGCATTGACGGAAGACGAAGTCAAGTAACAACCTCCTATTTTTTAGGAAGAGGATAAGTAAAGACTTAGTCCAAACTTAGCCTAATCAGCCCGTTGGAATTCAAAACAGAAGAAGGAATATTTTCAGCAACTGAAGTCCGAAAATCATGGGCACGATTCTATCTCCATGCAACGGCTAGAGTTTAACCTAGCAACCATCTATATAAAGGGCAGAGCAACGACGAGTAGGACACATCCTCGTCCAGTAATATACACATTGTATCACATCTTGTAAACTGAGATGATTATTTCTTGCATAGTGAAATTTTGGTAGATCCTCATCCAACCCGCGGTTTTTACCTTCATTGGGTTTTCCGCGTCACCAATTCCTTGTGTCGATTATTCCCTTTCTTTCCATGTTTTATTTTCTTGATTTTGCTTAGTTGATCCGTAGCCTAGATTTTGATATTCAATCCCACTTAACAAAAATTAGCATAAACAATTTGGCGCCCACCGTGGGGCTACAACTAGGTAAAGTCTAAAAATCCCTCGTTAAACCCTTCAATATGTCAGCTGACGAAATGATCCCAGAGCAGCTAAAGGCCGCTTATGAGAAAATTCAAGCCGACCTCGAAGCAGCTAGGGATTCCAATGAGCGCCTCAGCAAGGAGAAGGAGGCGTCAGAATCTGATGCAGCTACCCTCCGTCAACAATTGGAATTCACCCAGAGCAATCGTCGTCGTCAGCCTATAATGCCATACTAGGACGACCCTGGATCCACCGATTGAAAGCCATTCCTTTTACCTACCACCAATAAATCAAATTTCTCACCCCATGGGGAGTCCAAGAAATTAAAGGAGAACCCCGTGAAGCCAAACACTGCTATAAAGCAACCCTTAAACCAACATGAGAACCGCATAACAATTACAGCATGGCTCCGACACCAGACAATCCCAACGACCTCGAAATTGACGAGATACCTTTAGATCCCGAAAAGCCAGATCAAACCATCCGTGTTGGAGCCAACTTAACACCTGAACTCAAAAATTCCATCCTAGCCTTCCTCCGAGAGAACAAAGATTGTTTCGCCTGGTCTCACAACGACATGATTAGCATAGACCCGAGCATAATCTCGCATAAGTTGAACGTCGACCCAAATCATAAGCCCGTCAAGCAGAAACGTCGAAAGTTTGCTCCGGAAAGAAATAGAATCATCAACGACGAAGTACAGCAGCTTATCGACACTGGAAAAATAAGAGAGGTCAAGTATCCAGATTGGCTCGCAAATGTTGTCGTCGTTAGTAAAAAGAACGGCAAATGGAGAGTGTGCATCGACTTCACCGATCTCAACAAAGCATGCCCTAAAGATCTGTTCCCGCTCCCGCACATCGACGCTATGGTAGACGCGACAGCAGGTCACGAGCTCTTAACATTCATGAGCGCCTACTCCAGATATAACCAGATCCTAATGCATCCCGACGATCAAGAGAAGACGGCCTTCATGACCAACAAAGGTATATATTGTTATAAAGTCATGCCATTCGGACTAAAAAAATGCAGGTTTGACGTACCATAGGCTAGTCAACAAGATGTTCAAAGACCAGCTAGGAGATACGATGGAGGTATACATCGACGATATGCTAGTGAAATCTAAGAAGTCGAAGGATCACGTCGATCACCTCCGACAAACCTTTGAGGTATTGCGAAAATATGGTATGAAACATAACCCTACTAAATGCTCATTTGGAGTATCTGCTGGAAATTTTTTGGGCTATGTAGTAACACAAAGGGGAATTGAAGCCAGCCCTGACCAAGTCAGAGCCCTAATAAATATTCAATCCCCCTGAAATGTTAAAGAAACCCAGAAATTGACAGGACGAGTGGCAGCATTAAATCGCTTCATCTCTCGATCGTCAGATAAATGTCACCTATTTTACAAAGTTTTGAGAAAAAATAAAGGTTTTGAATGGACTGACGATCATGAGAAAGCTCTGCAAGATATAAAGAAATACCTAATGACGCCACCCCTCCTGTCGAAACCCAAAACTAACGAACCTTTGCAGCTTTATATTGCCGTCAGCATTATGGTCGTCAGCGCAGTCCTGACGAGAGAAGACGACGAAGCTGGGCATCTCTCGGTTTACTATGTAAGTAAAACCCTACTCCCAGCCGAGGTAAGATACACATCCCTAGAAAAATTAGCCCTCACTTTAATCACTGCTGTTAAAAAGCTAAGGCATTATTTTGAAACCCACCACGTAGTGGTGATGACTAATTATCCGCTTAAGTCTGTTTTAAGAAAACCAGATCTGACAGGACGTTTGGGTAAGTGGAGCATTTCGTTGAGCACGATGGATACCGAGTACCAACCCAGAAAAGCAATAAAATCCCAAGCCCTAGCAGATTTTGTGGCTGACTTCAGCCCCGACTTACAGGCCGTAGCTGACAAAGAGGTAGAAGAAATCAACAACTTCAAGAGCGAAAGCAAGTGGATCTTGTTTGTTGATGGTTCGTCCAACCAACGGGGAGCTGGCCTGGGAATGGTGCTAAAGTCACCACAAGGGGACATGATAGTAAGGTCTATATCTTGTGATTTTAATGCAACTAACAATGAAGCAGAATATGAAGCTTTGATTACAGGAATGACCGTCGCGAAAGACCTAGGTGCCACAGCCTTGGACGTATACAGCGACTCCCTCCTCGTCGTCAGCCAGACAGGTGACTTCGCAGCAAAAGACTCCAAAATGACAGCATACCTCGACATAGCCAAAGAAAAAGAAAAACATTTTGATCCTTTTACCATCTCGCAAATCCCAAGAGACCAAAATGCCCAAGCCGACGCATTGGCAAACCTAGCCTCCGCCCTCAAAAAGACCACCTTCACAAACATCCCCTTAGTCCATTTGCAAAAGTCGTCCGTATCCTTCAAACAAATCCTACCAGTCGACGACGATTGGACCAGACCCATCGTAGACTACCTGACCAAAGATATCCTCCCCAGTGACAAAGCAGAATCACGAAAACTAAAATACAAAGCCTCCCGATACCACATCATTGACAGAGTCATGTTCCACAAATCAACGTCGGGGTTATCCCAAAGATGCATCCAAAAACGTGAACAACAATCCATCCTTAGCCACTTGCACGATGGGATATGCAGTAGTCACGTCGGAGGGAGGAGATTAGCCAAAATCGCAAAAAGACAAGGATACTTTTAGCCAACGCTTCATGAAGACGCAGTGCAATATGTGACCAAATGCGAAAGCTGTCAGCAGTTCGCTAATACCGTCCATAAGCCGTCGGAGCCCCTCCACCAGACCTTATCTCCATGGCCCTTCATGAGGTGGGGAATGGACATTGTCGGGAAGCTACCCGCAGCACCAGGACAAAGAGTCTATATGTTAGCACTAACCGATTATTTTTCTAAATGGATTGAGGCAGTTGCTTTGAAACAGGTGACGAACATGGAGGTCATTACATTCATATGGACTAACATTATATGCAGATTTGGAATCCCGTCGACGATCGTCTGCGACAACGGGTCACAGTTTATTAGCGACAAAACTCGTTCTTTTTTGCAGAAGTTTCGCATAGAGTTGAGGAAATCGACACCAAGGTACCCTCAAGCCAATGGGCAGGCCAAATCCAGCAACAATGTCGTCGTGGAAGCCATCAAAAAGAGACTAAAAGCAGCAAAAGGCAAATGGGCCGACGAGCTCCCAGCAGTCCTGTGGGTCAATCGGACGACACCAAGAGAAGTGACGGGGCAGACACCCTTTTCCTTGGTCTACGGGTGCGAAGCCGTTCTCCCAGTCGAAGCCGATTTTCCGACGACAAGATTTGATCTCATGACGGAGGAAAGAAATCAAGAGGAAATGGAAGACAGCTTAGACGCAATTGAAGAATTAAGAGAAACAGCGTTAATCAGAATGGCAGCACAACAACAAATCGTCGCAAGAAGCTTCAACAAAAACGTCAAAGCCAAGACATTTCAATTAGGAGACTGGGTACTAAGGAAAGCGTTCCAAAATACGAAGAATCCGACTGACGGAAAGCTCGCTCCCCCATGGGAAGGACCATACGAAATCACCCAAGTTATCAGCAACGGTGCTTATCGATTGACCGACCCAGCAAGGTAACCCCGTTCCAAGAAGTTGGAATGCAACTCATCTCAGAAAATACTACTTTTAAACAGACAGTCAAAAGCGTTCGTCGACGAAACGGTAATGTTCTCAACAAAACGTACAGCTTATTTCATTTGTTTAAAGTTTCTATTTACGACTAAGTGTACTGACTTAAGCATCAGAGGGCCGTTGGCCGTGCCAACGGCCAACGGTGCTTTGACCATGTTGGTTTTGCAACACATCGATCAACGAGGCATATAACTAAAGGGAAGGAAAAATCTAGCCTTGATCCGACCACAAAAAGCAAACGACGACAGACGTCAGCTACACTGACACCCTTTAAAAAGGATGAGTAAAGCTGCCGTTCAAACGACAATCAAAGCACGACGAAGCCCGGGGCAAACCTGACCATAGCGTCCGACGCCAAACACCCGACACCTGAACTACGAACTAGTCTTCAATGTTCAGGGTCGACACTGGGACGCAAGGGGGATTGGCAAACAATGCAACGATAGGCCTAAAATCACAAAGTCTTCGACGAAGCATAATGTGTAGCTACAAAATATTTTTGTATTTAAGCACCTTCCCTTGTTTAACATATATTATCCTTAAATTAATAAAAGTTGGAGCTTTTTAAAAAATTTTGACATGTCATATTCTCTTTAAAAAACAAATTTTTAGTAAACTTTATGTTATGTTTTGCTTCATGTCTACAGACCACAACTCGAGAAAACGACGAAAAGCGAAGAAATACTTAGCATAAAAAGAAACAGAGCAAATTGTCAAGACACCACTTGCCATCAAGTGGAGTAAAGTACAAAGACAATAGAAACATAAGTGTTTAGCAAAAGTAAAAGATTGTTTGAAGCATACAAAGCAACAGTCTAAACCATCACAAACGATGGCCTTCAAGCACCAGTTTCGTCAACAGAGAGCCCATCAACGACCTCCTTGACGATCTCATCAGCACGGGCATTGTCATCAACAACCTCGACCTGCAACTCCTCGGCACCATCGACAAATTGGTCAACGGCAACAGCAGGCTGGTCGTCGGCGGCAGCAGGCTGGTCGTCGGCGATAGCAGGCTGATCTCCAACGACTGGGGGCTGAACATCAACAGTGACGAAAGGTGGAGCAATCGCGAAGGATGGGCCAGGACCCGAATCCGTAGTCGACGCCACCGCAGCGTCCTCTTCCAACTCGTCGAGGGTTCCACCGTTGGCCAAAAAGCGATTAATCACCTCCTGGGGATGCCAATCCGAAGCTTTCCTGTCTAGGAACTGCTTCATCAACTTCGCCCTCACCTTGATATCCATTTCGGCATAGTCGTCCAGCGCATCCTCCAACTCCCTTTGGGTCGATGCCAACTCCTCCTGGACCTTCGACAAAGCCTCATCCTTAGCAGCAATAACCCCCACCTTATCCTCCAAGTGCTTAGCCTGTTCCTTCAACTAATCCTTGAGCATCTGAGTTTCCTCCTCCATCGTCTTCGACTGAGCCTGTAGTTGCCTTTCCAGATCGTCCACCTTCTTTTTTGCCTCATCCAACTTCTTCTTGGTCAGTTGGAACACGTTAACAGCAGTCTTGCGCTGAGCCTCACTGTTCTTGGCAGCACCGTCCAACCTTTGCATCTCCTTAGCCAGCGTGATCACCCTGTCCCTCAACACTAGAGAATTTTGCAAACACTGGCCAAACACACCCCCAATTACAAACCGTGGAATCAACCTCGACAAATAAAATTAAACCAAAGTAGGGACTTACGTATAAGTGAACCGAAGCAGCTTTAGAGGCTATACCCAGGACGGACGTCCCAGCCAAGACCTCCCTAGACTTGGGAAACAGCAGTTGGTTCAGGGCGGAAAATAGAGAGTGTTGGTCGTCCTTCCGACAATCCAAGAAATTGGTCGGAAAGCGCATCAAGATATCGGGAGCCGAAGGTTCGTCGTCAGTCTTCTGTTGCTTGTGCGGAGGGGTCGCCGACAATGTGATAGTCCCTGATTCATCGACCGTCCGCTTAGACGACGGAGTCAAAATAGGTTCCGCCTCTCGACCGCAGGTGACGACTGCTGTCCTTGGGATGCCAAAACCCGCTTCCTTCTCATTCATAAATCAGCCTTCTGCAGGATCAAGCTCCGTCCACGACGATTACCTTGAGCAGCTGACTTTGTCACAACGCCAAATCCAACAAAACAAACGCATAAGCAAAGATACGACGATAAACAATGTAGCAATAAAGAGACGACAACGCAGAACTTACGAGTCGACATCGTTTCTTCGGAATCTTCGACTTGTTGAGAAGTAGTTGACGGCGTCCCTTGCTTCTACCCCGACTGGTCACCAGCAGTCTTTTTCTTCCTTGCAAAAGTTCTCACTGCAGGACTAAGTGCTAAGAACTTCTTCACGTTCGACGAAAGTGTCTCTGACGTCTCAAGGAACCCCCAAATCCAACTCTACACAAGGAAAACCAAGATCAAACAATTTAGCCAAATTTAGCCCAAAGGAGCGCGTATTCAAAGAAAGACACTTACCCTTTACCGGCCATCCCTCCGTCAACCACGCCCCGTCCTCACCTAAGGACGATCTCCTGACAAAGAGAAACCATTTCTTCCAACCCCTGTCATTCACGTCAGTGTTCAAAACCAACCTATCTCCTTTTTTGCACAAACTGACAAACCCACTTTCCGCCATTTTTATCTCGTAACCGATGGCCAGATCCTCCAGAGTGAAGGGATTTCCCCAGTCCATCGTCTTCTCCGATATCAGCGAAAAAATCCTCCAGCAAGATGGCATCAGTTGTCCGGGGCTGATACCCAAAACTTCAAGAAAAGAACGAACCAAAGGAGGGAATGGGAATGTAACCCCGTTTCCGCAAAAAGGTACTTAAAAAACGCAACGAAACCTTCCGCACAATCTTCCACCAACTGTCCGGATCCTGGGATATGAGCAAAGGTAGTGTCGGGAAAGCCCGCCATTTTGACGAATTCTTTCGTCATATTGGGCGTCATTGACGATTTTTGCCGAGACATCGATTCTTTTTCTGAAACAATTGTTCCTCTTTTTTCAACAACGCGAAGAGAAAACCTAGTTCTAATTTTGGGAATTTTGTTCGACATCGTGCTTAAATTGAGTAATGCAAAGAAAAATTAAGTGAATTACCTGGTAATTGAGGATGCTGGAAGTTCGAAATCACCGCTGCACGCTGCCACCGAACCGCCGGGGAAATTTCACAAAAGAAAGAGGAAGCAAGGAGAGAAGTTTAGAATGGAGTAGAAGTTTGGGGAAGCGCGAAGCGTGTTGCAGTAATTAAAGGGCGAAGTGACGGTTAAGAGTAAAGAAAGTGGGAGAAGTAGAGTAACTTCCCTGAAGAACGTGCGTAATAAAGGGCGAAAACGCCCCCCAAATAATTTGAATTTCTTACGGTTATTAATTTTTTAGTTTTTGTTTCTTTTTGGTTTTATTTTGCATTTTTATTTTTTTAAAGTAATTTCCAAAAGTGTATAGTTATCCACGTTTCAACAATTAGGGGCAAATTGTTATGGGTAAAAAACTACAAAGGATAGTCAATGACAGTCAATGAAGGTCAATGACGAAGACTCTTCTTGACGAAGGCACAAGCTCGACGACGCACCATCAGCATTGACGGAAGACGAAGTCAAGTAACAACCTCCTATTTTTTAGGAAGAGGATAAGTAAAGACTTAGTCCAAACTTAGCCTAATCAGTCCGTTGGAATTCAAAACAGAAGAAGGAATATTTTCAGCAACTGAAGTCCGAAAATCATGGGCACGATTCTATCTCCATGCAACGGCTAGAGTTTAACCTAGCAACCATCTATATAAAGGGCAGAGCAACGACGAGTAGGACACATCCTCGTCCAGTAATATACACATTGTTTCACATCTTGTAAACTGAGATAATTATTTCTTGCATAGTGAAAGTTTGGTAGATCCTCATTCTACCCGCGGTTTTTACCTTCATTGGGTTTTCCGCGTCACCAATTCCTTGTGTCGATTATTCCCTTTCTTGCCATGTTTTATTTTCTTGATTTTTCTTAGTTGATCCGTAGCCTAGATTTTGATATTCAATCCCACTTAACAAAAATTAGCATAAACAACTGGCATTATTTTAGCCAGTTGCAATTAGTATTTTAGCAACTAGCGTACTTAGTTTCAGTTGCTAATAGGGCGCTGCTAATAGCTTTTTAAAAATGAATCAAGAACTTTTGGTTCTATATCTGGAATATTGTTAAAATCCTGAGTTGGTGCACTTTCCTTAATAAGAATCTCATTGGCTTCTCTCACATCATCATCTTCACCCACATCACTCTCCACCATAACATCATCACTTAGCGCATGCATCTAGCTCGGGGTGTAATGAATTATAATCACCAAAGGAAGCAAAGCATGTATGAGGTGAGGGAGTTGGAGAAGTCACATCCGATAAATGATGAACAACATAATGATCATCAGTAAGCATTCTTGTAAAATGATACTCTCCCTTCATTAGCAATTCTTCCTGACGAGTTTGGGACCATACCCGACAAAGATTGAACGGTAGGAAAAGAACCCGTGTTATCAACCACACTTGCCTGCTTGGGAACCAATTCTAAATACAATTGAATGTTAGACATTGAATATTGTCTTACAGCAACCCACATGTTTTTTTAATGAGGTATCATCATTCAATCAAATGGGTGCGTATGAGTTGTATATGGGATACCTCTTATCATCTTCAACTCAAAATATCGAGAATCACACCCCATAACTTCATATATCTTACTCAGAACCTCCGAGAAACCCATAGAACTACTGACAAGCAAAAATCTATTCTCCTCACCAATATATGACACGTCACCTCTTGTTTATACAAGTTCCCCGTGTATAAAACAAAGTAGAGGGAAATATGACATCTCCATATTCTAAATAATGAATTTTAGCATGCAAATTACACAAAGCCACAATTTAAAATATGTAACTTCATAACCAAATTAAGAATACATAAATTAAAGGATTATTGCATGCATTGATATTGTTTAAAGAACCAAATTACTAGAACAGAGGTTGCACATGAACAACTTCTACCACTCAAGTAAAGCATCAAATTATACTCATAAAAATATTGCATTATCATCATGAAAGTTTAGAAATTTACGCTCATACATACGCATAGTATCAAATTAATTTAGGAATTACACTACATTATACATGATGAATGAATAAAATTAAAAAGGAAAATTAGGGCTAACCTCTCACAATTGATTGTAGAAATATACAATTGGGACAAATTATGGGCGCCATACCGCTGCTGTAGAGATGTACGGACGTCGCCGACGTGAACTGCTGCCAGGGTGGTCGTTCGTGGTGGTTGCCGCTATGGAGTTTGGGTGATGCTCTCCTTTTTCATTTTTGTTTTTCGTATAATATGTCAGAGGAGATTACAAAGAATATTATAAGTAAGTGTGGCATTACTTAAATATTATAAAAAAAAAACGGCTAATGTCGTTAGCGGTTCGTATCTAAAAACCGCTAATGGTTTTAGCGGTTCTTTATTTAATTAATAATAAAAAAATAACAAAGCTGGTACGAATCCTACGTGCACAGTACCGCGAGAATAAGTATTTAAACCAATGTAATCAGGGAATTAATTTGTAACTAAACAATTTCTACGGAAATCGTTCCTTTCTTTTATATGAAACTAAGATTGTACATCCGAGTGCACCATGCAGTTAAATAAATAAAATGCAAAATGAACATTAAGGTGTTTGAAAAAGAACATACAAGTATTTGACAAAGAACATACTTATGTTTGACAAAGTACATACTTATATATGTTTGATAATATGTTCTTTGAGCATAAACTATATTTTTTTTTACATTATAACTTATTCTTTAACATATGTTAATTAAATATATTTTTATATAATAGAAACATATTACCATTGTATGTTTTTCAAATTTGGCTTGTGTGTTCTTTGAGGTAATGAATGACGCACAAATTCTATTTTTTTATTATCATTGTATGTTCTTTGAGTTTTTTATTTTTATTTTTTGATAGGAAACTCTCTCAAACTCTATTAAGACATATTCAAAACGTCAAAGGTTACAACATCTAAAGCACTCCAAGGGAGTTCTTCTAGCCACACTCGTAGATCATCATAACACTTGCTTAACTATGTAAGCCTATGAGCCACACCATTACCTAATCTTCCCACATGAGAGAAACAAATAAAAGAGCAACTATTTGTAAGAACTAAAATATCTTTAAGGCAAATTTGTTAAAAAAAACCTTTTAAATGTCTTATTTTGTAAGAAAAAAGCTTTTAAACGATTCTTTGTTAAAAATAACCACCACGATCAATTTTTTTTTCTAAAGAAACCTCCCCCCTTCTTTTCCGGCATTGACTACAACTTTCCGGCGTTGACTTCTTATTTACCCCAGTTGCACTCAAGCATTTTTATATTTGCACTCCCCCGTTTACTTTCCCCTCTTATTCTCTCCTCTTATTTTCCCTCCAATTCCCATGTACTCTCTCTCTTTTTTCTTCCATGAATGCTCTGCAATTCCATCAAATCAGTTTGGGTTTCTCTCTCTCTCTCTCTCTCTCTCTCTCTCTCTCTCTCTCTCTCTCTCCTATGCTGCTCACATTTGTGAACAATAACCTAAGGCAAGATTAAATTTATCATCTAATTACTAGAAATAGAGTAAAAATTGGGGCTTTTTTTACTCAAACTTGGAACTAACGTATTTTCTGTTTTCAATGGATAAAGGAGGAATAAATAGGTCGTTAATTTGGACGCAAATAAAGTTTCTTAATTACTTTGTTCAGTACAAACCGAGGTATATTCTTCAATTTTGCACTCAATTGCATCCATGAATTGAATAAAAGTTAGGGTTTAATTCATAAATAAGAGGAAAAAAAATAATTTACCTAACTGTTGCTGCTTGTTGTAGAATTTGCACTGTGATGTTGAGGCCAAACCCACAAAATTTTATGGATTGTTAAATTTGTTGCCTAAAATTGTTCAAATGTTGCTAATATGTTGAATTTCTTCGATTTCGATTTGGTTTCTTTGTTTGTCAGGTTTAATGGTAGAAAAAAGAACTCACAGTAAGAGAAAAATTACAGTGGAGAGAAGAATGGTAGAGAGAACCCTAGAATGGTGAAATCACCACTACAATTATGGAAGAAATACATGAATAACCCTAAATTACCTTTTAGTTCTGTGAATTAATTTGGGGATGCTTGTCCTAGATTATAGATAAAGGGAAAATTAGGCTACCCAAAAAACGAGGGAAAATCACCAAACAATGGGGTGCAAAAAGGGAAATTAAGAGGTCAGCCCCTGAAAGTTGTAGTCAATTTCGGAAAAGAGGTGGAAAGTTTCTTTAGACAAAAAAGTTGATCGTGGTGGTTTTTTTTTAATAAAGAATCGTTTAAAAGGTTTTTTCTTTCAAAATGAGCCAATTAAAAGGTTTTATTAACAAATTTGCCTATCTTTAACCATTAAACCAAAAGTTGTATTGTAAAATTTTCTTTCCACCAAGTGGTTAAATAGCTTAAGAGAGTTAGTTTAACAATAAGCTTGTGAAGACCAGCTTCAAGGGCGATAGTAAGGCCATGTCTTGTTGCCATAGCTTCACCAATATCAGCTTAATAGCTTCCCTAAATGTTCCAGCACGTAGCTGCCATGGCATCTGCAACCGAATCTCGAACAACACCCCCAAATCCAGTAGAACCATTGTCAGGTATTCTCTATGTATGAACTGTATGCTCTTTACATTATAACATATATTCTTTTAACATATGCTATTTTGAATTTTGAAATTTTATTTGAAAATGAAATCTTGAATTATTTTTAGCTCAAAATAATTTAAGAGAGAGAAAACTAAAATTATCATGGGAAGTTGAATTTTTGGAGAGAGAAAAAACTATTTTTGAAGAAATAATATCTTTGGTAAAGATTTTTTTCCATTAATATGTAATTTTCTATGAAATTTCAAAAAAGTTTTTATCACGTTCTTTTTGTAATGTCTTTATATTCTTTGGTAATGCATCTTCTTTGTCAAACACAAATATGTTTTTTGTCAAACACATATATGTTCTTTTTCAAACATCTGTATGTTTTTTTTCAAACACCTTTATGTTCTTTCTGCCCTTTTTTTTTTTAACCGGTTGTATGATGCACCCGAGTGCACACATTATTCATTACCACAAGGATTGTTTTCCTGTTGTTTCGTTTTCTTAAGTTGTAAACTTGTAATATCGTCCAACTTAACCTTGCGTGCACATTCTTTAGTTGGATTTCTTTAGCCCATGAATTAAATCCATTCTTTAGTTGGAATTCATTAGCCCATGAAATAAATTTGTGCCCAGAGTACCTTTAGCCCATGAATTAAATTTGTGCCCGGAGTACAATAGGTACTCCAATTGTGCTTTCATTTTGTTTTTTTTTTTGGGTTTAAAGCATGATACTCTAGATATACCTAATACAAATTGGTAAGAGTCCAAATTATGTAATAAGAAATTAACCACAAACAATCCTCTTTTTCAGCAAACTACTCAATGAACCAAAAGCTTCAAAACTTGATTTTGGATCGACTTGTGTTGGATATTGAAAGAAAGTTTTCTATACAAAACATTAAAAAAAGAGAAACAATTTCTACGAAGAGGGAGTGCCTTACTCTGCTTCACTAACACATCCATAAGCTACTAAATCTACTGTACAAACCTATATCTACTATATTTTGTAAGTCGCCGTCAATCTGGAAGGCCAATAGTATGTTTCACATTTTCAGCCACCAGGTTGATTGTCTATCCATGACCCTTTTCTCTAATTTTGAAGAAGCCAAGAGTTTCAGTTGAAATTTTGAGTAGTTCAAGGAGCTACCTAACAAATTCCAGGTATGAAACAACTGCTACCACCTGAACTGCCTATACTACAAGATAAATCACGGACGAGAAACTTGATGCTGTTTTTTCCAAGATATTCCATTATTTCTAGACACTCTTGTAAATCTGAATCACTTACTAGCATCACCCATTCCTCTTCATCATCAAGGTACTTGAGCTGGAAGGTTCCTACCTGGATCTTAAATCGAATTGCGACTTCTTCGTACAGGTGAAGACATCCAGTACAGGGCTCAAATTTAAAGCGGACCGTATCATCCTTATAGGTGGCTTTAATTGCAATTCGTGATCCACCATCTTCATGGCTCATTTTATCTTCGGATTGTCTCTGCTTATGATTACTGTTAGGTGAGCTAGACGTGGATCCAGAAGCTTTTGACGAGTCTGTCATGCCTGAAGAAGTAGCCTGATTGTGCTCAGTCACTCCGTCGTCACTTTCCATCTCATCTGGAGCAACTGTACATCCAGGGTTCTGGGAAACAAAATGACGGTATTGACTGTGATCCCTAAGATGAAGTGATCCAATGTCTAAATCAGACTTTCGCACCTCTTCAATACAATCACTCGATGTAATTGATTTTTTTTGTTGTCCAATTACACAAGAATCATTCTCCAGCTTAACAGCTGGAATTTCTCCGACTAGACATGTGGAAGGGAAGCACAGTTCATCTTGCTTACCAGTTTCACACTTTCTAACAGGTAAAATTTTGCAGGGCAAAAATAGATTATTCCGAGCATCAAGCTCCTGTATAACGGATCCTGCTGCCACAAGCTCCCCTGTCGTAGGATCAAACTTTAATCCCCCTTCTACTCCCTCAACAGAATCAAGAACAGTTTGGATTTTCCTCAGTGAACGATTCACCTTGTTTATCTTCCGTGAAGGCCATCTTGATATACCATGCTGTCTGCATATCCTTTTTAATGTGGTGGGGCAAACTGCAAAATTATGGGGACTTCTGAGCTCTATTCATTAGCTTATTTAAACATGTTATTTTGGAAAGATCAACAATCTTGCGGCAATGATGGGCTAACACTAGGTTCATTCACAAACTTGATTGACAATAATAACATACTTCAGACTGGGTGCAACACATAAAATAAGTACCACTTCAAAATACGTGTATAGAATGCATACATTCCTGCGTATTAACCTTGAGCACACTACAAACTTGAAATTTTTAAAGAGCTAGGAAAAAAGAAGAAATGTTCAATATGCAACAGAAATTTATTAATGCATAAAAATAGCATTACTACTAAATAGCTATAGCCTAGGTGCTCTTGAATAACGCAGCAATTAGTGAACACCACAATATAAAACTGGGTAGTGCAACAGGAATTAAGAGAAAGTAAAACCTAAAATGCAAAAACAAATATTCTATCCAATGATCAGATGAAACATTTCATTCGAGAACTATAATCATGAAAAAATCATTATACTTTTTTGGGAAATTATCAATGATACACTTCAGGTTCGACTTTTATCAATGATACACCTCATTAAACTTTCATTATTAGCTGTACACCTAAACTTTTCCCTAATTAAGTACAGTAACCAAATGTTAAGTAAACGTTAATTATGATTAGTTAACAGTGTTTTTAAAGGTTAGGAGGCTAAAGATACTAAATTGCCCCACTCATTAAATTTCCCTCCAAATTTTCCTTGCATTTTTCTCTCCGTTTTTGTGAAATTTCCCCTACTTATACACCTTTCTGTTTGTATGCTCCCTTTCCATTCATAGTCTTTTCTTTTTACTTTTTTTTTTTTTTTTTTTTTTTTTTTTTTTTTTTTTCTGAAAAATCAATGGCTTGGAGGGAGATGAACAATCAAAAGTTTTGTATTTAATGTTGTTGGTTGGGTTTGGAGGGAGTGTTAATGAGTGGGTTGGGACTTGGGAGGGGGGGGTGGCATTTTAGTCAAGCCAAGTCAGACCAAAATTGCTATCAACTAATCACACTTAATGTTTAGTTTACGTTGTTAATTAGGGAAAAGTTTAGGTGTACCGCTAACAATGAAAGTTTAATGAAGTGTATCATTGATAAAAGTCAAAACCTGTAGTGTATCATTGATAATTTCCCTACTTTTTTTTTTTGAAATAATAAAATCATTATACTTAGCTTCAAGTTACGGAGTACATCTTAATTTTAGACAATATCCAAAAAACTAAGTGAGGAAATATTACCACCAATGCTTTTTGCAGCATCCTTAAGACTCCCAGAAAAGTACTGCTGCAATACACTTAGGCTTACTGTCTTCTCTGCTGTACTTCGCTTTTTCTCCATTGGTCTTCTAGAACCACTTGCCTACAAAAATAATAAATTATCATTGAAAACTCTGTAACGCCGGAAAAAAAGGGTCTTTCTCACAAGGTCGACCACTTAAAAAAGTCAACGCCGGAGTTCGGTCAATGGACCCTCTACACAACCCAAAATGGATAAAAGGACCTTTTGTGCCATCTTTTTTATAAAAGGGTCTTTCTCACAAGGTCGACTACTTAAAAGGACTTTTCTCGCAAATTTTCCTATATATTTTAATTAAATATATAGTTTATTTTTGTAAATTTTAATAAAGCATAGTCAAACATAGTAATGGCCAAACTAGTAAGTTGGCAAACGTGTATACTCAAAATGATGAAAGCATTGAGAAACAAAGGAAGTAAATATTAAGACGTGTGTATTTAAATGTGGCTCGTGAGCATGATGAGATCATGAGAGTACATCTACCTTGCGATCTGTCACAGGAAACCCTTCTTATTTGAGCTTTTTAAAATTAAGCGTAAAAATTAGATATTAAATTTTTAAAGTACAACAAATAAATGAAGTTCATCAAAGACAGTAGTGTGAAGCCATCAACGTAAAAAATGTCAATTAGTAAAGTGGGATTTATGTTGCAACGCCTATATTCAAGACAAAAAAACAATCCCATCAAAATAATTACTAATCAACTACTCCTAACAAAATCAAGCAGATGCACATTACAGCACAAAACAAATACACACTAATAAGCTATCATAATTAAGCGGCAAAACAGTCAATTTAACTGTTCTCAGTAAAAAAAAAACCCCTCCCCACAACTCAAAAAATTAAGTTCATTAAATGACATAGGAAGCCTTGTTTATAGCCATTGTAGTGACTAGGTACTATTATTTCAAAACTACAGCTCACTACAAAATGAAATCATCTATTTGATATGAGTATATCGAAGAATTATCACAAAATATCAAAGTTTTAATTAGGGGACAGATATGGACAATACCTTCTCAGAATGGCCATCTTCTTTGATTTGATCATTTATTATGCTAGGGGAATCAAAAGACATCTGCTCAGTTCCAATTGATCCGCTTTGAGCAAATAACTGTGGTAAATCTCTTGGAAAAAAGCTTGGTGATGCTTCACGATTTTCAACTTTTGAATCTGGAGAACCTACCAGTTCTGCATCTGTAACAGTCCTTAAGCTCTTGCATATTCTTTGCATGGTACCTGCAAGGCTATCCAACAATAGCTGCTGCTCCTTATTCCCTTTAATATTAAGAGGCAGAAAGAACTCCAATATGTAGTCAGCATTCCCAGTATAAGTGCTCCTTAGTCTAATTGCAACAGCAGCACCCAGCCCAAACTTCCGGGCATGTTGGACAAGTGGATATTCACTAATATGATAATTTTTGATGTCAGGGAAGAAAAATGGAAGATTTGATTGAAGGGCTTTTCCAGCAACACCTTGTCCTTCTTCAAGACAATGTTCTACACATGCAGTGACAAATCCTTGTATTTCTTTATCAATCACATAGCAAGCAGTCTCTTCAATGCACAACACAGACTTTTCATTCAGATTTAAACTATTATCTTGAACATATACACTAAACTTTTTTTCACCATCTTCCTCCTCAAAAGTGCAGGGGATCCATGTAAGAGCCAAAGGCAATCTGTGTGCATGGCACACAGCTCTTAACACATCAGTTATTTCTGCCAAGGCAGTCCTCTGGTTTAATGAGAGGTGCTGTAAGTACCAAATTGAAGAAGTGTTGGATTAGGCTTGCAATTTTTAAAGCACATGCAAGGAGTAAAATACAGGGAAAAATCTATATAGCTTCATAAATCCAGAAATATACCTGATGAAGAAGCCGAGGAGGTGTAGCTGTTCTCAAATTTACTGCCTGAAATGATAGAGAAGATTTAAGAAGCTTCACACCAATTTTGGATGCTGTAAAATATTTTAACTGATACTTCCCTTGTTTTTTTTATTAGATGCATCACTTTCTAAAAATAGAAGTTTTAATTTAGATGCATCACTTTCTCTTTATGTTATTAAATTTTCTCCATCTCTCTCCTATCACATGGACCCTCATTCTTTCTCTCTCTCTACTCCAAAAACTGCCAAGTAGTTTGCAATTAAATAAATGATGTATCTAAATAAAAACAGAGGAAGTTGTAAAAATATGCTATTTATCCAAAGGACTCTATAGGACAAAGGCCAAAAATTAAAGGGCCCACGGATCCCTAGGTAAGAGTCAATACTTGTTTACAGTTTAACATATACTTACCGCCGTTTTTATTAGTTGACACGTATTCCTTTTTAGGAAGTTTTTTAGTTGACACTTTTTTTTTTATTAAGTTTTATACTTTGCATTTACTAGCAACCCCATTTGCTTTATCATTCTCTCTTACTCTCTCTTCTCTTCTTAATATGTGTAGCTAAATTGAACTTGTCAACTATTTATAAATGGAGGAGGTAATCAGCAGCAATGATCATGAAAGATCACATTAGGATGACAATTTTAACAGAAAGCTGTCAAGATGCATTGTTTCCCTGAGACGCTCAATAGAATTAAACATGGAGTGATAGATGAAGACAAGGAAACTGTATGGATCCGGGTCTAAGGATATGTTAATTAAAACAAATATAAGCGAAAGGCCAATTATAGGAATCCTAATGGAAACAAAGATTAGATTAAACGAAGATGGACACTAGTTAATAGATTAATGGGGGAATTAAAGTCAGGAGAAGTGGACACTTGGTTTCAAATTACGCCAGAAGTTGACATTACAAATTTACAACCAAAGTTCAAAATCATAATAACATCTCAACATAAGCGTACGGCAAAAAAAAAATCACCACATGTCAAAACAACATAAATAGATGCATTGAAAATTTGATAGCCCCAAAATTAAGGCTCCAACCTAAACCAGTTAATGAAGGAACAAGTTTTCTAGGATGCGCAAAGTAAAATGACGAACTTACCTCAAGAGCATGGCAAACAGATTCCATCTCTATATCAAAGTTGGATTTTTCTCTCACAGTAACGAGCTCCAACACAGCAACACATGAGCTTTCATCAGGAGAAAATATTGGTAATGCAACAGATCCACGAACTTCATGATCAAGAGCATGTTTAACTCTTAAGTATTCAGCAGAACTATAATAACTTATATTTGAAGTCCACTCTGGTAACTTGGAAATAAATACACGCCCAGGAAGCCCAGGAAAGGAGCCCGGTTTCTGTTCAATAGAGAAAGTATATGACCTGGATACTTCGCGATAACCTAGCAGCATTTGATCAAGCAAGTACGGCTGTTCACACGTGCTCAATATATAGTGATCTCCAGATCTAATAGGAACCCACACTTGAGCCAAAATACCTCCCCCAGATGACTCTTTAAATAATGATAACATACGAAGCATCCTCTCAGGCAGTGAAAGCCCAAGAGGCCGAGGAATTCTATTCTGCGACAGCATAAATATGTTCTCTTGTTTCGAAGAAGAATCATTATCCTCTGATGAACCTACTGGAGGACTAAGCTGTGCATCTTTATGTGGCAGCACCAATTTATCTACATTATTAAGAGGACTTCCAAACACATTCAGAGTACTGCACCCACTGTCATTCATAGGAAATGCAGAATTGGCATTTTCAGCAAAACTAAGTTGATCATAAGCAGCATAATTCATAGGCATAAATGGAAGTGATGATAACACATAAGATGCTAACAACTGCTCATTTGAAGAGGGGCTGTTGCACCATCCACCATAACCATCCAAACTCATCATGTCCGACATGTTTACAAACTGATGATCTTCAGTCGAATTCATTGTTTCGCCATTAACCGACATAGGGATATCTGATTGAGGACTTGTAGAAGCCCAAAAACTATCTCCTTTTTCCTTAGGAGAAAAGGAGTATTCCATGAAAAAAAAAAACAACAAAATTACCTCCTAAAATAACAGGACTAAGACAAAACATACATAACGTAGACACCACCAAAATTTTCTCTTCCACAGCTGAAGTCTTCAATATATTCGTCCCTTCACACCAAGTTAAACCAGGCAGATAATCTGCAGAAAATGAAAACTTGTTCACAAACTTGCAAATTGCAATTCAACCACTTCAAAACAAAGACCTAAGGAAAACAATACAAATAAACAATATAAGCTCACATATATTTAATTTTTTCATCCAGTGATCATCTAGATAGTAATCAATATATTAGCCAAGATCATATTTATAACTATTTATGGAAGTTTAAATGATAGAGTTTTATATTGTGTAAGTTATCTTTTGTAGGCTATAAATATTAGCCAAGATCATCGATACAATTCAACTCATTCTCTCATAAATAATTTAGCATATTTCCATCCTACTCGGGCGTGAGGCACGCACGGGGAGGATGCCTGAATATGTTAAATTTTACAGCCGGGTATAGGATGGACTATATTGACAATAAAATTATATAATGCAAATGCAAAAAAAATAATTTGTATTTACCCTTTAAACAAAGTCAAAATCATTTACTCAATTACTAAGCATCACCTAAAAATAGCAAACATATAATAACAAAAAGAAATACCCAAAAAAAAAAATTACGATTGATTATGATGATACCTTAGTCAACTGATGTTCAAAGTCAGACACAAGATGAGAAATATCCAAAGTTGCATAGATTATAATCACAGGAAATCTTCAAAACCCAACTGTTAAAATCACCAGAAAAATCAAATGAAATGAAAAAAACTGGAAATTTTTTAGCGGGAAATGAATGAACTGTTGAAGCAAATAAATAAATCTTGCTAGAAGAAAACCCTGAACATGAGGAAAAGATTTAACACTAACATTATTAGAGCTGTTGTAATCAAACAACCGACTATTGAACAATAGTTCCTGAAAATCTGACCAAACTTAAGAAATGGGGTGCCTTGAAAATTGAGGAGTTTAATACAGTATTGATAATGGCGGCTGTCCAAAGCATAAATAATAACGGTTTTTTTTTTTTTTTTTTCCTATGAAAATAAGGAAATGATGATGATGAAAAAGAAAAAGACGATGATATAATTAGAAGAAAAAAAAGGGTAGGAATTTGAGAAAGAAAGAGTCAAACTATGAAATTCAGTGCTTTTAAAAATCGGTTGAAATTTGTTTTGTTGTTGGGTTTTGGATTTGGGTAAGGTTGTAATGTAAGGGGTGATGTGAGGAGGTGTTTACAGAAGGATTGATTTAGGGGGAAAAAAGATTTGTTGTCGAAGGACGGAAGGTAGATCCATAAACACCGCTTTGATCTATATGGGATGGGACTTCATCAGTGTGGCCAAAATTGTTGGCGTCACCATTTTGTGGTGTGGGTTCCATTTTTATCGTATTCTTTCTTACTTCTCTCCTAGATTCTCATCCCATACTTGTTATAATCTCATACTCATTTTATGTAGTTCCACGGTACGCTTATCTCGCTTTTAGGTAAGAGGTGTCAAAAGCAAATCCGATTTGATCTGATCCGAAATTGATCCAATTTATATTGGACTCGCATGGACATAATAATTTAGTATGATTTAACTTTAAAAATTTACCCAACCTGATCCGATCATATCAAATCAGATTCGATCATCCGAATTAACACCTCTACTTTTATAGGGCGTTTGATTCATTATATTGGAATGGATTTGTATTTATACTTACTAGGGATATGAATCTTAAATCTCATACTAGTCTAAAGTTGTATGGTTTCATTGTTGAAATGGGTTTTATACTTCATTAATGAAATGGATTGTAAATATGAGAGAGATAGTAGTAGGTAAGGTGAAGTTAGAATTCTTTTAGTATGCGATACTATAGTTAAAAAGTTTAACCAAACAAAAAAATAAATATAACTGTATCTAATTTCATTTCAACCCATTACAAAAGATCTAACCAAACGATCCCTTAAACTTTTAGTTGTAACACTTGAATTTCACACTTGTTAATGTGTAATAGATTTTAAGTATCACTAACTAGTTTGGGACCCGGACAATGCCCCAAGTTATGTTTAAATACAAAATAAATAAAAAAAAAATTACCTTGAATGCAAATAATATCTTGGAACTGTAGGGAATATTTTAAGCATTATCCCTAGCTTGAACCCCACTGTGATAATACACTAAAGTAAGGTGGCGTCCAAAGAGAAAGAAGATAGAGCAAAAGAGTCGCCAACAAGTTTTAGGAACTTGTAAACCGTTCACGAGGTGAAGGCTACACCCCTTAACGATCCAGGAGATCGTCAACTCCAATAGGTTTGGAACCATGACTGCTAGTTCGGGGATGAAGGTACAAATCCAACCTAAAAGAGATTGAACCTGCCCTAATAATAGGCCTCTACTTTATTCTGATCGTATTCATGTGCGCTTTTCTGACTAACATGCAATCATTAGGGTTAACCCTAAACTTGTTTATCTATGTTGGTTGAATATTAATGCAAAAATAAATCTATTATAGGCGATCACTTGAATTATAATCAAATTAACCCTAAACAAGATTAATAATTATCTTATTAAGCGTGATTACAAATACCAATTCCTTTTAAACATGCATAAAAGGCGTGATCAAGCAATAACAATAAAATATAATCAAGCAACATAATTATCATCATAAAAATAATAATAATAAATCATAACCATGTTAAAACATAATAATAATAGTTAGATCCTAGGCATGATACTAACAAGATTAATAACAAGCCCTATACTAGCATGTCACTAGACAATAAAAATCAAAGCTTTAACCCTAACATGATACTATTATGAATATTAGGAAGAGAATAAAAGGTATCGCAGGATTCATGATTGATATAAGCAAATCACCCTAAATATCATACTAAAGAAAGCATCCTAACATGATACTAGGAATATAATTAATAAAACATCCTAACATGATACTTGGAATCAAAATAATATTCTAAGCATGATTTATATATCATAAAATCAATAAACTTGGATGCCTCATACCTCTTTCTAATAACAAAATACACACGTTAGTAATTTCAAGGAAAATAATAATTAAAACAATTAAATCAAATAATTGAAATAGAGATTTGGGACCAAACCCTCATAAATTAAAACCTTTCACGTCTAGGCCGAAGGCAACTTCGAACAATGATAGGTATGTCTAGTGCTAACGTATGAGGAATTGTGTTTGTAAAAAGAGTTGGTTTAGAAAGAGAGAGAGAATCAAGAAATTCTTAATGAGAGTTGATGAGAATTGATGATTGAAAAAATGGGAGATATGACCTTTATTTATAGAGAAAAAAGAGGGTAGAAGAATAAGAAAAGAATCTGAATTCGAATCGAAAAAAAAAACTCGACGGACAACAGTTTTTGCGGATTTTGTTTTTATCATATCTTTTAATCCAGAAGTCCAAAAAAGGCGCTGTTCTCTTCACCTTAAAAAAATAATATTAAGTAAAATTAATTTCAGTTCAGTAAAAATAAGTTTAGTTCAGTAAAATTAATTTCAGTTCAGTAAAAATAATTTCAGTTTAGTAAAAATAAGTTCAGTTCAGAAAAATTCAGTTTTCTTAAAGAAGAATTATAATAGAAAATCAGTAAAAATAATTTTAGTTCAGTAAAAATAATTTAAGTTTGGTAAAAATAATTTAAGTTCAGTAAAATTAAGTTCAGTTCAGTAAAAATAAGTTCAGTTCAGTAAAAATAATTTCAGGTTAGCAAAATTCAGTTGAATCAAACAGGGCCTAAGACATATAATATGTCGTTGGAAAGCTCTTGAAGTCTACTTTTCAACCCAATTGGAATCAGATTAAAATCTTTTGTAGATAAAAAGATATGACCGAAATAGTGGGACGGTGTCAGTTTTGGATAGAGTTTCATGTTTCATTCATATCTTTTTCGTTATAACTCGGATTTAATATTATAATATATCACTGGAAAGATAATATCAAGATCTATCCAAACCATATAAAATTTGGATAAAGATTATGAGGCACGAAAATAATATCTGACTGTCTTTGATAACTTTAAATTCGAATAGAATTAGGGATTAAAAAAAAGGAAAGTTTAAAAAAAGGAAAGTTTTTATTTAATCAAATTCTTTAATCTTATCTTTTCAAAAAGGATAATTAAGATCTTTTAAGAACTTATAGAAGCTTCTAATTAATCCTAATTAGTTTAGGAATAGGATTAAACCTTTGGACCCTCCACATGATCATTGGGTCGTAGGTAAAATCCGGTTTGGGCCTAGTTTAGTATTTTGGCCATAACTTCCTCATTATTCATTGGAATTGGGCTTATAATATATCGTTGGAAAGGTCTTTTCAAGACCTATCCAACTACACTATTATTGGACCCTTATCATGGACCAAACTAAACTGGAATGCACGTTTTTCATAAATAGGGTAAGAAAAGAAATATTTTCAAAAACAGAAAGAAGAGACATTTAATTAAAAACATCCTCATCACTAGACTTTTCACACTTTCACTTTGTTCAATAATCAAATGAAATGAAAAGTATTCATCACTGGGTTTGGTTTTGGGGAGACACATTTGGGTGTCTACAGAAGCCCCCACTTTGACTGAGTTTGGAGAAACGCAAGTTTCGAAAACACTCTTGATACCTGCAAACTAGCATTAGTTAAACAGATAAAAGAGTTAAGAAACGCGTATCTTGCACCGTCGAGCACACGTCTCTAGAGGTAACCGGTTTGTTGTGACGATCTTCCGCAAGCTAGAGAATGCCGCCTGAAGACTGCTACGCCTGTAACTGCCTCCAATTTCCGCTGTGATAGTCTTTGAAAAGATCACTGCTTGTTGATCCTTAATGCTGTTATGCCAGTACGTCGGCGCTTTGCTGCTTGTGAACCAGTATGTCGGTGCTTTTGTTGTGATGAAAATCCTCTTTTCTTTGGGAATAGTTGCCAACACAACTCTTGTATGATGTATGACAATCTGATTTAGGGAAAGTTGTCAATGCTTCGTAAAAATCCATCCTTGGAAATGTTGCCACGATGAAGCGACAATTCGTATCTCGGAAAATTTGCCAAAATCCAAATTTTGGGAAAAGTTGCCAATGCTTCGTAACACTCTGTCATAAGAACTTTGCTACGATCGACAATCCACATCTTGGAATATAACCTTTGAAAGCAATCCACCTTGGAAATTTTCCAACGCTATGCGACAATCCTTTTAGGAAAATATTAACACAATTGACAATCCGCGTCTTAGAACATTTGCCAAAAATGAGTCGATCGACAATCCACTTTCGGGAAAATTTTCCACTTGCTGAAATGAATGACAATCCACGTTGAGGAACTTTTTCCGAAATTTATGATGAGTAGAACCTACGACAATCCTTTGGGAAATTTTGCCATAGGGAACTGGGTGTATGACAATCCAATCTCAGAAAACTTGCCAAAGATCCATGAATGTATGACAATCGGAACTTGGAAAAACTTGCCAAACAAAGACGGAGCACGACAATCCACACTTGGAAACTTTTCCAAGGATGACAATCCAATCTTGGAAAAATTGTTGTTTGAAGAAGATGCGTGACAATCCATATTTTGCAAATATTGTCAGTTGGAGATGACAATCCAATCTTGGAAAAATTGTCGTATAAGTGATGCGCTTGCTTTTGAACCGATGCCTTGGTGTTTGTAATGAGCCAATGCTTAGGCGCTTAAGCTAAGTGAGACGCTTTTTTGTCAGGTTAATCACTTAATACGATTGTAATCGAGCCGACTACTAATCATGTTAATTTGCTTATAGGGGCTAACTGGCGTACCAAGGAACCTGAAATCACTGTATGAGGTCGAAATAACCATTCTGAGAGGCTTCGAGCTCTGTCGCTGGTGAAATATCGCTGGCTCCAAGAATTGGCTCTGTTACCAGACGCTGGGATCTAGCGCCAGGCGGTAAACTTTGTCGCCAAACGACAGATGTTGTCGTCGGGCGATAGCCTTGTCGTCTGGCGCTGGAGTCGGGTCTTCCCTATTCTGCTCTTGTTGCCGCTGTTGCTTGGTTTTGCTCCGAACTTTGAGCTTGGTCGTTTCCTTTCAACCAAATCAGCTCAAATCTTTTGTAAATTAAAGCTTTTCATCTCTAATTTACTGATCAATGTAACTCCTCTTATCTTCGAGGAATCTCCTTCATCATATTCGCGGTTTTTTTAAAAAAAAATCCGGGAATGTCCTCACTTACTGGGATGCACCTGCATTTATATCTTTTACCATAGGACTTTGCTTATATTTCTTTAGGGTTGACCTAAGACTTAGTGTTGACTCAATGTGATAACACGACATGACTCAATGTGTACATGCCTCGTGTGTGCATTGTAATGTGATTGTGCGACTCGAAAAATGCAAAAAGGCAAAAAATTTCCGTCATTTTTGTGGAGGGTACCGACTTTCTCCCGAAAAAGAAAGACGCGAAGAAATAAAGAAGCAAAGTTTTTGAAGGTGCATGTTGAATGAGCTTAGTCAAATGTCATTTGATACTATCTCTCAAGGTGCAAAGGTTAATTCATCTAGGCTATCTTAGTTGACTCAATGATGAAAGTATTTGGGTAACTTAGGCATGGAGGCTAAGCACTTCATACTTCGATGCAATAATGATTATGATTAATGAGTGATGTTGATATGACAAAGCATGCTTCAGCGTTGTGTTAAGATTTCATGACAAAGGGTTCCTAAGGGAAGTACTATTTGGTCATGTATCTATGATGTGTGTGATAGTGATTCTAAAGTTAGGTCGCAAAGGCTAAGTGTGTGGAAAGATATTATTTTTTAAAAGAGTCAAATGGTGGTGACTCTTAGGCTAGGTAAGCTAATGATGTAAGGATCAAGCCCCCAAGTCTAGCTCTAAGTGAATAGGGATGAGAATTGGAGATCCCTTGATATGAACATGATGTGTGAATGTGAATGTGAATATGAATGCATGTTTATTACGGCCGCACTTCGATGTGAGGTTGTCTACGTATCCGTTAGAAATCAAGCCGAACGTAGCTCTAGCCGAACCTCGCACAAGTGTGTATACCTCAAAAAGGTCTTTTGAAGGGTTGTAACGTGGTTAGGCTAAAGGTTATAGAAGAAGGATATAAAAGGCTCAAGACCCTAGATAAGCCCCCAAGGTGTGTGATGTAAAAACTAATAGATGAAATTAGTTTAAACAAGTTAATGAATCAAGCTTAAGCAAAAGATTGAGAGAAGGTTGGTGTTTAGGTACGGTTTTGTAGGATTTTAGGTGGGTTTTGGGGTTGGAAAGTGGCGTGGCTATTTGAAGGAAATTAGGAATGGAAAGGTTTAGGTTTGTAAGGATTACTCACTTAACAAACAAGGATATGAAGGCAAGGATTTCTCACTCAACCTACTAAGTTCAAATTGTATGGAAGGATTACTCACTTGACCACTCAATCTCTTCAAGTCTAACTTGGTACAAAAACCGGTTATTTCACAAACAAATAATCAGTTTTTAAGTTCAAGCAAAAGCTCTTTTTCATTGATCAAAATCTGATTACAAACTATAATTACATGCCTTTTATAAGCAAAAACGAAACCAACAATCATTGCCTATCCTAATGAAGCAAAAGACTGATTTATTATAACTAGACAAAGACGCTAAACTTAAGCCTAGAATTACGCCCACATGAGGCAGCCTTTTAGGCTTCACATTCCCCTTAACTTCCTTCATTAACCTGATTTAAATTAGCAAAGAAAACAACTACAAGAATTCAGCAAAACCGTTGGGGTAACACTTGTAACCCCCCCTTGATTCACGCCTCCTTCATTTATTCTTGTAATGAAGTTTCTCCTTGAGTTCCTCTCCATTCCCACGGCTCTCCAACTGAAATGGCTGTTCAAAATGCTTCAATTAACGTTCTTAATGAGCAATTAAGCAAGTAAATCCATGATTAAAACCAAACAGACCATGGGCAGCAAAAGAATCCAAGGTTTAGTCTTCAAATGATTTCGCAAGTATTACTTCTTTGGGCGAACCGTAACTTGGACTTGTGCTTGGACTTGGATGAAATTTGTGACTAGGACTAATAGGACTTTCGTGATTTGCATCATCCTCCCCTTCTTCGAAAGGAGTTGTCCTCAACTCGTCATCTTCTAAATAAGGAGCTAGATCACCAATATTGAAAGTTGATGAAACTCCAAATTGCCCTCCAAGATCAACTTTGTATGCATTATCCTTGATCCTTTCCATGATTTGAAAAGGACCCTCTGCTCTTGGCATCAACTTGTGCTTTCGTTGCTTAGGGAACCTTTCTTTTCGAAGAAAAATCCAAACAAGATCACCCACTTCGAATTTTCTCACATTGCTCAAGTGTTTGTTTGCTTGCTTCTTGTAGGACTCGTTAGCTTTCTCAATGTTCTTCCTAACTTCTTTATGAACATTAATCATGAACTCAACATGCTCCTTGGCTGTCCCATGAACAAATTTGTCCTTAGGAATTGCAATGTAATCAATAGGAACATAAGGATTGACCCCATAAACAATTTCGAATGGTGAGTATTTCGTGGTTTTACTTGGAGTTCTATTGTAAGCAAATTCAGCATGAGCTAGCTTTAGATCCCAATCTTTCCCTCCTTTGTTCACTAAGGCACGAAGCAATGTTCCAAGAACTCTATTCACCACCTCAGTTTGACCATCCGTTTGTGGATGATGGCTAGTTCAGAAAAGTAGCTTGGTACCCACGAGCCTCCATAATGACTTCCAAAAATGGCTCACAAACTTTGTATCACGATCTGAAACAATGGTTCTAGGCAAACCATGTAACTTAGCCACCTCCTTGAAAAAAAGTTGAGCCACGTTATAAGCATCATCCACTTTTTTACAAGCAATGAAATGGGCCATCTTCGAAAACTGATCAACAACCACCATGATTGAATCTTTTCCACGAGCTGTTCTAGGCAAGGCCATGATGAAATCCATACTCAAATCCTCCCAAGGTCTTTCGGGAATTGGCAAAGGCTTGTATTCACCTCTATGAAAGGTCATTTTAGCCCTTTGACAAGTAGAACATCTAGCTAGGATTTGGTGCACGTTAGCTAGCATCTTAGGCCAATAAAAGTGACTTTGCAAGATCTCTAGGGTCTTTTGAATACCCATATGACCAGCAAGGCCCCCTCCATGAGCTTCCCTTATCAATAAGTCACGAATTGCCCCTTTAGGAACACAAAGTTTGTTTCCTTTGAAAAGAAAACCGTCCACCATCACAAATTGACCATTTACTCCATGTTTGCAAGCCTCAATGGTTTCCATAAGTTCATGGTCATCTTTGTAAGCTTCTTTCATAATTTCAAAACCAAGGACCTTAGCCTCCATGATTCCAAGAAGAGTATGCCTCCTTGACAATGCATCAGCCACAATGTTGGCTTTCCCTTGCTTATATTTTGTAGCAAAGTTGAATGATTGTAAGAATTCTACCCACTTAGCATGCCTAGCATTCAATTTTTTTTGGCCATGTATGAACCTCAAAGATTCATGATCAGAATGCAAAATGAATGGTTGTGGTCTCAAATAATGTGACCAATGGTCTAAGGCTCGAACCATGGCATAAAATTCTTTGTCATAAGTGGAATAGTTCAATTTGCCTTGGCTCAATTTCTCACTAAAATAAGCAATGGGTTTTTTCTCTTGGATTAGGACAGCCCCTATTCCCTTCCCACTTGCATCACACTCAACTTCAAAAGGTTTCATAAAATCAGGTAAGGCTAAAACAGGTGCCTCACACATCTTTTTTTTCACTAGTTCAAACGCCTCTTGGGCTTGAGGGGTCCATTGGAAGGTTCCTTTCTTTGTACACTCGGTGATAGGAGCCATGAGGGTACTAAAGTTCTTAATGAACCTTCTATAGAAAGAGGTTAGTCCATGAAATGAACGAACTTCAGTTATGGTTTTTGGGATAGGCCACGAAGCAATGGCTTCTATTTTGCTTGGATCCACCTTGATTCCATCACCTGAAACAATGTAACCAAGAAAAACAATTTCTGTTAGCAAAAAATGACACTTCTCCAACTTCCCATACAATTTTTTCTCCCTCAAAGTTCTAAAGATTTCTTCCAAGTGCCTCAAATGATCTTCCTCATTTGTACTATAGATGAGAATATCATCTAAGTAAACAACTACAAACCTCCCCAAAAAAGGTCTCAACATCTCATTCATAAGCCTCATGAAAGTACTTGGGGCATTTGTTAAACCAAATGGCATAACAAGCCATTCATACAACCCATGCTTGGTTTTAAAAGCTGTTTTCCACTCATCA
The DNA here is from genome assembly GCF_001683475.1 of Chenopodium quinoa. Lineage (NCBI taxonomy): Eukaryota > Viridiplantae > Streptophyta > Magnoliopsida > Caryophyllales > Amaranthaceae > Chenopodium > Chenopodium quinoa. The sequence continues at coordinate 93,133 of NW_018744931.1, forward strand.
CCCTCCCTCATACGAATTTTTGAAAACACTCTAGCCCCACTCAACTCATCCAACATATCATCAAGCCTAGGTATGGGAAACCTATACTTAATGGTTATATTGTTCACAGCCCTACTATCAATACACATCCTCCATGTTCCATCTTTTTTAGGCACTAACAAAGTAGGAACAACACAAGAATTCATAGACTCCCTCACATAACCCATTTGTATCAACTCCTCAATTTGTTTTTGCAACTCTTTGGTTTCCATGGGGTTACATCTATAAGGTGGTTTGTTAGGAAGGGGTGCTCCCGGAATTAGGTCAATTTGATGTTCAATCCCACGAATGGGAGGTAATCCTAAAGGCAACTCATTATGGAAAACATCCTCATAAGCTTTGACTAATTCGGCCAAACTAGGGTTTTGTTGAACAAACCCTTCATGCTCCTCCTTACTCAACAACAAAAACACCTCATCTTCCTTCTCTAAAGACTTTTCAAATTCTTTAAAAGAAAGTAACAAAATTTCTCTTCTTTGGGCTCTTTTTGTGGTGTTTGTGGTGGTGGAAATTTTGTTTGGGAAATCGTTTTTTGTGGTGGTAAGGGATGCAACACTTTCTTGCTGCCTTGGTGGGTGATAGTATAAGTATTGGATAGACCATCACGGACTGATTTTCGATCACTTTGCCATGGTCTACCTAACAAAATGTGACAAGCATCCATAGGGATGACATCACACAAAATTTCATCAACATAAGAACCAATCTGAAATTTTACTAAGCATTGTCTCCTAACTCCCGTACTCTTACTTTTATCAAGCCAACTTAATTTGTAAGGGGTAGGGTGTTTAGTGGTTTTTAAATCAAGCTTTTTAACAAGGTCACTTGACACAACATTTGCTTCACTACCACTATCGACAATTAAGTCACAAACATCTCCATTAACCTTGCACTTGGTTAAAAAGACATTCTCTCTTTGCAAAGGGTTTCTTTCAACCTCAACTTGCATTTGTAAAGCTCTCCTCAAGACTAGGCTGTTTTTTTCGGGGAAACAATCATCAACTTGTTCCTCCTCTTCATTAGAATCATAAGATTCCAAAGGGTCATTTTCAACAACATTTTCATCCTCTAACTCCTCATCTAGGCTAAAAGGTTGAGCCATCATATTTTTTAGCTCTCTCATGGTTAAAGCTCTAGTATTAGGACAATCCCTCTTATAGTGTCCTCTTCCATGACACTTAAAACACACTATGTCACTCAAGTCCCCGGTTTTGGCAACAGCTTTGCCTTTTTCTTTTGGGTCAAAGGAACTTGGGTTTCTTTTGGTGGAATTTGGGAAAGAAGAGTTTTCTTTTGGTGGATTGAAAGGACGTTTGTATTTTGGCTCAAATGGATTAGAAGGCTTTTTCTTTTTCTTTTGATTATCAAACTTAACAGAAAGTTTGCAAGCTTCATCAAAAGTCAAATTGGGTTGCACTTCTATCTTTTCAAGGATCTCCTTATCTAGACCAGCCATAAACCTCCCTAGTTTCAAATCCTCATTTTCCACTACTTCACAAATAATGGACAATTTTTCAAACTCTTTTATGTACTCCTCCACACTACTACTACCTTGTTTCAAGGTACTCCATTTAACATACATGGATTGTTTGTAATTAGAAGGCACAAAACGTCCCCTAAGTTTCTTCCTAAGCTTGGTCCATGTAGAAATACGAGTTTTCCCATTGCTTTCTCGTTTTCTTTGGACTCCTTACAACCAAGTTTCAGCATACTTGGCTATCTTTACTTTAGCAATCTTGTACTTTTGTTCATCTTCCTCAACGTCTTTGAACTCAAAGTACCTCTCAAGTGATTGCTCCCACTCCAAGTACTTCTCAGGGTCAAGAGTACCATCAAAAAGGTCTACATCCACCTTTAGACTCTTGTCATCATATCTAGGAGGGTTTTGGCGCCCATCCCTTTGTTCTTGTGTCAACAAACGAGCCATTAGAGCCATTATATTACCATGTAATTGCTCATTGGTTTCTAATAGCCTTTGTTGGTTTTCCTCCATCATTCTAATTCTCCTTTGATCAGGGGTTTCATTTGGGTTTGCTTGATCCATTTGGACAGAAAATTCCCCCTACCTGACGCGCCAAATGATGTAAAAACTAATAGATGAAATTAGTTTAAACAAGTTAATGAATCAAGCTTAAGCAAAAGATTGAGAGAAGGTTGGTGTTTAGGTACGGTTTTGTAGGATTTTAGGTGGGTTTTGGGGTTGGAAAGTGGCGTGGCTATTTGAGGGAAATTAGGAATGGAAAGGTTTAGGTTTGTAAGGATTACTCACTTAACAAACAAGGATATGAAGGCAAGGATTTCTCACTCAACCTACTAAGTTCAAATTGTATGGAAGGATTACTCACTTGACCACTTAATCTCTTCAAGTCTAACTTGGTACAAAAATCGGTTATTTCACAAACAAATAATCAGTTTTTAAGTTCAAGCAAAAGCTCTTTTTCATTGATCAAAATCTGATTACAAACTATAATTACATGCCTTTTATAAGCAAAAACGAAACCAACAATCATTGCCTATCCTAATGAAGCAAAAGACTGATTTATTATAACTAGACAAAGAAGCTAAACTTAAGCCTAGAATTACGCCCACATGAGGCAGCCTTTTAGGCTTCACATTTCCCTTAACTTCCTTCATTAACCTGATTTAAATTAGCAAAGAAAACAGCTACAAGAATTCAGCAAAACCGTTGGGGTAACACTTGTAACCCCCCCTTGATTCACGCCTCCTTCATTTATTCTTGTAATGAAGTTTCTCCTTGAGTTCCTCTCCATTCCCACGGCTCTCCAACTGAAATGGCTGTTCAAAATGCTTCAATTAACGTGCTTAATGAGCAATTAAGCAAGTAAATCCATGATTAAAACCAAACGGACCATGGGCAGCAAAAGAATCCAAGGTTTGGTCTTCAAATGATTTCGCAAGTATTACTTCTTTGGGCGAACCGTAACTTGGACTTGTGCTTGGACTTGGATGAAATTTGTGACTAGGACTAATAGGACTTTCGTGATTTGCATCAGTGTGCAACTTTGCTATTGAATATTTGTATTTTCATGCTTGAGTTTCTACTCTTTTTTAGCTCTCTTTTCTCTTTTTTTTTTTTTTTTTTTTTTTTTGCTTTAGCATTTATTTTATTTTTATAAGTGTGGGCAATCCCGATCATGCGGTCTATCACTCACTTGGCATTCATGTTTCTCAGGCACGGTACCGAGCACTCGATAAGAGACGCAATCTAAGACATGTTCATATCAAAGACATGTTCATGTCAAAGACATTGGAACACTTGCCCTTTAGTACACTTTTATTTATTTATTTTTCTATTTTTGCTATTTTAATCTTTTGAAGTCACTCAAGCTTTTTATGATATTGAAAACTGCATAAGTTGCACACTATCCCATCCCAAGGTTAGGTAGATATAGGTTGAAAAATGACAAGTCTATCGTTAGACGAGGCTCAAAGTGGTTTATGAAGAAAGGACTGTAAATTAGAGAGGTGAAAGGCAATATGATGTGGCTACAAGGGGTGCCTTAAATCATTGGTATACCTTGTGCTTAGCTTGACAATGATTTTTTTTATTTTTTTATTTTTATTTTTTTTAATGCAATGTAATGAAATGATCATATGCAAGGAAATAAATACTCATTTTATTAAAAAGGAAAAATAAAGATTCTACAAAATTAATCTAAGGGAAAAGAAAGGTGCCTATGCTAGACTTATTGGGGGAAAGGGTAAATAAAAAAAGAAATAGAAAAAAGAGGTCATGAAATCTCGTCGTTGAAGCTCGCCTCTGTCTTGTGTCGTTTGCTTCATCATCACCCAGTCTTCTCGTTAGCTAGAGGAAATGGGATCTTATTTGCTTCTATGAGATCTTGAATGAGATTTTGAAACCTATAACATTCATCAGTAGTATAACCGCGTCCACGATGGTACTTGCAATGAGAGTTGGGATTCCATCTTGAAGATCGATTTTCTGGCGTTGGATCCTCGGTAGGGGCAATAGGTTTGATTAATCCTCGATCGTAGAGACGGTTGAAAGCAACATCGTAGGTCATTCCAATGGGTGTGATTTCTCTCCTGGGTTTCTTTTTATATCCTTGATTTTCCATGGCTAAGACACCGTTATGGTCAAAGGTACTATCATTATTACTAGAGTGGGCGTTTTCGAAAGAAGAAGGATTGTCGTTCTTCTTTCCTTTCCAGCCACCGTGGTTACTATTGTAAGTAGCTTTTTTCTTTGCGAGGTCATCTTCGATTTCAATTCCGATGTCATAAACGGCTTTGAAATTATTCAAATTATGTTGATACTTTAAATGCTTCGAATACTTCTCTTGGAGATTCTTGATAAACATCCTCACAGATTCTTTTTCAGTGGGCACCTCAATCATCTTAGCGGAGGTTTCCCTCCACTTATTGAAGAAAGAAGTAAAGCCTTCATTCTCTTTTTGTCTTAGCATCTCGAGTTGTCTATAATCGGTTTCAACTTGAATATTGCACTTATACCTATCAATGAAAGTGTTCACTATTGACTCCCAAGTAGAGGTTCTCTCTTTGTCAAGGGAGAAGAACCATTGTTGGCAAACGGTTTCAAGAGATAGAGAAAATATAAAGGGAAACACTTTCTTATCAATACCCTTAATACCCATTATTGTTTCAAAAGCTCTTAGATGAAAATAAGGGTTGTCAGTTGCCTTGAATTTCGGGCTGTCGTTGGCATTGAACTTCTGTGGAAGAAGCTCCTTTTCCACCGAGACCCCTTGTGAACTAATGCCTTGAAATTAGTAGTCACTAGATATCTTGCTCAAGCTCTCTTGCATGAGGTCCATCTGTTGTTGCTTCATAGGTTCATTGATTTTGAGGCTTAAAACCTTCAATGCTTCATTCACGGTAGTCAATTGATTCCTAAGTTCATTGACTTCTTCTTGACTTGCCATTATTTCAAGCATTATACCTAGCTTGAACCCACTGTGATCATACACTAAAATACGGTGGCGTCCAAAGGGAAAGAAGATAGAGCAAAAGAGTCGCCAACAAGTTTTAGGAACTTGTAAACCGTTCACGAGGTGAAGGTTACACCCCTTAACGATCCAGGAGATCGTCAACTCCAATAGGTCTGGAACCATGACTGCTAGTTCGGGGATGAAGGTACAAATCCAACCTAAAAGAGATTGAACCTGCCCTAATAATAGGCCTCTACTTTATTTTGATCGTATTAATGTGCGTTTTTCTGACTAACATGCAATCATTAGGGTTAACCCTAAACCTGTTTATCTATGTTGGTTGAATATTAATGCACAAATAAATCTATTATTGGCGATCACTTGAATTATAATCAAATTAACCCTAAACAAGATTTATTAATTATCTTATTAAGCGTGATTACAAATACCAATTTCTTTTAAACATGCATAAAAGGCGTGATCAAGCAATAACAATAAAATATAATCAAGCAACATAATTATCATCATAAAAATAATAATAATAAATCATAACCATGTTAAAGCATAATAATAATAGTAAGATCCTAGGCATGATACTAACAAGATTAATAACAAGCCCTATACTAGCATGTCACTAGACAATAAAAATCAAAGCTTTAACCCTAACATGATACTATTATGAATATTAGGAAGAGAATAAAAGGTATCGTAGGAATCATGATTGATATAAGCAAATCACCCTAAATATCATACTAAAGAAAGCATCCTAACATGATACTAGGAAATCCTAAACATGATACTAGGAATATAATTAATAAAACATCCTAACATGATACTTGGAATCAAAATAATATTCTAAGCATGATTTCTATATCATAAAATCAATAAATCAATTAAAGCACTTACTTGGATGCCTCATACCTCTTTCTAATAAAAAAATACACACGTTAGTAACTTCAAGGAAAATAATAATTAAAACAATTAAATCAAATAATTGAAATAGAGATTTGGGACCAAACCCTCATAAATTAAAACCTTTCACGTCTACGCCGAAGGCAACTTCGAACAATGATAGGTATGTCTAGTGCTAACGTATGAGGAATTGTGTTTGTAAAAAGGGTTGGTTTAGAAAGAGAGAGAGAATCAAGAAATTCTTAATGAGGGTTGATGATTAATGATGAGAATTGGTGATTGAAAAAAGGGGAGATATGACCTGTATTTATAGAGAAAAAAGAGGGTCGAAGAATAAGAAAAGAATCCGAATTCGATTCGAAATAAAACTCGATGGACATCAGTTTTTACGGATTTTGTTTTTATCATATCTTTTGATCCAGAAGTCCAAATAAGACATATAATATGTCGTTGGAAAGCTCTTGAAGTCTACCTTTCAACCCAATTAGTATCAGATTAAAATATTTTGTATATAAAAAGATATGGCCGAAATAGTGGGACGGTATCAGTTTTTGATAGAGTTTCATGTCTCATTCATATCTTTTTCGTTATAACTCGGATTTAATATTATAATATATTACTGGAAAGTTAATTTGAAGATATATCCAACCATATAAAATTTGGTTAAATATTCTGAGGCACGAAAATAATATCTGACTATCTTTGATAACTTTAATTTGAATAGAATTAGGATTAGAAAAAAGGAAAGTTTATATTTAAGTCAAATTCTTTAATCTTATCTTTTCAAAAAGGATAATTAAGATCTTTTAAAAACTTATAGAAGCTTCTAAATAATCCTAATTAGTTTAGGAATAGGATTAAACCTTTGGACCCTCCACATCATCATTGGGTCGTAGGTAAAATCCGGTTTGGGCCCAGTTTAGTATTTTGGCCATAACTTCCTCATTATTCATCGGAATTGGGCTTATAATATATCGTTGGAAAGGTCTTTTCAAACCCTATTATTGGACCCTTATCATTTACCAAACTAAACTGGAATGCACATTTTTCATAAATAGGGTAAGAAAAGAAATATTTTCAAAAACAGAAAGAAGAAACATTTTAATAAAAACATCTTCATCACTAGACTTTTCACACTTTCGCTTTGTTCGATAATCAAATGAAATGAAAGGTATTCATCGCTGGGTTTGGTTTTGGGGAGACACATGTGGGTGTCTACAGGAACCATTACGTTAAGATTAAAAATTAAAAATAATTAGGAAAATTTGAATTTTGGTACCTCAAAAATTGGCCTATTTGAATTTTTGCACCTGTTTAAATTTTTTTTTTAATATTGATACCCATCAAATTAAATTTTAAAACTGCAGCTTTTGGTACCTCCGTTAGTTTTCTGTCAACTTTACCGTTTGTGGATCCCACATATTTAACTTCCCTCCTTTTACCCTTTCTCTCTATTCGAATTTAATAAACTTCCCCCATTTTTACCCCAAGTCTCTCTCAGCCTTGTTCCTCCATAATCATCTCCCAACCAAATGCATTAACTCCATTGTTGAATGTGAATCACAATTTCTTTCTCTCTCCCTTGTCAAATTGAAGCCTTCATTTTTCTTTTTTTTTTCATTGTAGTTTATCCAATTGACTTAAGCGTGTGTTGTTTTGACTGGAACAAGACAACATCAACTGGGAAAGACTGGACCTAGGATTCGTCATCTTCATTGACTGTGGTAGGAGATTCTCCTGACAACAACCAGGTATGATTCCTTGAACTATTTGTAGTGGTCCACTAATGGTTAATTGTGCAATTGTGTTGAAAAGTTTGGGTATTTTTAGAAAATAAAGAAATAAACCCTAGGGGACTGTGTTTGGATTAAATGAAGCATTTTATTGTAATTGATGGTTTTAGAAGCATGTGGTAAGGTATTTGTGTCGGTGGTCTCACTTAATTTTGTGCTTTAGTGTTTTGAACTGCTTTAGGTTGTCACATGCTTTGTTTACAGTTATTCTTAGTATGGATTTGTTTCTTTTCTTGTAGATTACACATATGGACCAACTTGATAACACTGTTGACATTAAGCTAAGATTGTTTGGGGGGTTTTGTGTTTAAGAGAAGAAAGTTGACTGAGTATCAAGTTTATGAGGCTGTTTCTGTGTATTGGAAGTTGGGTGTACCTCTGTCCTTTATAACTGTAGGGCACTTGAGATGGTTATGTGCTAAATGGTTTAGGAACAAGGGCTTGGTAGTCCCTTACATATATGTGTTATGGTACAAAGAGAAGGGACACACATGGATGACTGGGAAAAGAAAAATAGAGGATGATGAGGCTGTAAAGGGGTTTCTTGAGGCCAAACACAAAGATGGGCACCTAGAGTAGTATTGTAATGTATCTGAAGAAATCCCTGAACAAACTGATCCAGTTGAAACAACAGGCCCAAATCAAACCCAAACACTTAGCCCACCCAAGAACAGTGTATCCAAGCCAACACTTCAAGCTAGCAGGCCCACTAAACTTACTCCAAAAAAGGCTTGTACTTCAGTAGTTAGGAGGAGCCCTAGGTGGCAATTATTGATAAGTGGCATTTATGCCACTATTTAGATCCTCTAATTGCGGTATTTTTCTACGTTTGTCCCTTGTTTGTACCCCTTTTGCTCCGTTTCTCCCTTTATTATGTTTTTGTGCTTTTCCTCGTGTTTTGTAGGCTTTTGGAGTTGATTTTAATAGAATGAAGAGCTTGGAGAATTGGAGTTCATTTGAAGAGCTACAAAGGAAGTTAAGGAGCAAGCAAGCAAGGCCATACGGACAGCGCGGGTCGTGCTTTCAGAATGGCGCGGGCGCGCCAAACCAAGCGCGGGCGTGCCTAACATTGGGGTTGAAAATATTGAAGGAGGCAGAATGTAGGGGCGATTTGGGCGCGGCTTAGGCGCGGGCGCGCCTAAGATAGGCGCGGGCGCTCCTAAGATAGGCGCGGGCGCTCAAGGGCCTGAACTCCGAAACTAACCTTTGTTCACTCTTTTAGCCATAACTTTTTATCTACAAATTGGATTGAGGTGATTCAAATTGCATTGAAAACTAGACTTGAAGTTCTTTCCAAAGGTAGGTCGCACGCCCCCAGAAGCCTCCTAGAACAGAAGTTATTGCCGTTTGAAAAAGAATGTTGCTGTCAGGCCAATCCCAGTGCGCGGCCGCGCAGGCCTCTATCGCGGGCGCGCACGAGCAGCTACGGGTCTTTTAAATGCTTCTTCCTCTCCTCTTTTTGGCCAAGTTTTGGTGGTGGGTTTCTTTGGGGTTTTCTCTCTCCTCTTTGAGGGGTTAAACCCTAACATCTCTCCATCAATCTTCACATAAATTAGGCTTAGATTTAGTTTTAATCTTTGTTTTTATACTTTACAATGTAGATTAAGAGTAATTTAGGGTATTTTAGAGAGAGAAAGTGAAGAGCTTCAATGGTGGATTGAAGAAGATGAAGATGCAAAGTGACATTGTTTTGGATTCCTTTTCAATACTTCAATGAGCATTCTAAACTCTATCTCATTTATTGTTCTTTCTTAATTTCTTGCTTGATTAGAGTAGTTGTTTAGTTTAATTGCTTCTCTTTGTTCTTCTTGTTGGGTTTTGTGTTAGTTGTTCATGATTAGTGAGTAATTCCCTTTACTAAGGGATTGGTGATAGCATGTGGTGAATCTTGAATGTATTAGGCTAGACAAATGTTGGTTATATGTGATTAAATATACCTTGTAACCATGTTTTACTAATTACTCCATGTGAATGGCCAATCATGTGTTGTAATTGGGTGGATTGAACTAAGTTATGACGATAGTGTAACTTAGGGATATCCATTAGGTGATCGATTCTATGCAAAAACCTTAACTTTCACAGCTTATGACGATAGTATGAGCATGTGTTAAGTTGGGAAAGCCTTTGACCCCGATAGGTGGTTAGATGGTATTGTTGGTATTGCCTTATATGAGATATTTGGTTTGCATGTAAACTCATTTCCATTGCCTAACTTTATTGAAGATCATTGTCATGTTTGACCCTCTCCCTTGGTGTTAGTTTAACTTAATATAAATCTCATTTTTGTTTATTGTTCTATCCATCCTATCTCTTTGACCTAGCTTAATTGGTGGTGGTGTTGATAGTGTTTATGTCGTCTCCGTGGTTCGACCCTCTACTTACCACTAAACTTGTTTAGTGTAGGTGTAGGTTTATAAATATTGTTTGGTTGAGGGTAGTTAGTCCAACGACCTAATTATCCTTCACCAAAATGGCGCCGTTGCCGGGGACGGCTTCCATTATTGTTGTATTACCTTATTGAGTCTAGGTCTTTGCGAATATTTTCTTTTCTTTTTGTTTATTTTTTTTGTTTAAAAAAAAAGGAAAAAAAAGGGGAAATTCCAAAAATATTTGAGCTTTCTTATTTGGTTGCTATTTGTTTTGCCTCATTGAGTCATGGATCAATTTGTCCAAAATGAAATGTCATGTCCTTCTTTGCCTCAATTTGAATATGAGCCCTTTTGGGTATACTTTAATAGGTTTGAAGACTTCTCTAATTACCTTGGTTGTTCTTTATGGGAGTCTTGTGAGATAATTTATTGGGGTTTGAATGAGTACACTAGGGGGGTGGTTGAAAACATATTTAATGGTGAATTTCGAGCCACATCTTCGGATGAGGCTTGGGATTTCTATTTGTGGTTTGCTCGGGATAGCAATGAGCAAGATAATTATGATAATTGTCGTGATTTTTCTAACTCTTGCATAAACTCTAATGATGATTCTTATGTTCCCCATGATGACCCCTTGATGCATGATGGCAACCCTTCCCTTTTGTATGCTAATTGTGATGAGATGCATCCCAATGTTGATAATGTTCATGATATTTTTCAATGTTTATCAATTATGTGCATGAATTCCAATGATGCTTCACACCCCCCAAATTCTCAAATGCATAATTCTTCATCTTCCTTTCCTTTTTCATACACGATTCCTAATGAGTTCCCCTATGTGTCTAATGAGCCTTTTTGTGAGGGTAATTCAGTGGGGAGATCGAAGGAAGAAGAGTGTATGGAGATGCTTAAGGAGTTTATGAGAAAACAAGATGAAGAGAGGAATGAAAGGGAAGCTTGGATTAAAATGATGGAAAGTAAAATTTCCCAACTAGCCTCATCCCAAGAGGATGCCTTTCCTTCTTCTCCCTCCTCCCATTTGAGTGAGCCTAAGGGTAATCAAGAGAGTGAGACAACTCATTTGGAATTTGAGAATGTGATTGAGGATGATGATTTTGAAAGTGATGGAGGGAGTATGGATGGTGAGATTTTTCATGACTTCGTGGATACCAACCCCTCCACCCAATTTGAGCCTCAAAACTCTTCGCAACCCATTGACGATACAAAATTGATGCAATTAAACATTGATTTGAGGTTGCTTAGAGAAAAGTTTGGTTTAGGTGATGATGAGATACCGATGTTCATTCATGGTGACTTAGGGAATGTTAACAATGATGATCATGCTCTTGTTGAGAGTGAAATATCCCAATTGGTGATTGAGAATACATCGAAAATCTTTGAGGGTATTGAAGATGAGTTGGAAGAGAAAGCTTGTGATTCAATGCTAGGCGGTGTAATTGAGGTGGTGAGTGCGATCCCAATTCAAACCCCTTCAACTTACATCCCTTTTACAAGGAAGTTTAGCAATATTCCTTCTTTTCCCATCTCACTACCATATTTTCTCAAAAATAAACCAATTGAGGAGCCCCTTGCCTCTCTATACCACCATGGCCTTACTTTTGATTTCAATGATGAGCTTTCACCTTCCAAAATGCAACTAAATGAGTTTGTTCCCTCTTTTTCTTTTTCTTATTTTAATTTTTCTTTTGATTTTTCTTTTAATTCTTTTTATTTTTCTTTTCCCCCTCCCCTCAAGCATAGAGTTTCTTTCAACTTTGTGCTTGCTTGTCATATGAGCATCACTTATGCTCTTTTTCATGAAATATTTTCCGATGCATATGACAAGCTTTTGCGTTCTTTGTCCGGTTATTTACTAATAAGGTCAATCTTGGACCTTAAACAAGACTTTCTCGGGAAGTAACCCGTGTTTATATTGCTTTTAATTTTCTTTTATATCTTTTAATTTTGTTTTCCTCTTGTTTATCTTTGTATATAGGTACTTGATGTCTATACTTTTGCGCATGACCTTTGACCGAGAACCATAAGAAGTAGAAAACCAAGGAATATTTGTAAATGGAAGTTGAAGCATCAAAGAAGAGCAATTTAATGGAAATGAGGAAAATGACTTAATTTGCGGGTTTCTACACCCACCTAACATTTTGGTTCACTCTTTCCATCTCCTCTCTTTTGTTGCTTTACCCTTTTATTTTCATATGGTTTGAAAGATAAATGTTTGTGGTTTTGTTGTTTCCTTCTTCCCTTTCTTGGTCTCTTGATTGCTTGATTTACCCCCCATACATACCAAGGTTTATTTTTGACTTTGGTTATTCTATATTTGGATGGCCATGAGTGCCTTATTGACTTGACTTTTGGTATGCATGGCTTTGTCGTTGATCATGCTCTCTTCTAGCGCAATTTGTATATACATTCTCAAGTTGTTCTCGTTTTGTGAATATTTGTTTGTATAGCGTCTTTTCCTTTGAAAACAAGGCAAGTTTGCATATGTGTTTTGATCCGTTCTTGTTTTGGTCTTACTACTTTGAACTTGTGTCCTTGAATGTTTTCCTTCCTAATTGGTAATGGTATGCACGGTTTGAGAGTGTTTTGGGTTGAGTTAAACATATTTTAATGCTAAGGTAGCGGTTTTAAGAACTTTGGGATACTTGTAGCCTTAATCCATGGTTGTGGTAAGACGGTGTCGCTCTCCATGGTGGATATGAACCCCTTAGGTCGGTAATTGCTATACAAATCCCGTGTGAGGTTTATTTGTTCTAGCCTTCATCAACTTTGTTGAGTGGCATATTTGGATCCTTGGTTATGCATTTTCAAATCCAGAGTTTGACTTCTATCTACCCGAGATCGTGACCGAACCCTTTAAGGGAGGACATAGGCATTTTTCATTTTCTTATCCTTCTTTTTGTTTTGTTACAAAATTGGTTTTCTTTTAAATTTGCCCCTCTTGCTAACCCTTTGAGCCTATTTCCCTTTCTTGATTTTGAGCCACATTACAAACCGAATGACCTTTTGTTCCCCTAAACCTTTTGTTTATGTGAAGCATGTTGGTTTGAGAATTGTTTTGTGTTGATTTTGAACGCAAATGAGAAAGTTGTAGTTCTTTGGTCAAGCAAGTGAGTAAACTGTGATTCTATTCAGTGAAATAAGAGCAAATGCTTATGAAAAGCCGTCCTTACTCAAATAAGGTAAGGACCAAAAAAAAAAAAAAAAAACCTTCATATCCCTCGTGTTTGAGCATTGAGGACAATGCTCCGTTCAAGTGTGGGGGAGTCCTGTTTCTTAGTCTTGTAAGTGTGTGTTTATTGAATAAGTGTGGGGGAATACCACCAAATTTTTAAAATTTTCAAAATTTTTCCCACCTTACACCCCAAGCATACCCTTACAACCAATAAAAGACCTTTAGATCCTATATAGTTTAGTCTTTATCGATGGAGGAAGATAGTTGTCAAGCTTATAGAGAGACAGTGCATAGCCAAGACGTAGGGATAACCTTCTCATCGTTTTCATTTCTTTATCTTTTTCCGGTTCCTTCGAGGAACCATGAGAAGCCCACCTAATGGTTGACTTGAAGCTAGTGGAGAGAACGCGGCTAGCTAGTTTGGGATGAAAGGTGAATTGTACGGCTCTTAGTTCTCTATGCTTAGCTTAGTCTATGTTTCTTTCAACCCTAAACATCTTGGAACGTGCATACCCTTATTTGTTTAGAAAGTTGTGCATTCATTGGTGCTTGTTTCGTTCCAAAAAGTCCACCAAGAACGTCTTGTTTTTGTGTTTATTTTATTTGTCTATGCATTGCCTTGTTTGTGTTGCTTTATGTGTAGAGTTATGGGTTAAACTCTTTGGAAACCCTTACGAGAGCACACTCGTCCTCATAGGCGACTTTGAGGTTTAAATGGCTTGTTGTTTACGCTAAAAACAACCTTGATTCCTACGAAAGTGAGTTAGTGTATATTCTTTTTCACCCCTCTCCTTTTAGTGTTATTAGATCCTTTTTCTTTCTTTTTGTTTCTGCTTTTGTTCTTGCTTGAGGACAAGCAAGAGGCAAGTGTGGGGGAATTTGACAAGTGGCATTTATGCCACTATTTAGATCCTCTAATTGCGGTATTTTTCTACGTTTGTCCCTTGTTTGTACCCCTTTTGCTCCGTTTCTCCCTTTATTATGTTTTTGTGCTTTTCCTCGTGTTTTGTAGGCTTTTGGAGTTGATTTTAATAGAATGAAGAGCTTGGAGAATTGGAGTTCATTTGAAGAGCTACAAAGGAAGTTAAGGAGCAAGCAAGCAAGGCCATACGGACAGCGCAGGTCGTGCTTTCAGAATGGCGCGGGCGCGCCAAACCAAGCGCGGGCGTGCCTAACATTGGGGTTGAAAATATTGAAGGAGGCAGAATGTAGGCGCGATTTGGGCGCGGCTTAGGCGCGGGCGCGCCTAAGATAGGCGCGGGCGCTCCTAAGATAGGCGCGGGCGCTCAAGGGCCTGAACTCCGAAACTAATCTTTGTTCACTCTTTTAGCCATAACTTTTTATCTACAAATTGGATTGAGGTGATTCAAATTGCATTGAAAACTAGACTTGAAGTTCTTTCCAAAGGTAGGTCGCACGCCCCCAGAAGCCTCCTAGAACAGAAGTTATTGCCGTTTGAAAAAGAATGTTGCTGTCAGGCCAATCCCAGTGCGCGGCCGCGCAGGCCTCTATCGCGGGCGCGCACGAGCAGCTACGGGTCTTTTAAATGCTTCTTCCTCTCCTCTTTTTGGCCAAGTTTGGATGGTGGGTTTCTTTGGGGTTTTCTCTCTCCTCTTTGAGGGGTTAAACCCTAACATCTCTCCATCAATCTTCACATAAATTAGGCTTAGATTTAGTTTTAATCTTTGTTTTTATACTTTGCAATGTAGATTAAGAGTAATTTAGGGTATTTTAGAGAGAGAAAGTGAAGAGCTTCAATGGTGGATTGAAGAAGATGAAGATGCAAAGTGACATTGTTTTGGATTCCTTTTCAATACTTCAATGAGCATTCTAAACTCTATCTCATTTATTGTTCTTTCTTAATTTCTTGCTTGATTAGAGTAGTTGTTTAGTTTAATTGCTTCTCTTTGTTCTTCTTGTTGGGTTTTGTGTTAGTTGTTCATGATTAGTGAGTAATTCCCTTTACTAAGGGATTGGTGATAGCATGTGGTGAATCTTGAATGTATTAGGCTAGACAAATGTTGGTTATATGTGATTAAATATACCTTGTAACCATGTTTTACTAATTACTCCATGTGAATGGCCAATCATGTGTTGTAATTGGGTGGATTGAACTAAGTTATGACGATAGTGTAACTTAGGGATATCCATTAGGTGATCGATTCTATGCAAAAACCTTAACTTTCACAGCTTATGACGATAGTATGAGCATGTGTTAAGTTGGGAAAGCCTTTGACCCCGATAGGTGGTTAGATGGTATTGTTGGTATTGCCTTATATGAGATATTTGGTTTGCATGTAAACTCATTTCCATTGCCTAACTTTATTGAAGATCATTGTCATGTTTGACCCTCTCCCTTGGTGTTAGTTTAACTTAATATAAATCTCATTTTTTTTTATTGTTCTATCCATCCTATCTCTTTGACCTAGCTTAATTGGTGGTGGTGTTGATAGTGTTTATGTCGTCTCCGTGGTTCGACCCTCTACTTACCACTAAACTTGTTTAGTGTAGGTGTAGGTTTATAAATATTGTTTGGTTGAGGGTAGTTAGTCCAACGACCTAATTATCCTTCACCAATTATCTAACCCAATAGAAAATGTTATAATAGTAAGTGAGCCAATACTTAGGAGGAGTCCTAGATTTTCACCAAAAACTGATAAGAGGGTGGAAGTGTTAAATGAGAAGTTGAAACCCGCAGGTGATAAAGGGAAGGGGAAATCGACTGAAGAGGTTGGGCTAAGAAACAAGAGACTGAAATTAGAGGAGAAGGGAAAGGGTAAGTGTAAAAAGAAGCTATTCATTGATGATGAGGAGTCTGATTCTGGATCTTCAAGTGAGGATTTAAGTGATATTGATATTGATTGGAATCTAGGAGAGGAGGAAGATGGGTATTTTGAAGATGAAGGGTTGGATCAGGGTACCGTAAGATTCTAGGAGAAGTCAAAAGGAGTTTGGCAATAGTGCAGCATGGTGGTGTTTCAGGTCAGGGAAGCCAGGAGAAGTTGGATCAACTAGTTAAAGATCTTGGGCAGGGTGAGTTTGAACTTAAGGAAGAAGACAGTGATGATGATGAGTTGAGGAGTTACATGGCTCTGATGAAGAGGAAGATTACAGTCCATGGTTTCGAGGGGAGACAAATTTCAAGAAATCTGTTGAGTTGGTGAAGAATTAGAAATTCAGCAACATTTTGGTGCTTAGGAAAGCCATAAGAACTCATGCAATTGAAAATAGATATGAGTTCTATTTCCTGCACAAAAACAAAGAGAAGTTAACCACTTTTTGTAGGAGGAGATGTGGTTGTGAATGGGATTCAAAGAGGAGCAAGCTACCTCTGTATAAATGCAGTGAGGAAGTTAGGAGGTGTAGGTACAAGGTGATTGCTAGGACTCTATGCCAGAGTAGTGCTTGGTAAATTCAGGATCTTAGGCTGGAGCATAACTGTATGAGGAGCAATATGAATGCAAATGTCACTGCAACCCTAGTTGAAAGATTAGCAGCTTTAGGGACAAAGTGTTAAGTGATTTGGGAATCAAGATTGGGTACTACAAGGCATGGCTAGCCAAAGATAGGGAAAAATTTATGATTTATGGGTCATCTTCTGAACAATTTGCCAGGTTTTGGGACTATGGGAAGGCTGTATAGAAATATAACCCAAGGACTGTGGTGAAAGTTGTGGTTGATCAGTTGGACAGGCGAGAACCACCATTATTCTTGAGGATGTATGTGTGCCTTTTGATTAGGGGATTTTGCTCCCACCAATCGGAATGCGCCACGTGGGCCAATCAGGTCCTGCCAAGTGTCCCCCAGTTGGAACTGTCAGGGCTTGCCATGTGGCACGCGCTTATTCGTCCACCTTGGACCTATTATGTCATGACATGTGGCATACTCCATGCCTAATGGAGAAACCGGCCACCCAGGCCCAACTTCCGAGGGAAGCCCAATCAGCCCTAGGTTAACCTAAACCTAGGATGGGCACGTTTCCCAAGGTTATAAATACCTCCCTTAATCCTCATTAAGGGGGATTGCGAAAAAACACATTAATTACACACAGTAATAACCGGCTGATCTCGCTAACAAAGCAGATTACCTACATTAAACACTCTCACCTAGAGAGACCCAATCACTTTAATTTCCGCATTAATTACTCCTTAATCAAGTACTAACTTGACGGTTGGAGGCGGAGCTCCCACCACCAGGAGTCTCCGTTATTTTGCAGGTACAAGCGTCCGATTCCAGTCTCGGAATTGTAACTCTCCCGCAGGACATCAGAAAACCCCGAAACATTTGGCGCCGTCTGTGGGGAGAGTACTTCTGAGATGGCATCCAAGTCTGTACCGACTCCTGAAGAGAGGCGTCCCCTAGACGACCCTCAAGTTCAGTCGGACCATGATACCGAGAGTGAATTTGAAGTTGAAGCTCACACAGCTTCAGACGGGACCCTAAGGGCCCGACGTACCTGTCATACCGAAAGGAGGGAACGTGAACATCTTCAAACTGGAAGTGAGCCAGCAGGCGCACCGCCTGTTCGGCAACAGCCGACTGATGGGTCTGCTCCCATCACAAGGAACGAACTCATGACCTTCATGAGGAACTTCAAGGGAGAGATTCAAGAGTTGATCAACAAGAAGCCGCCTGCTCTAGTCAAGGAGCAGTCGGCTAAGAAACCCTCCACTTCAATGAAGAGGAAGCCAGTTCAAGGGCGAGAGGCGACTCCTCATCCTAAATCTAGGAAGCGGGAGCCACCTGCCCTTGATTTCACAAAATTCCGTTTTCCTACAGGAAATAGGAAACCTGTTCGTCATATTCAGGCGGACGGGTCGAAGCAAACATTCACAGACGCTCGGCTACTGCTAGAGCAGAAGAAGAGTGACCGATTGTCAGAGTCGGCCTCTACTTCAAACTTTCAAGACAGTCTGCGAAATGCCTCGATGAGGCATACTCAGTCGTATCATGAGAGTCAGTCAGGCGGCACCTCCCGTCAGTCCGGCTTTCATAGCGACCAGGCGGTACCAAACTTACCATTTGTGCCGCAACAACAGTATTTTTTGCAGCCACCTCCGTTTGGTGGACCTGCAGCAAAAAACGTCCAACCTATGGACTGGCAGCTACGGTTGCTTAGACTTGGTGAACAGCCGTCGGCCTTATCCAAGGAAATTACTGAAGCCGCTCAGCCGGCCAAAGTGAAAAATGTACTAGTAGGCGCCTATGACGGCACTACTAACCCAGAAGACCATCTGATGGCATTCACCAACCTGATGTACCTTCAAGGGTTGGATGATCCCACTTGGTGCAAGTGTTTCCCAGCGACTCTCAAAGGAATCGCACAACAATGGTTCGGCAACCTGCCGACTGGTTGTGTAAATAGCTTCAGGACGCTTGCTTACTTATTCACCTCCAACTTCGCCATGAACATCCCTGCGAAGAAAACGACCCTTGATTTAGGAACAATTCAGCAGGGCGAGAAGGAGAGGCTTCGTTCTTACATCAGGCGGTTTACAGATTCAAGGGTTACCGGATGAGGTAGCCTATACTGACTTTTTCAGAGGTCTCAAAGACGCGTCTACCTTATAATTTGATTTGGTTCGAAAGAGGGTGGCGACTCTTCAAGAGGCCTTGATTGAAGCAGAAGCCTATATATAGGCGACTGATGTTTGTACGGTAAAACAGTCGGACGGGAAAAAGTTCGACAAAAGAGAAGGACGACAGAAACAGTCGTCAAACAAAGATGAGAAGAGAAAAGAGGTCTGGGCGGCTGATTCCTCTAAACAGCCGGCCCAGAAAAAGAAAAAAGAATTCAAACCATACTCCCCAAAGTATGCGTTTAACAAAGATAACCAGTTTATCCTAAAAGAAATCAAGGGACGGATCTCAATTGAGAAGCCGGTCCCCATGAAGGGTTCTGCAAACAACCGGAACCAAGATAAATTCTGTGCTTATCATGATGATGTTGGTCATCACACCAATGACTGCATCAGTCTCATGCGGTATCTGGACCGCCTGGCTGAGCAAGGTGATCTTGACACTTATGTCAAGAAATCTACGGGGAACACTTCCTCAAAAAAGCAGTCGGCCAAAAAGAATCAACAGGCCGACAGCTCCGATATAGATGATGCAGTCGTCTACACCATTGCAGGCGGCTTCTCAGGAGGCGGCCCCACTATTAGGGGCAACAAAGACAATATCAGGCAGTTAGATGTAAATTCCGTTCACCAAGAACGACCGTCCAAATATTCATTTCCTGAGATTGTCATCACTGAAGAAGATCTTGGAGGGGTAAGAGGGCCGCATGACGACCCTATCGTTATTGAATGTAAAGTGGCCAACCAGAGAGTTGGTCGAATCCTCATAGATACCGGAAGCTCCTCAGATCTCATCAGTAGCAAATGTCTGTCGAAACTAAAATATCAGACTGATTGCATACATCCGGCCTCCCACCCTTTAGTAGGGTTTGGAGGAGGAGTCGTCCACCCACTGGGACGAGTGGATTTACCCATCCGCCTAGGCGAAAAAGGGGAAGGACGACACATGGTAGTCCGGTTCCTGGTAGTAGAGGAACTCTCGGCCTACAACATGATTCTGGGTCGACCAACCCTGAATAATTCCAAGGCTGTTATATTCCCATCTCTTATGTTGCTCAAGTTTGAGAGGGATAATGGAACAGTCGGCTCCCTAAGGGGAGATCAGAGGATGGCCCGAGAGTGCTATCTCTCGGATGTCAAGCCCACTGTTATGGCCACTGGGTCAAGCGGTGAAAAAACAGACCTTGACAATGTCAAGGAGAGTGCGCTTGTTCAAGAAGCAGGCGGCAAGAAGAGAAAGGCATCCCAGACAGGGGCCGCAAGAAAAGAAAGAAAATAGCAATCATTGGCAGAGGAGCGGTCGGATGAGTTCCGCCCTCAGCCGGCTGGTGAGCATGCGGACCTGATCTTAGACGACTCACGTCCTGACCGAACAGTCAAAGTTGGGACGACTGCTCTGAGAGACCTTGTTGACGACTTTCACAAACTATTGAAAGAATACAAGGACATCTTTGCATTCGAAGTCCATGAAATGCCAGGCATTAGTCCTGATCTGGCGGTACATAAACTGCCCGTGGATCCGAAAAAGAAGCCGGTACGGCAAAAGAAGCGGAACCATGGCGAAGAAAGAAGTCAGGCGGCAGCCGCCGAAGTTAAAAAATTACTTGATGCAGGGTTCATTCGGCAATGTTACTTCCCAGACTGGGTTGCAAATGTGGTGCTTGTTAAAAAGCCGAATGGCACCTGGCGAATGTGTGTAGACTACACAGACTTAAACAAGGCGTGCCCCAAAGACAGTTACCCTCTGCCTAAAATTGATAACCTGGTCGACTCAACAGCCGGCCATGCTTTGATGAGCTTTATGGACGCCTATTCTGGTTTCCATCAAATTCCTTTATGGAAGAAAGATCAAGAGAAGACGGCCTTCGTCACTGATCAGGGGTTATACTGTTACACAGTCATGCCGTTTGGTCTTAAGAATGCCCTGGCTACCTTCCAGCGAATGATAAACACTGTGTTCTTTGATCAGATTGGGAGAAACGTCGAGGCATACATTGATGACATGATTGTCAAGACTAAACTTCAGAAAGATCATCTGTCGGACCTCCGAGAAACTTTCGCCACACTCAGGCGGCACCATGTCATGCTCAATCCCAAGAAATGTGTATTTGGAGTTGAGTCTGGGAAATTTATCGGATTCCTTATCAATCAGAGAGGAATAGAGGCGAACCCTGAAAAGGTGCAGGCGGTCATTGACATGCAGTCGCCTCGTACCATCCGAGAGGTTCAGAAGTTAACAGGTTGTCTGGCAGCCTTGGGAAGATTTCTAAGCCGATCAGGCGACAAATGCCTATACTTTTTCCAGGCAATTAAGAAAAAGGCAAGGTTTGAATGGGGGCCGGATGCTGAGGCGGCCTTCCAGAAATTGAAAGTTCACTTGCATTCCTTGCCGAGGCTGGTCAGCCCTTTGCCCAAAGAAATACTCTACATGTACCTGGCCGTCTCTGATCATGCGTTAAGCGCTGTTCTCCTTGCTGAAAGAGACGGCTGTCAGCTCCCGGTCTACTTTGTCAGTCACGTACTGAAAAATGTCGAGTTGAGGTATCCCCTAGTGGAGAAATTTGGTCTTGCACTCTTCATGGCTGTTAAAAAATTGAAGCCCTACTTTTTGGCACATGCAGTCGTCGTGTATACAGACCAACCTATCAAGCGGCCACTTACCATCATGGAGTCGTCAGGCCAAATGATCAAATGGGCCATAGAAATACAGAGCCTCGAAGTTACTTTCGAGCCTAGAAAAGCAGTGAAGGGGCAAGCCTTTGCTGACTTTATTGTAGAGATGACTCGTCCTCCTGACTCTCAAGTCCCTGACCAAGTATGGAAGGTATATGTGGACGGAAGCTCTACTTCAAATGGTTGTGGAGCAGGCGTCATATGTCAGTCGCCAGAGGGCGACAGGTACGAGTATGCTCTACGCTTCAATTTTCAGGCTTCAAACAATGAGGCAGAATATGAAGCTTTACTAGCCGAGATCCGCATGTGTAAGGCGGCAGGGGCAAGAAAAATAGACGCCTGTTCCGATTCACAATTGATAGTGAGTCAGTACAATGGCGAATACGAAGCAACCCATCCGGCCATGATCAAGTATTTACAGGCGGTCCGACAAGCAGTCGGCTCCCTTGAGGATTTTAATCTGATCCAAGTGCCGAGATCAGAAAACAACCAGGCGGATGCACTGTCAAAATTAGCATCATCCGCCTCCTCTGATACTCCTCGAACTATTTTTTGGGAAGTAATGGAGAAGAGAAGCATCGAGGAAAACCCTATTGGAATCCTAGACAGAAGCTCAACCTGGATGGATTCAATCAGGGCATATCTGACAAACGGTACACTGCCGGATGATCCTCAACAGGCGGCAGCACTGAAAAAACGAGCCACCTGTTTTGAAATGATAAAGGGAGAACTTCACAAAAGGGGGTTCCTTCAACCCTTCTTAAAGTGTGTTACTCTAGAAAAGGGACGAGAGATACTAGACGATCTTCACTCTGGTTACTGTGCTTCTCATATAGACGGTAGGACGCTTGCTCAAAGGGCAAGGCGGCAGGGCTACTTTTGGCCTACTTTGGAAGCAGATGCAATGGAGATGGTGAAAAAATGTGACAAGTGCCAAAGGTTTGGCAAACTAATTCACCGTCCGGCTACTGACCTCACTACCATTCATAGCCCACTACCGTTTGCTAAGTGGGGCATGGACATTCTGGGTCCATATACGCCTGCTACAGGCGGAAGGAGGTACATACTTGTAGCCGTTGACTACTTCACTAAATGGGTAGAGGCGGAGGCTGTAAAGGGAATCAAGACGAAAGATGTAATTTCATTCATTTGGAAAAATGTCATCACTCGGTTCGGGGTTCCCATGTCTATGGTTTTTGATAATGGTCCCCAATTTGAGACGCCTGTTCTCAAAAGCTGGTTGGGTGACCAAGGAATTGCAAACTACTTTGCATCTGTCGGCCGTCCACAAGCAAACGGCCAGGTAGAAGCCTTTAATAAAATCATCTCGGACGGTCTCAAGAAAAAGATTGAACGAGCAGGAGGCCTATGGGCGGATGAACTGCCACATGTTCTCTGGGCCATTAGGACGACTGAAAAAGGGGCGACTGGAGAAACTCCATTCCTCCTAACTTACGGTGCGGAAGCTGTTCTTCCAATAGAACACTATGAGCCGACTCTTCGAGTAATGCTATATGACGAAGAGGCAAACTGGGAAGCCATGCGCCTGGCATTAGACTCACTTCCTGAAAAGAGGGGCAATGCTGTCTTGCGCCATGAAATCTATCGCCTGAGAATGACTAGATCATACAACAAAAAAGTACACAGACGTCCACTCAAAGTAGGGGACTTTGTACTTAGAAAAATGGAAGCAGTTGGTAGGGCTAATGAGTCTGGCAAACTAACTCCCAACTGGGAAGGACCCTACCGAATCTGTGAGGAAGTCAGGGACGGTACCTACCGTCTTGAAACACCAGACGGACAACCGTTGCCTCGAACTTGGAATGTAGATAATCTTAAGAAATATTTCTTTTGAATGATGTAAATAGTCAAGAGCTACTTAATAAAAGTTTGCATACTTACTATTCAATTTTGTACTAAGAGGGGCACGCCTACTAACAAATAGTCGGCTACTCTCCATGTTTAATTTTTATTCTTACTTCAGAGGGGCATGCCGTCTGTACCTTTACAGTCGGCTACTCTCCATTGAGTATTTTACTCACAATAGGGGCATGTCGTCTGGACATATAGTCGGCTGCTCTCCATAAGAAGATGGCCGACTGGTTCCAAACACATAGCCACCCCCCTAATACTTAGCTAAAAAGATTAGGGCCTGGCCGACCCTGTGCCTAACAGGCGGCTACCCTCCTTTTACTTAGCACCTACGTTCACCAAGAACTTACCAAGGCCACAGGCCGAATGATCAGACCAGGCGCCAAGCCAACTGATCAAATCTTCAAGACTAATACGACCTGTCTCAACATCATAGCAGGCGTCCGGCGGCATCCCTCCGGATGAAATTCGTCGCAGAGAGCAGCTCCCTTTTGGGTGGAACATTGCTCTATAAACTAATTACACGGCACCTATACGACTCTCCCCAAGGGCAACCACGTAGCCGTTTTTGAGACAAGGATAACTCTATCACTAACAAAACCAGTGGTAGCAGTTGACATCTGAGTCAGATGACCGCCTGTATTACTTGGGATAAATGCAGGGGGTACCTCTTGAGTTAATAGCCAACAAACATTGGCGAATCAAGGGGTCTAGCCGGCCTCCGCCGCCTGGTACCTCTATTTCTCAAGCAAGAGTGACGGGGACTGAGTAACTCCAACGTTAACTCATAGTCACTCCCTCAAATTTGGTATGGAACCTAAAAGGTTTGAGTAGACCGCCTGTTTTTTTGGCAAACAGGGGCACTCAAACCCCTATTCCTACTAGGTAACCTATTGAGTTAATAGCCAACAAACATTGGCGAATCAAGGGGATCAGCCGGCCTCCGCCGCCTGGTACCTCTACTACTCAATCTACAGTGTGACGGAGACTAAGTAACTCCTATGTTAACTTATAGTCACTCCCTCAAACTTAGTATGGAGCCTAAAAGGTATGAGTCGTCCGCCTGTTTTTTAGCAAACAGGGGCTCTCAACCACTACTCCTGCTAGGTTAACAAATTATGAGTTAAAAGCCAACAAACATTGGCGAATAAAGGGAAACAACCGGTACCCGCCGCTTGTTATCTCTACTACTCAGTTCCTTGGCGACTAGGTAACACTCATGTTTACTTGGTCAAACCACTTTCCTACTTGGTTAAATTTACAAATGACAGGACCGCCTGCCTAAAAAGGATCCAGACCTTAAAATAGTTCGAATACCGATTGGATAAATGGCCGACTGATCGTCTTTCCTAGAAACAGACAACCAGTCGTCCAGGGGCATAAAAAAATCTAAATAATGCTAGATTTGAAAATCTAAATAATATGGCAAAATAGATACCAAAACCGCCTTCCCAAAATGGAATTTTGGAAGTGACTATGGAATAGTCTAAGGGTTTTGAAAATCTAAATAATGCTAGATTTGAAAGCAAGCACATGGAATCCGTCATGGGATTAAAGGAAGCATTGCATGAAGGAATTGAAATGTGTTTTTTCATAAAGTTAATAAGAGGATTGACTTATGGAGAAACATAAAAAAATTCTGATGAACAAGAAGTTTAGTGGGTGCAAAAGTAATGGTCCAACAAGAAGTTTACGAACTCTATTGTGAAACAACCATCAAATGCTAAATGTTTAGATTTGAAAGTATTTTCGACAATGGACCGAGCTAAAGATGATACTTAGTACATGTTGGGAATTAAGTTCTATGGTATAGACTTAATTAAATGTTTAAATGAGTAAAAGAAATTACCATGTTAAACATGAAAGACTTTGAAAAGCTTTCGACCCATATGTATGAAGCTAAGTGTTGTATATTTGGAGTAACACTCGAAATACACAAGGGATAAACAAAGGGATAGATAAGGCTAAAGAACCAAAGGCTTCTTAGATAAAGTCACACCACTAAGAAACGGTTTGGATTCCTAAGATCACAAGCCAACTAGTAGCCTAAACTAGCTAACTAAGCAAAGGAAACGAAATTCCAAATCCAAGAATTTCAGGTTTTTGTTTCTAATCCAAGAAACGAATGTAAGACAAGTTTTTTGTTTGAATAATCTGATTTTTTCATTCACATTTGCTTGCTATTTATAGTAAACAAGCATCCTTAAGTACAAGCTAACTTAAGTGGCTGTTCAGCTCACTTGTTACACGCCTAAGCTAAAGCTAAGTACAAATCAGCTTTTTGTTGTCTAGATACATTAATAAAAGAAGCCTTATTTAACTAGATACATCAAAGAGAAAATGGTGGCTTATAACCTCCAAATTAAGGCTGAAATAAAATCAGAATTAAGAGAGTGTAACTCCCCTTAATTCACGCCCATCCAAGCAGCAAGTTGGAGATGTATTTCCTCCAATATTCACGCCCAAATTCAAACAGCAAAGAAGTGTAACTCCTCCTTGGTTCAAGCCTTGAAATTAGCTTGAATGTATGTGGACAAGGGTGTACTTGGACGCCCTTTAGTTGCTCCAAAAGCTGACTGAATTAAACAGCCAATTGAAGGCTGAAATTAAGGCTTAAGATGCTCCAATGTTGACTGATATCAACGGCCACTTGAAGGATGAAGTTAAGGCTTGTAATGGCTTGTAATTCCTCTTTGAAAACTGATTGTAACTCCCAAGTCAAAGCTTTGAAATTCCTTGTAAAAGAATTTCGGATTCCAAGCTTAAATGGCTGCCATTTTGATGTATCTTTGTACTTGTACTTTTGTGTGAATGTGACAATATTTTTCGAACTAAAATCAGCTAAAAAGAACTAAGAAAAAATATAACTAATTTGCAAACTTAAAATGACTAAAGTTTACAATTTATTCAAAGCATAAAAAGAACTAGAATAAACTAGTTAATAAGAACAACAAGAAATTCAAGGGATTGAATATCTTGCCAATGCATAGCACCAATACATGATGCTACATCTTGAACCAAAGAAATGTCCATAACCAAGTTGTTAGGCTTGGCTACAACACTAAGTAAATGTTTGAACTAAGTATAAGCTAGGCTAAGTACTAAATCAAACAAGAAAGACTCTAGTAAGAGACTTTCAATCATATCATACAACGAACAATTTGGCAAGACTCAGTGTAACTGTATGAGCTAAATGTCACATGGATGGAATAAAATTGAGAATCATTCTAGAATTAAATCCATCAAGTAAGGCTATCATATGGAATCGTAAGATGACTTACATGCTTAGAGCATGTGAAGTACGTATATAATACCAATCGACATTAATCTAAGTATTAGATCATTAGATTATAGTCAAGAACATCCAAAGAACTTAGATAAGTAGTTGGATGAGTTCTTGACGCATGGAAACAAATAAAATTTGAGTTTTGATGTTGCAAGCACAAACCTTAACAAGGATTAGATCCTTAGCAAGGAAGCCATTTATAAGCACGAGGCAAGAAGTGTCGTGGCTTGAGAATGGTAACATGGATGTGCATCCATGTATAATGTGCGGGAATTTAAGGAAAATTTCCATGATCACAAGTGATTAGGGTATCCCAAATCGTTGTGAGTCGATTGGAGTAAAACCCAAGCAAGGCATCATCGGGGAGTCTACTAAAATATATGTTGAGAATATTGTTGCCTTAAAGGCAATAATAAGATAGATGTTAAATGGAAAGGTTCGTTGTTGAACATTAATGATTGTAGGTTTTCAAGTAGAAGGTCTCAAATCATGAAAATGAGTGGGAGCCATTGCTTGGACAATAAATCCTGAATCACATGTAATCCATTAACACTCTCAAAATTTTATCATCTTATTATGGAAATGGTGGATAATGAAGATGCTAAGGTTTGCAAAGTAATTTTAACTAAACCTTTGCAATAAGTGAACGACAACATTCATAATTGCATGAAAGAAATCAAGCATATCAAATATGGGTGTGATTTCTATGAATGTTTTATGAAGAGTATTACTCTTTAAACATTTGGGAAAAACCATTTATCATAAGATGAAACATTGTGAAGTTTCATAGTGGAATAAAATATTTCTAAATATTCCACAAAACTATTTAATTGTGGTTTAGAATTAAATAATGAGTCCATTCGATTTTAATAAATATTCAAGATAGGGTATCAAGTTAATGGCTTGGATAAAGAAACAACTATTAAGTGAACATTGAATATTTTAATCGAAAATTATCCCTAATCAAGGTCATATTTTGTGGACGATTGATGACCATCAGAGATTAGTGTGTAGTATGATTTATAGCACCGTTTCTTGTGCTATGAGGATATAAATCATTTGCACAAGTATTGGTTTAGAACCATACTGGATCAACCTATGAGGATACTTTAAGAGATTTAAAAATCGTCATAAATATTTTCTCATTATTACTATCGGAACTCTTTTCCTTTGACCATGAGTAGTGGGAGATCTCTTGTTTGAGTACTGGTCCGCTTTGGTATCCGCCAAACGTCTGCCGTAACTGGGGATTATAAAGACAGATATTGGGCGGGTGAGTCCTCTTAGTAAGAGAAGCTACATTACAAGACTGGAAATGTCCCCCTACTAACAATAGGGAACATGTCTTGTTGTTTACAAGGCTTCTCGAAGAGCGAGACTGTGAAAAATGCATGGCCGTGCTCAGATGGATTTTAGAAATCATCTGCTTATTAACAGTCAAACTCGGATTTCGAGAAACACTTCTGGACGTAACAGAGATGACTAGTAATCTTACTCTGTAGTTCATGAAGAGACATGAAGAGACATAGGATAAGGCCTATACACTAAATGCACACTTGTCCGGAAGGACAAGTGGGAGATTGAAAGGAATAGTGTCCTTCGAACAAGTGTATTATTCTGATAGTGGGTTCAGGATTATTAGAAAGCTAATATATTCAGTAAGGTCAAGTGATCGGAATGCTTGGGTGGAGGCCGCTTTCGATCAGTAATATTAATATAATTAATATTACAGCTTAATCTTGACTGAACCCTTCGGGTCACACCCAAGCAAAATATACGAACCAACTCGACGAATTAATTCGGAAGAAATTAATTCATCCCCCGAGTGTAAAACATTTAGACGTCGGAATTTCGAGCTTGGAGCGTCGAAACCGAGCGTCGGAGAATCTCAAATGTTGAGCCAAAATTTAGGATTTGGCGAGACGGGAAAATGCATCAAGTAACAAGTAAAATCCAAGCCACGCAAAAGGCTAAGAATACATGCCCAATAGGAGCATGCCATGTGGCAGCACACATGGCAAAACGCCATGTGGCAGCACATGTGGCCGCCACGTTGGCAGTCGCCCAGTGGCAGCCACCAAGTGGCAGCGTGCCACGTGGCATCGTGCCACGTGGCAGCGCCATGGTGGCGGCGCACCACGGTGGCAACACATGTGGCTATGGCCGTGGACCCGGGTTGATGGGTCATGGACACGGGCCAAAATAAAATGGGCCAACCGAACCTAACTTGGGGCTCAAGGTTGGGTGACACATGGTTAGTTCACATTGCATGTGAAATGCCTTGGCGACCAAGTGAGAAAGTGGTCCACACCTAGCCATGTGACACTTGTCACTTGTTCCTTTGTTTATTTAACTAAGGGTTGAATTCACCAATCTTTCCATGTGGGATCTTTTTGTGAAAAGTCCCACATTGAAAGATGAGTGAAATTCACAAGGCATACTTCCTTATAAATAGTCATGGAATGACTTGAGAATTCTTTTCTTGAGTGGGAGTTAAAAAGAGCATTCCATAATTTTGGGAAATCTCTTAAACTCATATAACACTCGCGTTTTGGTCGGACCTCGCTATTCCCTAGGTAGTAGACCTTAAAGTTGTGTTCGCCTTTTTGTGGGTGGATACCGTCGGAGGCGCGACGCTTGACGTGCACGTAGCTTTCAAGTAAGAGCCTCGGTTTTTGGGCGAAGCTCGCTTCGAGGGTAAGATTCGTAATCTTTTCTTTGTGATTATTTATTTATGCTTTATGATTTTAATTATTGCGAGTGGTTCCTCGGGTAGGGGTTTGTTTCCGCGGTGAGTCGGACTCACTAAACCCCAACAAAATAAAGTAGGGAGCCGCCAAAAAGTTTTTAAGGAACTTGTAAACCGTTCACGGATCATTTAAGGCAACCATGAATAAAGGGACAACAAAAGGAAACAACGATTGACCCGTGAAGGTTACACTCCATTCATAATCCATGAAATTACTAACTCCATGTGGTACGGAACCACAAAAGGAGGATCGGGGATGATGGTACGAAGTGAGTCATGGTGTCACATTCGCCCATATTAGCCTCTACTCGATTCTTATAGTGAAAAGTGATTCCTGCGATCTCAAAGGCATGCAAACAAAGATTTAATTTGCTCCAAACTATTATTATGCTAAATTGGTTGAATACTAATGTAACATATAATTCTAAAATATTTGTGATCACTTGATTTAATAACAAGATTAAAAAGGAACCCAAACCGGTCGTCCAAATTATCTTATTAGGCGTGATTTTTAATTACATATTCCCTTTAAATATGCAATATGGTGATCATAAAAAATATAATTAATATTGGAAGCAACTTAACAATAATAATATTGGTCAAATCAAATATAAATAAACCTAATCATGATGCTAGCAATATTAAAATAAATAAGTAATTAAATTAATTAATTACTCACATTCCGCGCGTTCCTTTAAATTGCTACATCATGAATAAATTGTTAGTATTTTCAATAAAAAATATAAATCAAATGGAAATTAAATTAAATGTATAGTTGATTTGGTCCAAACCCTCAGTCAATTATACTTGTAACGCCTTGGTTTAAGTATAGAACTTTTGGTATTGTATGGACTCCTTGGAGTGCTTAAGAGAAGAATGGTGTAATTAGAAATATAGGTTTAAGGCTTAGAATATGAGAGAGAGAGAGAAAAGAGAATGATTTTTGGTGTAAAAGAGAGGAAGATAGAATGATTTGATGATAAAGATTGTTGATGATTGAAAAAGGGAAGATATGACCTCTATTTATATAGAAAAAAGAAGGGTCCAAGAATCAAGATAAGATCCGAATTAAATCGGAATAAAACTTGATAGACTGCAGTTTTTGCGGTTTTTGTTTTTATCATACCTTTTTATCCAGAAAATGGAATAAGATAAATAATATATCGTTGGAAATTTGTTGAATTCTACTTTCTAACCCAATTAGTATTAGATTAAAATCATTTGTATAATAAAAGATATGGCCGAAATAGTGGGACGGTGTCAGTTTTGGATAGAGTTTGATATTTCATTCATATCTTTTCCGTTATAGCTCGGAATTGATATTATAATAAATCATTGGAAAGATAATTTCAAGGTCTATCCAACCACTTAAGATTTGGATAAAAAATATGAGGAACAAAAATAATATCTGACTATCTTTGAATGTCTTTCAATTTGAATAGAATTAGGACTTTTAAAAAGAAAAGTTTTATTCAATTTCAAAGTCTTTAATCTTATCTTTTCAAAAAGGATAATTAAGATATTTTAGAAACTTATAGAAGTTTCCAATTAATCCTAATTGGTTTAGGGATGGGATTAAAGCTTTTGGACCCTCCACATGATCATTGGGCCGTAAGTTAGGTGGGCTTAGGTTCGGTTTCGGCCCAGTTTAATATTTTGGTCATAACTTATTCGTTATAACTGGGATTTTGGCTTATAATATATCGTTGGAAAACTCTTTTCAAGCCCCATCCAACTATTCAGTTATTCCAGATTATGGACCAAAATAAACTGGACTAAACGTTTTTATAAAAAGGACACGAAATGAATGATTTTAAAGGACAGGAAATGAATTATTTTGGGTTTAAAGGCACGAAAAGAGGAAAATAAGTTATGGTTTGAAGAAATGGGATAGGAATTGGGTTGATTTATTAAATTTATTGTAATTTGAATATGGATTTAAGCACTCCAAAGATTAAATACTCAACCCGACCAATAATGGCGATGAAAGGTTGTTCATCATCGGGTTTGGTTTTGGGGAGACATTTTTAGGTGTCTACAGAAAGTTTATGCCATATGTTACTAAGTTGTTTGAGAGAATACAGAGGGTGTCAAGGCACTTCATAGTGCAAGTATCAAGGGATGATACTTATGAGGTTACACTAAATGCTGATCAAGTGACTGTTGACCTTCGAAACAGAACTTGCACATGCTATTATTTAATTGTTTGTTTTGTTTATTATTTTCTTTGAAGTTACTAACGTGTGTATTTTGTTATTAGAAAGAGGTACAAAGTAGTAAGTACTTTAATTGATTTATTGATATTATGATCATGTTTAAATTGTTATTATGATATTCCTAGTATCATGTCTAGGGTAATGTTAATATTAAATATGATTGTTACGATGCCTTTTATTCTCTTCCTAATATATATGATTGTTAGTATCATGTTAGGGTTAAAGCTTTGATCTTTATTGCTTAGTGACATGCTAGGGTTTGTTATTAATCTTGTTAGTATCATGCCTAGGATCTTGCTATTATTATTATGCTTTAATATTAACATGAACATGATTATGGTTATAATTGTTATGATGATTATTTTTATGATTGATTATTATTTATAACTATTGTGAACATGATTATTTTAATTATAATTTGTTATAATAATTGTTCATGATTATTATTATGATTATGTTGCTTGATATTATTTATTGTTATTGCTTGATCACGCCTTTTATGCATGCTTGTTAGGGAATTCGTATTTGTAATCACGCTTAATAAGATAATTAATAATCTTGTTAGGGTTAATTTTGATTATGATTTCAAGTGATCGCCAATAATAGTTTGTTTATACATTAAATTCAACCAACATAGATTAAACAGGTTTAGGGTTAATCCTATTGATTGCATGTTAATAAAAAAGCGCACATGAATACGATCAGAATAAAGTAGAGGCCTATTATTAGGGCAGGTTCAATCTCTTTTAGGTTGGATTTGTACCTTCATCTCCGAACCCTTATTTGGTTCTAGACCTTATGGAGTTGACGATCTCTTGGATCGTTAAGGGGTGTAACCTTCACCTCGTGAACGGTTTACAAGTTCCTAAAACTTGTTGGCGACTCTTTTTCTCTATCTAATTGTTCATGATTATTATTATGATTATGTTGCTTGATATTATTTATTGTTATTGCTTGATCACGCCTTTTATGCATGCTTGTTAGGGAATTCGTACTTGTAATCACGCTTAATAAGATAATTAATAATCTTGTTAGGGTTAATTTTGATTATGATTTCAAGTGATCGCCAATAATAGTTTATTTGTACATTAATTCAACCAACATAGATTAAACAGGTTTAGGGTTAATCCTATTGATTGCATGTTAATAAAAAAGCGCACATGAATACGATCAGAATAAAGTAGAGGCCTATTATTAGGGCAGGTTCAATCTCTTTTAGGTTGGATTTGTACCTTCATCTCCGAACCCTTATTTGGTTCTAGACCTTATGGAGTTGACGATCTCTTGGATCGTTAAGGGGTGTAACCTTCACCTCGTGAACGGTTTACAAGTTCCTAAAACTTGTTGGCGACTCTTTTGCTCTATCTTCTTTCCCTTTTGGACGCCACCGTACTTTAGTGTATGATCACAGTGGGGTTCAAGCTAGTGGGATTAAAGCTTGAAATTATTCCCTACAATGTCGAATGAGCTTAAACAACTGTATGCGTTCGATGCTATCTCTCAAGGTGTAAGGATTAATTTATCCTAAACTATCCTACTTGACTCAATAATGAAAGTATTTAGGTAACTTAGGCACGGAGGCTAAGCACTTCATACTTCGTGACGCGATAACGATTACAAATGGATGAGTTATTTTGATATGACAAGGCATGCTTCAACATTGTGTTAAGATTTCATGACAAAGGGTCCCTAAGGGAAGTATATTTGGTTATGTATCTATGATATGTGTGGTAGTGACACTAAAGTTAGGCCACAAGGGCTAACACTACAAGAAAAAGGTTAAATACCGACGGAAATTTTCCCTTGCAAAAAGGCCAATTTTCGTCGCAAACAGCATTTCCGACGGAATTCCGTCGTAACGTTCCGTCGCAAAACCTTTCGTAGGGAAAAAAAGAATTTCCGAGGGAAATTACGTCGGAAATGTCGTTTACGACAGAAATACCGACGGAATATCTTTCGTCGCAGGAAAATCTGACTTTCAAGTATCATCCGTCGCAGATTTACGACGGAAAATTCCGTCGCTGAATAATCAATTACGACGGAAAAATCCCTCGCAAAAGTTCAGAATTTGCGACGGAAAATTCCCTTGCTAAAAGATTATTTGCGAGGTAAAAATCCCTTGCTAAAAAATTATTTGCGACGGAAAAATCCCTTGCAAAAAGATTATTTGCGACGGAAAAATCCCTCGTAATATTCCGACGGAATTTAATTCCCTCGCAAACTTTCAACTTTTGCGAGGGAAGTTTCCGTCGTTAAGGATTCTGTCAGCGACGGAATTTTCTTCATTTTTCCGTCGCAAATCAATTCCGACAAACTAAAAATAAATTATTTCCGTCGCATAATATAATTCACAAAGCCAAAATTCTAGTTGTCCAGCATTAAAAACCTATGTTCCTGCACCTAATACCCGTGAAAATTAAAATCATAAACCAATTTCGGAAATATAAATATATATATTTCCACAAAAGCTATTCTAAAGTTAAACATATCCAAAAGCTACATAATATATAGTAATTCTACAAAAGCGGGAAAATCATCAAACGCTACATAAATTCTAATTAACTACTTGTCCGTACTACATAAACCTAAGCTAGGCTAAAAAACTGTAGGGGTACCCTGGCTTGCTCCTCCACTACCCGGGTCATCCCTAGGGTCTCGTCGCTGAGGCTGAATGGTGGAACATGTGTCGTTGCCAAATCGTCTCATGAAGTCATTCCACCTTTCCTCGGCTCTCCTTTCCATTTGGGCTACTTCAGCTTGAATTTGAGCTTTCATCTCAACTTCCATTTCACTCCGAAGTTCACTTTGTATTTCACTTCGGAGTTCATTACGGATCTCACTACAAAGAGCCTCCACCCTATGGTCCATCTGGTCCTGCATCTGACAAACAACATACGGTGTGTACTGTTGTGAAGACCTAGAACCTCGACCCGTCCAGTTGCCAAAGTACAGCTCTGCACTTTGGCCAAGTCCCCTCACTCGACCCTTCTTGTTGCGACCACCAACTTTCTCCCAATACAACTCATTAGGACTCTTTTTAATCCCTTGAGTGGTGGCTTCTTCAACCTTCTTCTGGTAGTTCTCCTACAAGAAAGACATTATACAATAATATATAGTTTAAACAATTAACCAACAACATAAGTTACAAGTAAAGCAAATAAACATATAAGTGAAGACTTGAAATCACATAAAAGTAGCAAATTTATAAGTTTATGGGTCCATATTCTCAAAATTAAGCCATTTCAAGCAAAAATGGATTTTTATAAGTTACAAGTAAAGCAAATAAACATATGACCTTTTTTTTAATGCATATGACAATAATGTTAATCAAAATTACGCACATGAAATACTTAGAACTTTTCGAGTCTCATCCACTCATTCTAAATCATTGCCAAAATAAATTTTAGGAATTAAAATAGAAATCCTCCCCAGTGGAGTCGCCAAAAACTGTAGGGAATATTTTAAGTATTACCCCAAAATTGAATACCACTATGATCATACACTAAAGTACGGTGGCGTCCAAAGGGAAGGAAGCTAGAGCAAAAGAGTCGCCAACAAGTTTTAGGAACTTGTAAACCGTTCACGAGGTGAAGGTTACACCCCTAATGATCCAAGAGATCGTTAACTCTAATAGGTCTGGAACCAAGACTGGAAGTTCGGGGATGAAGGTACAAATCCAATCCAAAAGAGAAAGAACATGCTCTAATAATAATAGGCCTCTACTTTATTCTTCTCGTATTCATGTGCGCTTTCTGACTAACATGTAATCATTAGGTTTACCCTAAACCTGTTTATCTATGTTGGTTGAGTTTAATGCACAAATAAAACTATTATTGGCGATCACTTGAATTATAATCAAATTAACTCTAA
Source organism: Chenopodium quinoa (assembly GCF_001683475.1). Classification (NCBI taxonomy): domain Eukaryota; kingdom Viridiplantae; phylum Streptophyta; class Magnoliopsida; order Caryophyllales; family Amaranthaceae; genus Chenopodium; species Chenopodium quinoa. The sequence goes on from NW_018744931.1 coordinate 128,615, forward strand.
ACAAAATTATTAATTATCTTATTTAGCGTGATTACAAGTACAAATTCCCTTTAAACATGCATAAAAGGTGTGATCAAGCAATAACAATAAATAATATATCAAGCAACATAATAATGATGATAATAATAATAATAATAATAATAATAATAATAATAATAATATTAATAATAATAATAATAATAATAATAACAATAATAATAATAATAATAAAATAATCATAATCATGATCATGTTAAAAATAAAGCATAATAATAGAAAGATCCTAGGCATGATACTAACAAGATTAATAACAAACCCTAGCGTGTCACTAAACGTAAAAAATCAAAGCTTTAACCCTAACATGATACTAACATGATATTAGGGTAGAAAATAGGAAGCATCATAGAAATCATAATTGAAACTTATCTTTACCCTAAACTTGATACTAAGAAAATCATCCTAACATAATACTAGGAAAAGGTCATTACATGATACTAGGAATCAAAATAACAACCTAAGCATGATTTCTATATCATAATATCAATTAAACAATTAAAGCACCTACTTGGATGCCTCGTACCTCTTTCTAATAACAAAATACACGCGTTAGTAACTTCAAGGAAAATAATAAAATCAAACAATTAAATTAAATAATTGAAATAGAGATTTGGAGCCAAACACTCAGAAATATTAAATATTTCATGTCTAGGGCGAAGGCAACTTTGAACTTGGCTAGGTGTGTCCAGTGCTAATTTCTGAGGAATTGTGTTTGTAAAAGGCTAGGCTAGAAAGAGGGAGAGAGAGAATAAGCTTTAGCTTAGAGAGAGAGAAGAATTAGAGAATTATGGTTATCGAAAAATGGAGGTCCAGGGATTCTATTTATAAGAATATAGTTCGAAATCGATAGAAACGAATCAGAGTTCGAAAAGGAATAAATCACGCCTCTGTCGCCAACGACAAGACTTGTCTTTAGGCGACAATTTTGTTGCCAGGCGACAAGCTTTGTCGCCAGGCGACAAACCTGTCGTTTGGTGATGTAGGACAGTTTTTGCGAATTTTGTTTTTATCATATCTTTTGATCCAGAACTCCAAATAAGTCTATAATATGTCGTTGGAAAGCTATTGAAGTCTACTTTTTAACCCATTTAGAATAAGATTATAATCATTTGTAGATAAAAAACATATGGCCGAATAGTAGAAGGGTATCATTTTTTGATAGAGTTTCGTATTTCTTTCATGTCTTTTTCGTTATAGCTCGGAATTAATATTATAATATATCATTAGAAAGATAATTGCAAGATCTATCCAACCATATAAGATTTGGATAAAGATTTTGAGGCACAAAAATAATATCTGACTGTCTTTGAACATTTTAAATTCAAATAGAATTAAGATTTAAAAAAGGAAAGTTTTATTCAATTTGAAACTCTTTGAAACATAATTATCAATCCTAACTCCGTTAGGATTTAAGAGAATCTTCTAGAGTATTCTAGAAGACTATAATCAATCCTAATATCTTTAGGATTGATAATTAATAACAGGCCCTCCTCTAGATCATATGGCCGTAGGTATGATCCGGTTTGAGCCCAGTTTAGTATTTTTGCAATAACGTCCTCATTATTCAACGGAATTAGGCTTATAATATATTTTTGGAAAGGTTTTTTCATGCCCCATTAAACTACACTATGATTGGACCCATATCATGGACCAAACTAAACTGGAATTGACGTTTTTCATAAATAGGGGAAGAAAAGAAATATTTTAAAAAACAGAAAGAAGAGATATTTTAATAAAAACATCCTTATCACTAGACTTTTCACACTTTCGCTTTGTTCGATAATCAAATGACATGAAAGGTATTCATCACTGGGTTTGGTTTTGGGGAGACACATTTGGGTGTCTACAACACACAAATTCGATTGAATCCAACTTTGATTAACGCAATTGAATGCAAAAATTTAGAAACTGACCTCTTTTTCGGCTCTGAAGTTATTGGCAAATGCTTCCAACTCTTTCAAACCCCTTCACAAATCAGAAAATAATTACAACCCTAATTTTTAAAGACCAACAACTTTGAAGAATTTGATTCTCAGATTTTCAAGCTTTGAACAAAAACAAATTGGGGAAAAATTAAGTGGAACAGTTGTTTTAAAGGAGGGAATAACAAACTAGCCGTTAATGCGGGACCCACAAACGGTAAATTTGACAAAAAAACTAACGGAGGTACCAAAAGCTACAATTTTAAAATTTGATGGTATAGACACCTAAAAATGTCTCCCAAAAACCAAACCCCATGATGAACAACCTTTCACCGCCATTATTAGTTGGGTTGAGTATTTAATGTTTGGAGTGCTTAAGTTCATGTTTTCCTTTCATAAACCATAACTAATTAGAACCTTCCGCATTTCAAAACCGAAGAAACATATTGCAAAAATTAAAACCATAACTTGTTTTCCTCTTTCAATAAAACAAGTTGAGTATTTTTGCAATAACTTCCTCATTCAATATTACTTCTATTTGGTTTTAATTATGGTTTTTATAAAAATTAAACAATTTGAATGAGTATACGTATGTAAAATTTTGTCATCTTTAGTTATAGTATGTCTAAAATTGTTTATATTGTATGCATCATTTTTTATTTGTATTATCATGTATATATTTTGGGTTGTATAATTAAGATTTATATTATTGTTACAAAATTAAAGTGTTGCATACTATATACGTTATATCTTGATCTATGTATTTTGATTATTTTGAATAATATAGAAATATAATAGGTTATTAGGGAGTAAGAAATGGTTAGTACTAATGAATACATGCATGCAAATTTGTTTATTAAAAGTATGATGCTAATTGTATTATTTTTATATGCACACATATGATAATGGATCTTACTTGTATAGTTTTGCATGGTATATTTCAGATTAATAAGTAGTGACATATCTTGCTATTTGTAGCATGTATACATATCAGATTATATTCATGGATAGAGTAATTCAGAAAAAATCAATTGTTATATTGGAAGGTTGCATTGGTGTATGATGAGGATAATAAGCTATTGTGGTAATTGTGTAGATTATTATGCCCCTTTTGAATTTTCTTGACTTGTAAATTGCTAGTACGACCATTGGCAAGGAATATTGAAATTAGAATTTACTTCATTTTCTGAAAATCAGATTTGTTCAAGTCCTTTCTTGTCAAAGTAATAATTAACTGCAATTAATATGTTATAAATTTTTGGAAATAACTTTGTTATATACATGGCAGTGTTTACTATTGTATAAATTAGCTATTAAATTGTGATAAAAAGCTAAGTATAGATATATATTTTAGTAACTTGTAGAGGAACTTGAATGGCAAATTATGCGATGACATTCACCATTCGTTATGAAGATCAACACAAAGATAAGCTAGTATGAAATTTATAATTACTTATTTATTATTGCTATTATGTTTGAAAAGAAAAGTAGCTTTAGTTATATGTTTTGATGAGACTACTCTCTGCTTTGATTTTGTTTGCTAATTGCTGATATATGGCGCGGGTTGAAGCTAGGTCGTTGAAACTAACCCCTACCCGAGGCCAAACAAAATTTGTAAACACTCAACCGCCCCTACACAAGTATAATGGTAAGTAGAGGGTCGAACCCAAAGGAATGGTGGGCGATTATCTATTGTCTATGGTCAAGCTATTCTGAAATGTAATGATTGAGTGTGAATGTTATGCTAGGACAAAGACGACTAATAAACGAGAAGAAATCAAATGTAATAAACACTAGGGCTAGGATCCACATGTAATCATAACGGATTCAACTAATTGGGAGGTCAAATTGACTAAGTCAAGCAATGTGAGGGAAAATCAATCATGCAACCAAAAGAGCATATCAAGCTATTCTCCTAGAGGTCTAACTAGCGTCAACTACGATAAACTCTAGCTAGAAAACATCACAAGACACCTCAATTGTGTAAATGCAAGCCACAAATCAATGGTCCGTATCAATGTGAACTTACAATGCAATCTAGTGCAATAATCAAAGTTAGCTACTCTTTAATTAATCACACACATGCACATGATCATCAACCAATTTAATCACATAGTCAACTCCATCAATTTTCCCCAATTAGCTTTAATCCATTACTCATACATGCTTCACAATTACCCTAGCAAGCTATCTTCTCACTAGCCGTTGAAATCAAAATCAAAACAACACTATGCAACAAATTCATCATGATCAAATCAAACAAGCCAAAATCAAACACAAATCAATCAATCTTCAATCAAACTTGAACATTCAACAAACAATTGAAATCAAACTAAAGATTAAACTAAAGATTGAATTAAAAAAGGAAATCTTACAATCTTGATCAAAGATCAAAGGAATTAAAGAAAGCTTCAATCATCAACAATCCACCATGAATTTCTCTCACTAAAACCTAGAGTTTCTCTCTCTAAAAATCTCTCGAATTTGATCAAAAACTAATTCTAATTCTGTTCTAATTCTCTCCTTTCTAAAAATAGAAGGAAAGACTATATACGAGAAAGATACAAAAGAAGAAGTAGTTAGATCGTCCCAAAAGACAAATTCTAATTCTGTTCTAATTCTCTCCTTTCTAAAAATAGAAGGAAAGACTATATATGAGAAAGATATAAAAGAAGAAGTAGTTCGCATCAAGGAAGAGGCGCGGCCGCGGGAAAAAGGGTACAGAACAGGGGCAAGAAGAGGTGCGCCCGCACCACCATATGGTGCGCCCGCACCACCATATGGTGCGCCCACACCACCTTGGTGCGCGCCGCACCACGCTCGTGCGCGGCCGCACCACCCTCGTGCGCGGTCGCACCTGAAAGCAGGGCACTTCCTCTCTTTCTTCGTCCAAGCTCATCCTCGTGGGCTCGTCTTTATGATGATGATGAACACCAAGGAAGGCAGTCTTGAAAGGGCCATTTTGGTGGGTTCTTGGCAAAGATGACGCCCCCACCGCATATGTGCACCGATCTTTTGACTCGCCCTTTGCGTTCCTTCAAACTTGAAGCTCCGAAAGGCGAACATGAGGCATCCAGGTTGATGAGAAATATGAGAGGAAGGCTCGGGAATCCTTGGAAACACGATCATAACCTAAAAACAAATGAAAACAAACAAATAAAAGGGAAAAAGAACAAATAAACAAAGAAATGCACAGGAAACTAACTATGGAAAGCACAAACTAACGAAATAAAGAACAAAACTAAGAAAAAGCTAAGGAAAAGGGCAATAAAATAGTGTGAAAATTATCCTAAAAGAGGCTAAATGAGTGCCATAAATGACACTCATCAAATTCCCCCAAGCTAAACTTTTGCTCGTCCTCGAGCAAAACAAATCAAGAAAGAATAAGGATGAAAGACTTATTCAAAAAGAAAATAGAAAGACTCAAGATGAGAATATACACTAAGACACATTATCTTAGGAATCACGGTTGTTTTTAGCTACAACAAGCCATTTTAAACCCCTAGATCGCCCTAGAGGACGAGTAATGCTCTCGTAAGGGTATCCTAAGAGTTTACCCATAACTCTCTCCCAACATCCAAGAGGCAAAACCATAAAAAGAAAAGAAAAAGGGAAAAGGGAAAATAAAACCTTTGCGAAATGGACTTACAAAGAGACTACAATGCAAATGAATGGAAATCTTTCTCAAGTAGTAAAGGTATGCACGTTCCAAGATATCCAAGGTTGATTGAAACATAAGGTATGCTAAGCATAGGAACTAGACATCACAATCCACGTTCATCCCAATCGATCTTACCGCGTTCTCCCCACTAGTCTCAAATATCCCCTTAGCGAACATCCCAATGATTCCTCGAAGGAACCGGAAAAAGAGATTTATTTAGGCTACTCGACAATCTTGACTATGCATCTCCTTTCCTTAGGCAATGACCCATGATTCCCTCCCCCGAATAGTGACTCAACATGTAGGTTAAAAGGGCTTTCCCAAAGGTTGTAACGTAAGGGCATAAAGGGTGAAGGTAGGCTAAAATTTGAAATTTGGTGGTTTTCCTAAAAGTGAAGCAAAGAACGGGCCCTTTCTTAGAATCACAATCAAGTAATCACCAATCCAAACAAAAATACGTACACCCCCAAGCTTATTCAAAGCTATAAATCACAAGAATATGTACAAAAGGCGTAAACGCCTCTCCCCCAAGCTTAAATGAAGCATTGTCCTCAATGCTTAGAAGGAGAAAAGAATACATCAAAATATTTTTGAAATTTTGACTTTTTCAATTTTTATTGTTTTTTTATATGCTTTGTCCCTGCCTTTTTCGAACTTAGGACGGTTTTTTCAATATTGCACTTATTTGTCCATTCCTTTTATAATGTAGGACGGCTTTTACTCATACTCATTTTCCATTATTCACAAAGAAGATGAAATCACAAGCTTGCATCAAGGGAACCACATATCCCAACTTTATCACCACAAACTCCATCAAGAATGATCAATTGCTTCATAAAAACAAGAAGAGAAAGAAAATGAAACAAAATGCCAAAAATCTAAAGACGTGGCTTGAAAAGAAGGAAATAGGCTCAAATGGCTGCAAGAAGGCAAATGTAAACCCAAAAACAAAGATGAAACAAACTATCTTAAAAATGAAAAATACCACCCCGAAAAAGGTGCCTTTGTCCTCCCTAGATAGCTCGGTCTCGGGTTTAAGAGTCATAAATCAAGATTTATAGATTAGGTTTGCAATAGTCAAGGATCCACGCCGCTCATACAAGATAGGTTGAAGGCTTGAAAAATGATGAACCTCGCATGGATGTAGCAAAAACTCACTAGTGGTGTCAAATCGACTATAGGGAGCAACTACCAAGCATGCCACAAACAAGTAGAATCCGGCTTCATGATCCTCCTAGTTAAAACCAACTACCCTAGCATACACCTATCCTAGATTCAACCAAACATAGTCTCAAACCGTGCATACCTTTACTACCTAGGAAGAAAGTCATGCAAAAGACAAAGTCCAATGTACAAAGTCCAACTCATAAGGAAAATAAAAATGGTGAAAAATAAGCCTCAAAATCACACCACAAACCAAAACAAGGACAAAGGAAATAAAAGAAAAGAAAAATAAGAGAAAAGAAAAAGAAAAGGAAAGTCATAGATAAAGGAAGAATAGGAGAAATGGAGAAAAGAACTAGAAAGCAAGTTAAACACATATATCCCAATCGACATACAAGTGATCGAATGACAACATCGTCATCGATCCCTAACACATTACGTGTTAACAAACAATCATCCTCGAACCCTTCAACTTCCCCTAAACTAAACCTAATCTATGCATTTAAAGAAAAATAAAGAGGAAAATTAGAAAGGTCTCACCGGGCTATCCATGCTTAGCATAGTAAAGAAAGGCGATAGAAAGAACCACCTTCGTTGCATTCCAAGATCGTAAGCATCATCATAGAGCCATGTGTGAACAAGAAAAGAAAAAGAAGCTATAAAAAAAGAAAATGGTTAGTAACTTCAAAACCAAAAAGAGAAGAAAAGGAAGCTACAAAGTAACACTAAGTAACCAACTAAACTACTAGCTAATTAAAAGACACTAGACTACAAAATTTGGATTCAAAGGGATTTGGATCCAAAGGATTTGGATAAATGAAATTTGATGACTTATGGAAGAAAGTTGGTGCGGTTTTGAGGAAATGAGGGTGATGGGGGTCGAAGGTAGAAGGAGGAAATGAGGGGAAATGAAAGAAGAAAGAAGGAAGGAGAAGATAAGGGGGCATGGCAGTGGGTGCGGCCATTGGTGGGTACACAAATAATGATGATGATAAACACCAACATAGGCAGTAGCAAAACCCCACTTTAGTGGGTTCAAAATCCCAAAATAATGGTAGCACCACATGAACCCACCAAAAACAAACTTCCTTAAACTTTTAAAGCACAAAATTCCCTATCTTACCTCACTAAAATTCTTACCCTTTTACCGTAAATTTCGATGATATCGAGTGTAATCACATCAAAAACCGCAAAACACCTTCTCATTTGCTCACCTGATGAAGTCCAATCCCAAGATTCTAAACTACAAATCCAAACAAGTAGAAAAGTGAAAGAAAAGAAACTAAATGAAGGGAAAATAAGAAAATTCAAATTCAAAAAGAAAAGTTAGAGATCTCCGGGTTGCCTCCCGGGAGGCGCTTGCTTATGGTCCTAAGCTTGACCCTTCCTCCAAATCATGAAGGGTTAAAGAACACCACCTTCTTCAAAGTGGCGGAAAGAGCAAATTTCTCCTCAACTTCTAGCAACTTCTCGTTGTTGCTTGATGAGACATCATTCAATAACTCCTCAAAAGCAAGCTTCTCTTTCCATAATCTCATTCTCTTTCTCTTTTTCCTAGAAGCTCGTGCTCTTTTCTTTGCCTTGTTCTTCTTTGTAAGTGGTTTCACACCATCCACACTCTTGGGGTCATCGTCCTCCTCTTGAGGGTAGAGCTCAAACCAATGTGGAATGTCTATTTCCTCCTCGTCCATAAGCTAGGAAGCTTCATTTTCTCTTCACTAACCTTCTTGCAATCACAACTCAAAAGCACATCATCACGATTCTCAAGAACATTGTTAGTTGAGGAATCAATCATGCTTACATTATCAATAGGGCGAGCGGAATTAACACACATAATTCCTTTCACAAGAGACAAAGACTCATGTGTTGGTTTTAACTCAAAACTTTCCTCATTCTTACCAACTCTCAAGGTTATACGACGTCCTTTCACATCTATTAAGGCTCCCGAAGTGGCTAAGAAAGGTCTTCCTAGGATTATAGGGAAATGGTCATCTTCTGCAATCTCAAGCACAATGAAATCAGCGGGAATGGTGAACTCTCCTATCTTGAGAGGAACATCCTCAACTCTCCCTTTTGGAAACTTAATAGACCAATCGACCAATTGAAGGGTCATGTTGAATGGAAGGAGCTCACCTAACTTAAGTTTCTTAAAAACGGAATAAGGCATGATGCTAACACTAGCACCAAGATCACAAAGAACATTTTGGAACAATTTTCCTTTGATTTTGCAAGGTACGGAGAAATTTCCGGGATCCTTAAACTTTTGGGGTAAGTCATTATGAATAAAGGCACTACAACACTCCCCAAAATTCACCGGTTCCACCATATTGCAATCTCTCTTACCGCTCAAAATTTCCTTAAGAAACTTAGCATAGTTTGGCATTTGTTCTACCACATCGGTGAAAAGAAGAGTAAGATGAAGTTGCTTAAGCATCTCGATGAATTTCCCAAATTGCTCATCCAATTTATACCTATTGTGGCTTTTGGGGGTAAGGAAGTTTAGGTTTGTAAACCTCATCTTGCTTCCGCTCTTTCTCCTTAGGCTTATCATTAGAATCCTCACTCATCTTGCTAGGCTCTTCATTCTTATTCCCTTCACTTGAATCACTCTCCTTTTCACTCTCCTCACTCTTCCTAGGAACACTCTCTTTAAGGACCTTACCACTTCTAGTGGTCATAGCACACATCGGTTCACTAGAGTCAACTTCTTGTGAGGGTAAAGAAAAAGGACTAGCACAATTTCTCAAAGGGATGGCTAGTTCACTGATTTGGTTCTCAAGCATCTTTCCATGAGTAAATAGGACCTGAAACATTTTGTTACAAGACAATGTGAATTCATTCAACTTCTCGGATTGAGTCATCATGAAATTCTCTAGCCTATTCAATTGGGATTGTTGAGCATAGAAATCATCACCTTGGCTTTGAGTCTTTGGAGTAATTTGGGGTGGGGTATCTCTTTGAACATCATTTTGACAATCTCCCCTACTTTGATTAGTCCAATTACCCCTACCATGATTTTGGCCGGAATTTTGATTATGGTTACCATAACCTTGGTTATGATCCCCATATTCTTGGCCATGGCTTTGATCATTACAACAAAAGTTATTATGGTTACCACAAAATTCTTGGGTCACATGGTTACCATAACCACTATTTTGGTTATAATTATCATAGCTCCCATGATTGTGATAATTCCTATTTCCAACATTGTTTCGAGCATTAAATCTAGGTCCAAAATCATTACTATCAACACAATTCGCATGCACATTCTCATATCCATCATATCTATCACAAGGAACATTGGGGCAATTAGAAACATTATGATAATTCTTTCCACATAAATCACAAACCAAGCATTCTCTTATCATGCAACAAGAAGCAAAAAGGGGGTTGGAGTAGGAAGATGTACCTCTCCCCTTAAATTGGGAGGGAAGACTAGAAGCTTGTGAATGACTCTGGAGCTTGTTCTTTAGAGAAATCACCTCCTTTCCTAACTCCGAGACTAATGTGGACAAATTGTTGACGACATTAGATTGATAGATTGAGCCACTTGTGCTTGTCGATTCCCTCTCTACATCATGCCAATCCATGTAATTCCTTACCACATCATCTATTACATCCACAACCTCTTCTTCCGTTTTGTTCATAATCGGCCCTCCGGCTCCGGCATCAAGGCTCGAACTACCTTGAGAGCTCAAACCACCATAGAAAATTTGTATGACTTGATAGGTTGGAATTCCGTGGTGAGGGCATTCCCTTTGGTAATCCTTGTACCTCTCCCATGCTTCATAGAGATTCTCTCTAGGCAATTGCTTGAAACTTTGGATTAAGGATCTAGCCTCCGCCGTTTTCTTTGGTGGGTAGAAGCGAGACAAGAAAGCTTTTGTGACTTCATCCCACATCCTAAGGGACCTTGGCTTTACCTCCTTGTCCAACCACTCTAAAGCTCTTCCAATAAGAGAGAAGGGAAACAACTTGAGCCTTATATATTCTTGAGCCACTCCGTCTACCATAATTGTATTAAAAAATCCTTGAGATGGTTGAGAGGATTTTCACTTTTTGTGCCACCATATTGTTTCCTTTCAATCAAGGTGATCATAGCCGGTTTGATTTCAAAATTGCCATCCGGGATCAATAATGGAGCAATCCCACTCTCATACTTGTAAGCGCCCGGTGTGCCCAACTCCTTCAATGTCACTCTATGAGCTTCTCCCATGTTCACTTGCACACAATCTCAAACGAAATTATTAGTAGCACGGCTACAAGTGTAGCCTAAAGGAAAATCTTTTTGTGTTTTTGAATTATGTGGAATAGACTCAACAACAATATACAATCACGACACCAATCCCCGGCAACGGCGCCATTTTGGCGCGGGTTGAAGCTAGGTCGTTGAAACTAACCCCTACCCGAGGCCAAACCAAATTTGTAAACACTCAACGCACCCCTACACAAGTATAATGGTAAGTTGAGGGTAGAACCCAAAGGAATGGTGGGCGATTATCTATTGTCTATGGTCAAGCTATTCCGAAATGTAATGATTGAGTGTGAATGTTATGCTAGGATAAAGACGACTAATAAACGAGAAGAAATCAAATGTAATAAACACTAGGGCTAGGATCCACATGTAATCATAACAGATTCAACTAATTGGGAGGTCAACTTGACTAAGTCAAGCAATGTTAGGGAAAATAATCATGCAACCAAAAGAGCATATCAAGCTATTCTCCTAGAGGTCCAACTAGCGTCAACTACGATAAACTCTAGCTAGAAAACATCACAAGACACCTCAATCGTGTAAATGCAAGCTACAAATCAATGGTCCGTATCAATGTGAACTTACAATGCAATCTAGTGCAACAATCAAAGTTAGCTACTCTTTAATTAATCACACACATGCACATGATCATTTTAGACACCCATTTGTGTCTCCCCAAAACCAACCCAGTGATGAGTATCTTTCACGTCGAATCATAATCGAATGAAGTGAAAGTGTGGAAAGTTTAGTGTTGTGGAAAATTTTAATTTCTTTTCTCTTCTTTCTGTTTTTGAAATCCTATTTTAAGAAAACAGCCAATCCAGTTTGGTTGGTCCATGATATGGGTCCAATAGAGTGTAGTTGGATAGGGCTTGAAAAGAGCTTTCCAACGGTATATTATGAGCCCAATTCCTATGAATATTGAGGAAGTTATGGCTAAATTACTGAACTGGGCCTATTTTGAGCCTTATATGCGGCCCAATGAACTAGAGGAGGGCCTAATATGGATTTATCATTCCTAATGCAATTAGGAATGGTTTTATTCTTCTAGATTCTTCTAGAAGGTTCTTTTCATTCCTAGTTCAATTAGAATTGATAAATCGACTTTTGTTGACTATTTAGAGTTTTAATCAAAATAAAAGAATGTTTTTGAGGAAAATACGATTTTATCCTCCTGTCCGGTTAAATTATATTTGATTTTAGAAAACGCGTTAAAAACGGGATTAGCGCCTAACGCCAACATTAGCGCCTGGCGCTAAGCCTGGCGCCTGGCGCTAGCGTTAGGGCCTGGCGCTAATGTTAGCGTCTGGCGCTAATCAAATTTTGTCTGTGTCAAACTCTGTTTTGATGTTTTATCTTTTTGGCTGATTTTCTCTATAAATAGCCTTCTAAAAAATCCGTTTTAAATCATCAATTCTCATTCTTTCTAGTTCTCACCAACTCTCATCAAGATTCTCTTGATTACTCTCTCTCTCTCTCTTTTCTAAACTAGCCATCTCTCAAATACAAAATTCCGCATTCATTAGCACTAGACGCACCTAGCCAAGTTCGAAGTTGCCTTCGCCCTTGACGTGAAAGGTTTTTAATATTTCTGAGGGTTTGGTCCCTAATCTCTATTTCAATTATTTAATTTAATTGTTTTGTTTATTATTTTCCTTGAAGTTACTAACGTGTGTATTTTGTTATTAGAAAGAGGTACGAGGCATCCAAGTAAGTGCTTTAATTGATTTATTGATAGCATGATATAGAAATCATGCTTAGATTGTTATTTTGATTCCTATTATCATGTTAGGATGTTTTATTGCTTCCTAGTATCATGTTTAGGGTAAAGAATCTAATGTCAATTATGATTTAATATTCATGATAGTATCATGTTAGTATCATGTTAGGGTTAAAGCTTTAATTTTTATTTTTTAGTGACATGGTAGGGTTTGTTATTAATCTTGTTAGTATCATGCCTAGGATCTTGCTATTATTATTATGCTTTATTATTAACATGATGATGATGATTTTTTTTATGATTATAATTGTTATAATTATTATTATATTAATTATTTATTATGTTGCTTGATTATATTTTTTGTTATTGCTTGATCACACCTTTTATGCATGTTAAAGGGAATTTGTACTTGTAATCACGCTTAATATGATAATTAATAATCTTGTTTAGGGTTAATATGATTGTAATTCAAGTGATCGCCAATAAATGATTTATTTGTGCATTAATATTCAACCAACATAGATAAACAGGTTTAGGATTAACCTATTGATTGCATGTTAGTTAGAAAGCGCACATGAATACGATCAGAATAAAGTAGAGGCCGATTATTAGAGCAGGTTCAATCTCTTTTAGGTTGGATTTGTACCTTCATCCCCGAACCCTATTTGGTTCAAGACCTTATGGAGTTGACGATCTCTTGGATCGTTAAGGGGTGTAACCTTCACCTCGTGAACGGTTTACAAGTTCCTAAAAAAACTTGTTGGCGACTCTTTCGATCTATCTTCTTTCCCTTTGGACGCCACCGTACTTTAGTGTATTATCACAGTGGGGTTCAAGCTAGGGGTTAATGCTTGAAATATTCCCTACAGTTTTTGGCGACTCCACTGGGGAGGATTTCTGTTTTAATTCCTAAAATTTATTTTGGCAATGATTTAGAATGAGTGGATGAGACTCGAAACGTTCTAAGTATTTCATTTGCGTAATTTTGATTAACATTATTTTCATATGCATAAAAAAGATCTCATTGGAAAGATCATCCGTAATGAGTTAAAACATAGGATTTTACACGTAGGAAATTTGAGAAATATCTTTCACAAATAGGACCGAAATAACATTGCGCGAAACTAGAAAATTTTATCGAGCACAGAAATCTGCTGAGGCATGTAGGAATTAGCGTCAGCGAACAGAATATTAGCGCCAAACTTTTAACTGTAGCGCCAAACGACAGTTCTGTCGCTAAGCGCTACAGCTAAAACCTGGCGCCAATCTTTGTTTGCTGGCGCCAAATTCTTCCTATACCGAGCCAGAAATATGCGTTCTAATTTTGAACAGTTTTTCGTATTGTTTGCTCGATCCTACTTCCTGATTGAGTTTTACTCACTTTTCTGAAACTCATATGTGTTCTACATATGGACATAACCCTCTGGGAATTCATGCTCCATCTACCTGACTGAACGCTTTGAGCAACAAAGGGTACATCCGAGAATGTTGAATTCACCAAACCATGGAAGCGAGTTTTTCTAAACTCGCGGTGTCCCATCCACTTGTGCCAACCCTTCACGATTAGGCTTCCGCGCGGTGCATCCGGACAATTAACCATGGAACCTCTATTGACTAAACCATATCCCGAACTTTATAGAACTAGAGCCATGGTTAGGTTGCAAACTCATTGCATCATATCGTGCCTACTTGACTAATTGTGCATTATTTGTTGTGCATATGATATATGTTTTCCTTAACCGTTTGTTTCACTTGTGTTAAGATTAAATAAATTGATGACTTAAAGAACTTTTCCTAATTAATTAATTAATTAATTAGAGTAAATAAAGTCTAATATTTTAACCAGAATTGACCTAGTACAACTTTAGGCATACCTCGTTTGATTAATAACACCTAAAACAGTCTCAAATTGAAGCTCCGGTAATGGCGCCAAAGTCTGAATTGTAGCGCCATTCTGTGGAGTGTGGCGCCTGGCGACAACTCTGTCGTCTGGCGCTACACTACACAGTGTGGCGCCAGTCCTGTCGTTGTGGCGACAGTTCGGTTTGTTGCTCGAGTAATCACCTTGTGTCTAATTAAACAGTTTTCTAATTAATTCTGTTAATCATACCTTGTTAAGTCATTAATTGAGTCTATTCACATAGTCTAGCCACATGGTCATGACACGAGTCTTAACATGTCACCCGCACTCACTAGTCTTAGCACACACTTTGAGTACATATCACCATGACCATGTCTTAGGATCATGCATGAGTCGGTTTTTTCCGTCATTTGAGTTGGGGGTACATTCTATTCCTAATTCTTCACATCCCTCCATCTACATCATTTTTCTTCACATTCTATTCCAATCTTTCTTCACTTCCTTCATCCATTGCATGTTGAATAAAGTTTGAATCAAATAATTAACAATGAATATCCCCAATCAAACTCCTTTTCCATAGTACTTGGTCGAGGAGAGAAGGGCGATTAATCAAGGATAACCTCTTTATTCAAGTCTTACTTTTTGATAAACCAATTCGTCAAAAGAGGAAGGCTAAAAAGATAATGGCAAGTCAAGAAGAGGTCAAAGAACTTAGGAATCAATTGAATGATGTGACTGAGGTGTTAAATGCTTTAACCCTCAAAATTGATGACTCTGTGAAGCAACAACAAATGAACCTCATGCAAGAAAGCTTGAGCAAGATATCTAGTGACTATAAATTTCAGGGCATTAGTTCACAAGGGGTCTCGCTGGACAAGGAACTTCTTCCGCATAAGTTCAATGCCACTGACATCCAAAAATTCAAGGCAACAGATAACCCTTACTTTCATCTAAGAGCTTTTAAAACCATAATGAGTATTAAGGGTATTGATAAGAAAGTGTTTCCCTCTATATTTTATCTATCTCTTGAGATCGTTTGTCAATAATGGCTCTTTTCCCTTGACAAAGAGAAAACCTCTTCTTGGGAGTCGATAACAAACGCTTTCATAGTGTAGGGAATATTTCAAGAATTATTCCCCTAGGTTGAACCGCACTGTGATCATACACTAAAGTACGGTGGCGTCCAAAGGGAAAGAAGATAGAGCAAAAGAGTCGCCAACAAGTTTTAGGAACTTGTATACCGTTCACGAGGTGAAGGTTACATCCCTTAACGATCTAGGAGATCGTCAACTCCATAAGGTATTGAACCAAATAGGGTTCGGGGATGAAGGTACAAATCCCACATAAAAGAGATTGAACCTGCCCTAATAATAGGCCCCTACTTTATTCAGATCGTATTCATGTGCGCTTTTTGACTAACATACAATCAATGGGATTAACCCTAAACCTGTTTATCTTTGTTGGTTGAATATTTATGCACAAATAAACTATTATTGGAGATCACTTGAATTATAATCAAATTAACCCTAAACAAGATTATTAATTATCTTATTAAGCGTGATTACAAGTACCAAAATTCCTTTTAAACATGCATAAAGGCGTGATCAAGCAATAACAATAAAAATCAAGCAACATAATAAATAATCATAAAAATAATTATAATCATAACAATTATAATAATATTCATAATCATGTTAAAGCATAATAATAGCAAGATCCTAGGCATGATACTAACAAGAATAATAACAAACCCTAGCATGTCACTAAACAATAAAAATCAAATATTTAACCCTAACATGATACTAACATGAATAAATATTAGGAAGAACATAAAAGGCATCATAAAAATCATACTTAATGTTAAAATTACCCTACACATGATACTAGGAATATCATAATAACAACCTAAACATGATTTCTACATCATAACATCAATAAAAACCATCAAAATACTTACTTTGATGCCTCGTATCTCTTTCTAATAACAAAATACACGCATTAGTAACTTCAATGAAAATAATAAACAAAACAAAAATTAAATTTAATAATTGAAAGAGAGATTTGGGACCAAACCCTCAGAAATTAAAACCTTTCACGTCTACGGCGAAGGCAACTTCGAATATGGCTAGGTGTATCTAGATCTAATAAATACGGAATTTTGTATTTGAGAGAAGCAAGTTTAGAAAAGAGAGAGAAAGAAAGAATAATCAAGAGAATCTTAATGAGAGTTGGTGAATAAGAGAATTGGAAAGAATAAGAATTGATGAGAATTGATGATTGTTGATTGTAGATGATTGAAAACACAGTTTTTACGACATTATTTATAGAGAAAATCAGCCAAAAAGATAAAAAACTAAAACAGAGATCTGACGCGGATAAAAATTGATTAGCGCCAACGCCGGCTATTGGCGCCATACGCCAACATTAATGCCAGGCGCTACAGCTGGCGTTTGGCGCTGACTCAGAAATTCACGCGTTTTCTTAAAATCAGATAGAAATTGCCGTACAGGAGGATAAAATTGTATTTTCCCTCAAAAATATTCTTTGATTTGAATTACAACTCTGAAAAGTCAACAAAAGGTCAATTTATCAATGCTAACTAAATTAGGAATGAAAAGAACCTTCTAGAAGAATCTAGAAGACTAAAACCATTCCTAATTGCATTAGGAATGATAAATCCATATTAGGCCCTCCTCTAGATCATTGGGCCGCATATAAGGCTCAAACCGGACCCAGTTCAGTAATTTGGCCATAACTTCCTTAATATTCATCGGAATTGTGCTTATAATATATCGTTGGAAAGGACTTTTCAAGCCCTATCTAACTACACTACTATTGGACCCATATCATGGACCAACCAAACTGGATTGGATTTTTTCTTAAAATAGGTTTTCAAAAACATAGAGAAGTGAAAAGAAATTAAAACTTTTCGCAACACTAAACTTTCCACACTTTCACTTCATTCAATTATGATTCGACGTGAAAGGTACTCATCACTGGGTTTGGTTTTGGGGAGACACAAATGGGTGTCTACAGAATCCCCCACTTTGACTGAGGTTGGAGAAACTCAAGTTTCGAAAATAAAAGTCAAAGTATCGATAGGAACGGAGAATGATTCAGAACGTTCTGCGATCCTAAACCACACTTGCAATGCCGATACCTGCAAATTAGCGTTAGTTAAATTGATAAAAGAGTTAAGAAACGCGTATCTTGCACCGTCGAGCAAACGTCTCTGAAAGTAACCGATTTGCTGCCGCTTTACTGTTGTTTTGATGACCTCTTGCCAAGAGAATTCCATCTTGCTTTAAAACCGCTACGCTTGTAACTGCTTCCAATATAGAAGATTGCTTCGCTTGAAATGATCCTCCTCCGCTTTGATAATAGTCCACGTCCAAGGGAATACTATCGAAGATTGCTTCACTTGAAACAATCCTCTTCCGCTTTATGACCATCTTCCACGTCTAAGGGAACATGATCGAAGACAACTTCGCTTGAAATCATCTTCAGTTGTTTGTGACAACTCTCCACAATCTAGGGAACGCCATCCTGCTGTTTTGATGTTCACCCGTCTCTGAACAAAGATCTTCTTTTGGATATGTTCACGCGCCTCTGAACAAAGAACTTTGATTGATATACCCACGTGTCTATGAGCAAAAGAGCTTGATGATATGTCCATGCGTCTCTGAACAAAGAGCTTTTGATTGATATGCCCACGCATCTCTGAACAATAGAGCTTGGATAATAGGATGCCCACGCGTCTCTGAGAAAAAGAGCTTGAATGATATGTCCACGCGTCTCTGAACAATAGAGCTTTGAAAATAGGATGCCCACGCGTCTCTGAGCAAAAGAGATTGAAAAATATGTCCACGCGTCTCTGAACAATAGAGCTTGAATAATATGTCCACGCGTCTCTGAACAAAAGAGCTTGAATAATATTTCCACGCATCTCTGAACAAAAGAGCTTGAATAATATGTCCACGCGTCTTTGAACAATAGAGCTTCGATGATACGTCCATGCGTCTCTGAACAAAAGAGCTTGATTAATATGTCCACGCGTCTCTGAACAATAGAGCTTCGATGATATGTCCACGCGTCTTTGAACAAAAGAGCTTGAAAGAAATATGTCCACGCATCTCTAAACAAAAGAGCTTTATGGAAATGTTCACGCGTCTCTGAACAAAAGAGCTTGATAATATGTCCACGCGTCTCTGAACAATAGAGCTTCGATACTTGAATGTTTGCTGCGATAATATTCTGAAGATGATTTCTGAAGACCAACGCTTGCCGATCTCTAAAGCTCGCTTGAACTTTGCTTCCGCTAAAACCAGTATGTCGGTGTCTCCGTGATGAGCTAATTCTTAGGCTCTTTAAGCTAAATGAGACGATCTTTCATCAGGTCGATCACTTATTGTGATTGTAATCAAACAAACTACTTCATCATGTCAAATTGCTTATAGAGGCTAACTGGCGTACCAAGGAACCCGAAATTGCTGTATGAGGTCAAAATCACCTTTCTGAGACACTTCGAGCTCTATCGCTGCTGAAATATCTCTGGCGCCAAGAATTGACTCTGTTGCCAGACACTGGGATTTAGCGCCAGGCGCTAAAAACTAATGCTAGACGCTAGATGTGTTCATCTGGCGCTGGAGTAGGATCTTCCCTATCTTAGTTTTTACTATAGAACTTTGCTAATCTCTTTAATCATTTTAGGGTTGACCTAAGGTTTAGCATTGCTTGACTTATTGACTTGACACAACTCAAGGTATAAACTTGACTCGCTGTGATGACTTGAGGTTGACTCGACTCAAAGATGTTGACGTAATGTGTTAGACTCAAATCAAGGTGATATGGCACGACATGACTCAATGTGTACATGACTCGTGTGTGCATTGTAACATGATCGTGCGACTCGAAAATGCAAAAAAGCAAAAATTTTCCGTCATTTTTGTGGAGGGTACCGACTTTCTCCCGAAAAAGAAAGACGCAAAAACGAAAGAAGCGAAGTTTTTGAAGGTACATGTTGAATGAGCTTAGTCAAATGTCATTTGATACTACCCCTCAAGGTGCAAGAATTAATCCATCCTAGGCTATCTCAATGGTTGACTAAATGATGAAAGCATTTGGGTAACTTAGGCACGGAGGCTAAGCACTTCATACTTCGTGATGCAATGACAATTATGATTGATGAGTGATGTTGATATGACAAGGCATGCTTCAGCGTTGTGTTACGATTTCATGACAAAGGGTTCTTAAGGGAAGTATATTTGGTCATTTATCTGTGCGGTGTGTGAAAGTGATACTAAAGTTAGGCCGCAAGAGCTAAGTGTGTGAGAAATATATTGAAAAGAGTCAAATAATGGTGACTCTTAGGCTAGGTAAGCTAATGATGTAGGGATCAAGCCCCCAAGTCTAGCTCTAAGTAAATAGGGAGGAGCATAGGAGATCCCTTGATATGATCATGGTGTAAGTGTGTGAATTTGAATATGAATGCATTTTTATTACGGCCGCACCTCGATGTGAGGTTGCCTACGTATCCGTTAGGAATCAGGTCGAACGTAGCTCTAGCCGAACCTCGCACAAGTGTGTGTATACCTCAAAAAGGTCTTTTTAAGGGTTGTAACGTTGTTAAGATAAAGGTTATAGAAGAAGGGGATAAAAAGGCTCAAGACCCTAGATAAGCCCCCAAGGTGTAAAACCTTGCTTTTGAGTCTTTATATATTTTTTTTATGCTTGAGTTTCTACTCTTTTTTAGCTCTTCTTTGTGCTTTAGCATTTATTTTATTTTAATAAGTGTGGGCAATCTCGATCATGCGGTCTATCACTTACTTGGCATTCATGTTTCTCAGGCATGGTACCGAGCACTCGATAAGAGACGCAATTTGAGACGTGTTCATATCGAAGACATTTTCATGTCAAAGACATTGGAACACTTACCCTTTTGTACACTTTTATTTATTTTTTTTGTTTTTTTTTATCTTTTTTGCTATTGCTTTCTAGTTATTTTGATCTTTTTAAATCACTCAAGCTTTTTAGAATTGCATAAGTTACACACCATCCCATCCCAAGGTTAGATAGATGTGGGTTGAAAAAAGAAATGTCTATCATTAGACGAGGCTTAAAGTGGTTTATGAAGAAAGGATTGTAAATTAGAAAAGTGAAAGGTAATATGATGTGGCTACAAGGGGTGCATTAAATCATTGGTATACCTTGTGCTTAGTTCGACTTGGATGTCTTTTTTTTTGTTTTTTTTATGCAATGTAATGAAATGATCATATGTAAGAGAATAAATGCTCATTTTATTAAAGGAAAAGAAAGAATCTACAAAAATAATCTAAGAGAAAAGAAAGGTGCCTATGCTAGACTTATTAGGGAAAGGGTAAATAAAGAAAAAGAAAAAAGAGGTCATGAAATCTCGTCGTTTGAGCTCGCCTTATGTCTTGTATTATTTGATTTATCATCACTTTCTCTTCTTGTTAACTGGAGGTATGGGAAGCTTGTTATTGTCAATCAAATGTTGGATAGCCTCCTTTAGCTTCCAACAGCTCTCAGTAGCATGACCCCTACCTTGATGGTACTTGCATCGCACATTTGGATTCCAACTAGGCACTCTCTTCTCAAGTGGGGGATCTTGAAGAGGTCCAATAGGAGTAATGATTCCCTTGGCATGGAGTCGATCGAAAGCATCAGCGTAGCTAATTCCAATAGGGGTAAAATTCCTTTTTTGTTGCTTTCTAAATCCTCGATTATCCATAGCTAAGATCTCATTAAGGTCGAAAGTACCAATATTGTTACTAGAGTAGGTGTTTTAGGAAGAAGAAGGATAGTCGTTCTTCTTCCCTTTACAGCCATTGTTACTATCGTTACTAATCTTGGCCTTCTTGTCGCGCGGAGGAACATGAAGGAGATTTGAATCAATGAAGTCTTGAACACGATCCTTGAGGGCGAGACACTTTTCGTTAGTGTGACCGCGACCTCTATAGTATCGACAATAGGAATTTGGATCCCAATTAGGAAAACGTTTTTTCATATGGAGGGTCTTGACTGGGACCAATGGAGTGAATATGACCTTGATCACGAAGGCAGTCAAAAGCTTCATTATAAGTCATTCCTATTGGTGTGTATTCTTCAATGGTTCGTTTTTCCCGTGGCTTAGGAGCATTGAGTTCTTCATTAAACCCTTGGCGAGAATTTTGTTCGATGATCATCACCTGATTTGCTAGTCCTTCTACCACATTCAAGAGCATGGCAACGACATCTTGCAGTTTTCGGACGTCCTCTTTCAGACTTGACGAGTCTTCCCTGGTATTATCTAAGAAAAGACTTTAATCCTCCTCAATCATGGCCACTTCATCGAGAGAGGTTGTATAAGCTGTCTCGATCATGGGCTCTCCTACAAGTGTGATAAGAAGTGATGGACCGAAGGATGTTTGATCTTCTTCAATGGCTAGAACCTCGAAAGTTTTATTGTCATCGATCAGATCTTGAATAGCTTCTTTGAGTTTCCAACACTCCTCGGTGTCATGACCCTTTCCTTGGTGATATTTGCAGTGCTTATTAGGATCCCACTTGGGTGGCCTGGCTTCTGGAACTGGATCTTTGATGGGCCCTACGGGCATGACTAGTCCTTTGTGGTGTAGCTTCTCAAAAGCTGTTTCATAGCTCATACCAATTGGAGTGAACACTCTCTTTGACCTTTGGATTCATGATTTAGAGGTGTTTGTAGCATGTACCTCATTAATGGGAGAGGAAAGAAGAAGGATGGTCGTTCTTTTTTGCTCTCGCACTATTATCTTTTAGAAGGTCATCATTAATGTAAATGCCTATATTATAGACAACCTTGAAAGTATTCAAGTTGTGTTGGTATTTTAAGTGCTTTGAATACTTCCCTTGGAGATTCTTGATAAAAATCCTCACAGATTCATTTTCAGTGGGAGCGTTGACCATATTAGCTGAAGTTTCCCTCCATTTATTGAAGAAAGAAGTGAACCCTTCGTTTTCTTTTTGTTTTAACATCTCAAGTTGTCTATGGTCTGTTTTGTCTTGGATGTTGCACTTATATATATCTATGAAAGCGTTTGTTATCGACTCCCAAGAAGAGGTTTTCTCTTTTTAGACAGAAAAGAACCATTGCTGGCAAACGGTCTCAAGAGATAGTGAGAACAGAGAGGGGAAAACCTTCTTATCGATACCCTTAATGTTCTTTATAGTTTCAAAAGCTCTTAGATGGAAGTAAGGGTTATCTGTTGCCTTGAATTTAGGGATGTCAGTGGCGTGGAACTTATGCGGAAGAAGTTCCTTGTCCAGCGAGACCCTTGTGAACTCATGCCCTGAAATTTATAGTCATTAGATTGCTTTCTCAAACTCTCTTGCATGAGGTTCATTTGTTGTTGCTTCATAGGGTCATCAATTTTGAGGGTTAAGCCTTTAACACCTCACTCACGTCATTCAATTAATTCCTAAGTTCATTGACCTCTTCTTGACTTGCCATTATCTTTTTAGCCTTCCTCTTTTGACGAATCGGTTTATCAAAAAGCGAGACCTGAATAAAGGTGTTGTCCTTGATTAATCGCCCTTCTCTCCTCGACCAAGTACTGTGGAAAAGGAATTTGGGGATATTCATTGTTAATTATTTGACTCAAACTTTATTCAACATGCAATGGATGGAGGAAGTGAAGAAAGATTGGAATAGAATGTGAAGAAAAATGATGTAGATGGAGGGATATGAAGAATTAGGGCTAGAATGTACCCCCAACTCAAATGACGGAAAAAACCGACTCATGCATGAACCTAAGACATGGTCATGGTGGCATATACTCGAAGTGTGTGCTAAGACTAATGACCATGTGGCTAGACTATGTGATTAGACTCAATTAATGACTTAATAAGGTATTATTGACAGTAAAATTTAACCGAATTAATTAGCAAACTGGTTAATTAGACACTAGATGGTGACTCGAGCAATAATCCGAACTGTCGCCAAAACGACAGGACTGGCGCCGCACTGTGTAGTGTAGCGCCAGACGACAGAGCTGTTGACAGGCGCCACACTCCATAGGGTGGCGCTATAGTTCAGATTTTGGCGCCAATGCTGGAACTTCAATCTGAGACTGTTTTCGGTGTTATTAATCAACAGGGGTATGCCTAAAGTCGTACTAGGTCAATTCTGATTAAAATATTAGGCTTTATTTATTCAATTTAATTAATTAATTAGGCAAAGTTCTTTAGGTCATTAATTTATTAAATCTCAACACAAGTCAAACAAACGGTTAAGAAAACATATATATGCACAACAAATAATGCACAATTAGTCAAGTAGGCACAATATGATAAAATGAGTTTGCAACCTAACCATGGCTCTAGTTCTCTAAAGTTCGGGATATGGTTTAGTTAATAGAGGGTACATGGTTAATTGTCCAGATGCACCGCGCGGAAGCCTATCCATGAAGGATTGGCGCGAGTGGATGGGACACCGAGAGTTTTAGAAAAACTCGCTTCCATGGTTTGGTGAATTGAACATTCTCGGATGTACCCTTTGTTGCTTAGAGCGTTCAATCAGGTAGATGGAGCATGAATTCCCAGAGGGTTATGTCCATATGTAGAACACATATGGGTTTCAAAAAAGTGAGGAAAAATTCAATCAGGAAGTAGGATTGAGCAAACAATGCGAAAAACTGGTCGAAATTAGAACGCATATTTCTGGCTCGGTGTTGGAAGAATTTGGCGCCAGCAAACAGAGGTTGGCGCCAGGATTTAGCTGTAGCGTTTGGCGACATGGCTGTCGTCTGGCGCTACGGTTAAATGTCTGGCGCCAGCTTTTGTTCGCTGACGCTAATTCCTACATGCCTCAGCAGCTTTCTGTGCTCGATAAAATTTTCCAGTTTTGCGCAGTGTTATTTCGGTCCTAGTTGTGAAAGATATTTCTCAAATTTTGTACGTGATGTAAAAACTAATAGATGAAATGAGTTTAAACAAGTTAATGAACAAGCTGAAGCAAAAGATTGAGAGAAGGTTGGTGTTTAGGTACGGTTTTGTAGGATTTTAGGTGGGTTTTGGGGTTGGAAAGTGGCGTGGCTATTTGAGGGAAATTAGGAATGGAAAGGTTTAGGTTTGTAAGGATTACTCACTTAACAAACAAGGATATGAAGGCAAGGATTTCTCACTCAACCTACTAAGTTCAAATTGTATGGAAGGATTACTCACTTGACCACTCAATCTCTTCAAGTCTAACTTGGTACAAAAACCGGTTATTTCACAAACAAATAATCAGTTTTTAAGTTCAAGCAAAAGCTCTTTTTCATTGATCAAAATCTGATTACAAACTATAATTACATGCCTTTTATAAGCAAAAACGAAACCAACAATCATTGCCTATCCTAATGAAGCAAAAGACTGATTTATTATAACTAGACAAAGAAGCTAAACTTAAGCCTAGAATTACGCCCACATGAGGCAGCCTTTTAGGCTTCACATTCCCCTTAACTTCCTTCATTAACCTGATTTTAATTAGCAAAGAAAACAGCTACAAGAATTCAGCAAAACCGTTGGGGTAACACTTGTAACCCCCCCTTGATTCACGCCTCCTTCATTTATTCTTGTAATGAAGTTTCTCCTTGAGTTCCTCTCCATTCCCACGGCTCTCCAACTGAAATGGCTGTTCAAAATGCTTCAATTAACGTGCTTAATGAGCAATTAAGCAAGTAAATCCATGATTAAAACCAAACGGACCATGGGCAGCAAAAGAATCCAAGGTTTGGTCTTCAAATGATTTCGCAAGTATTACTTCTTTGGGCGAACCGTAACTTGGACTTGTGCTTGGACTTGGATGAAATTTGTGACTAGGACTAATAGGACTTTCGTGATTTGCATCACTACGTGTAAAATCCTATGTTTTAACTCATTATGGATTGTATTTCCAATGAGATCTTTTTTATTCTTATGACAATAATGTTAATCAAAATTACGCACATGAAATACTTAGAACGTTTCGAGTCTCATCAACTCATTCTAAATCATAGCCGAAACAAATTCAGGAATTAAAATAGAAATCCTCTCCAGCACAGTCACCAAAAACTGTAGGGAATATTTCAAGCATTAATCCCCTAGCTTGAACCCCACTGTGATCATATACTAAAGTACGGTAGCGTCCAAAGGGAAAGAAGATAGAGCAAAAGAGTCGCCAACAAGTTTTAGGAACTTGTAAACTGTTCACGATGTGAAGGTTACACCCCTTAACGATCCAGGAGATCGTCAACTCCATAAGGTCTTGAACCAAATAGGGTTCGGGGATGAAGGTACAAATCCAACCTAAAAGAGATTGAACTTGCCCTAATAATAGGCCTATATTTTATTCAGATCGTATTCATGTGCTCTTTTTTACTAACATACAAACAATAGGATTAACCCTAAACTTGTTTATCTATGTTGGTTGAATATTAATGCACAAATAAACTATTATTGGCGATCACTTGAATTATAATCAAATTAACCCTAAACAAGATTATTAATTATCTTATTAAGCATGATTACAAGTACCAAAATTCCCTTTAAACATGCATAAAGGCGTGATCAAGCAATAACAATAAAAATCAAGCAACATAATAAATAATCATAAAAATAATTATAGTCATAACAATTATAATAATATTCATAATCATGTTAAAGCATAATAATAGCAAGATCCTAGACATGATACTAACAAGATTAATAACAAACCCTTGCATGTCACTAAACATTAAAAATCAAAAAATAAATCCTAACATGATACTAACATGAATAAATATTAGGAAGAACATAAAAGGCATCATAACAATTGTACTTAATATTAAAATTACCCTAGACATGATACTAGGAATATCATAATAACAACCTAAACATGATTTCTACATCATAACATCAATAAAACCCATCAAAATACTTACTTTGATGCCTCGTATCTCTTTCTAATAAAAAAATACACGCATTAGTAACTTCAAGGAAAATAATAAACAAAAAAACAATTAAATTAAATAATTAAAAGAGAGATTTGGGACCAAACCCCTCAGAAATTAAAATCTTTCACGTCTAGGGCGAAGGCAACTTCCAATATGGATAGGTGTATCTAGATCTAATGAATGCGGAATTTCGTATTTGAGAGAAGCTAGTTTAGAAAAGAGAGAGAAAGAAAGAATAATCAAGAGAATCTTAATGAGAGTTGGTGAATGAGAGAATTGGAAAGAATAAGAATTGATGAGACCTGATGATTGTTGATTATAGATGATTGAAAACGGAGTTTTTACGACGTTATTTATAGAGAAAATCAGCCAAAAAGATAAAAAACCAAAACAGAGTTCTGACGCGGATAAAAATTGATTAGCGCCAACGCCGGTTATTGGCGCCAGACCCCAACATTAACGCCAGGCGCTACAGCTGTTGTTTGGCGCTGACTCAAAAATTCACGCGTTTTCTTAAAATCGGATAGAAATTGCCGTACGGGAGGATAAAATCGTATTTTCCCTCAAATATGTTCTTTGTTTTTAATTAAAACTCTTAAAAGTCAACAAAAGGTCAATTTATCAATGCTAACTAAATTAGGAATTAAAAGAACATTCTAGAAGAATCTAGAAGACTAAAACCATTCCTAATTGCATTAGGAATGATAAATCCATATTAGGCCCTCCTCTAGATCATTGGGCCGCATATAAGGCTCAAACCGGGCCCAGTTCAGTAATTTGGCCATAACTTCCTCAATATTCATCGGAATTAGGCTTATAATATATCGTTGGAAAGGTCTTTTAAAGCCCTATCCAACCACACTAATATTGGATCCATATCATGAACTAACCAAAATGGATTGGCTATTTTCGTAAAACAGGTTTTCAAAAACATAGAGAAGAGAAAAGAAATTAAAACTTTTCGCAACACTAAACTTTCCACACTTTCACTTCATTCAATTATGATTCGACGTGAAAGGCGCTCCTCACTGGGTTTTGTTTTGGGGAGACACAAATGGGTGTCTACACATAGATAGATATAAGTGCAACATCCAAGACGAAACAGACCATAGACAACTTGAGATGTTAAAACAAAAAGAAAACGAAGGGTTCACTTCTTTCTTCAACAAATGGAGGGAAACTTCTGCTAATATGGTCAAAACTCCCACTGAAAAGGAATCTGTGAGGATGTTTATCAAGAATCTCCAAGGAAAGTATTCAAAGCACTTAAATTACCAACACAACTTGAATACTTTCAAAGCTGTGTATAATATAGGCATTGACATTGAAGATGACCTTCTTAAAGATAATAGTGCGAGAGGAAAGAAGAATGACCATCCTTCTTCTTCCTCTCCCATTAATGAAGTATATACTACGAACGCCTCTAAATCACGAATCCAAAGGTCAAAAAGGATGTTCACTCCACTTGGTATGAGTTATGAAACAGCTTTCGAGAAGCTACACCACAAAGGACTAATCATGCCCATAGGGCCCATCAAAGATCCAATTCCTAAGGCTAGGCCACCCACCTAATAAGCACTGTAAATATCACCAAGGAAAGGGTCACGACACTGAGGAGTGTTGGAAACTCAAAGAAGCTATTCAGGATATGATCGATAACAATGGAACTTCCAAGATTCTAGCCATCGAAGAAGATCAGACATCCTTCGATCCATCACTTCTTATCACACCTGTAGGAGAACCCATGATCGAGACAGCTTATATAACCTCTCTCGATGAAGTGGCCATAATTGGGGAGGATGAATGTTTTTTCTTAGATAATACCAAGGAAGACTTGTCAAGTCTAAAAGAGGACGTTCGAAAACTGCAAGATGTCATTCACATGCTCTTGGATGTGGTAGAAGGACTAGCAAATCGGGTGATGGTCATCGAACAAAATTCTCGCCAAGGGTTTAATGAAGAACACAATGCTCCTAGGCCACGGGCAAAATGGACCATTGAAGAATACACACCAATATGAATGACTTCTAATGAAGCTTTTGACTGTCTTCACGATCAAGGTCTTATTCACTCCATTGGTCCCAGTCAAGACTCTCCACCTGAAAAACGTTTTCCTAATTGGGATCCAAATTCCTATTGTCGATACCATAGAGGTCGCGGTCACACTACTGAAAAGTGTCTCGCCCTCAAGGATCGTGTTCAAGACTTCATTGATTCAAATCTTCTTCATGTTCCTCCGCGCGACAAGAAGGCCAAGATTAGTAACGATAGTAACAGTGGCTGTAAAGGGAAGAAGAACGACTATCCTTCTTCTTCCGAAAACACCTACTCTAGTAACAGTGTTGGTACTTTCTACCTTCATGAGATCTTAGCCATGGATAATCGAGGACTTAGAAAGCAAAAAAAAAGGATTTTACCCCTATTGGAATTAGCTACGATGATGCTTTCGATCGACTCCATGCCAAGGGACTCATTACTCCTATTGGACCTCTTCAAGATCCCCCGCTTGAGAAGAGATTGCCTAGTTGGAATCCAAATGTGCGCTGCAAGTACCATCAAGGTAGGGGTCATGATACTGAGAGCTGTTGGAAGCTAAAGGAGGCTATCCAACATTTGATTGATAATAACAGGCTTCCCATGCCTCCAGTTAACATGAAGAGCGAGTGATGATAAAGCAAACAACACAAGACAAGAGGCGAGCTTCAACGACGAGATTTCATGATCTCTTTTTTCTTTTTCTTTATTTACCCTTTCCCCAATAAGTCTAGCATAGGCACCTTTCTTTTCCCTTAGATTAATTTTGTAGATTCTTTCTTTTCCCCTTTTAATAAAAATGAACATTTATTTTTTTGCATACAATCATTTCATTACATTAAAAAAAAAAAAAAATCCATGTCAAACTAAGCACGAGGTATACCAATGATTTGAGGCACCCCTTGTAGCCACATCATATTGTCTGTCACTTTTCTAATTTACAATCCTTTCTTCATAAACCACTTTGAGCCCCGTCTAACGATAAACCTTTCATTTTTCAGCCTACATCTACCTAACTTTGGGATGGGATGGTGTGCAACTTATGCAATTTTCAATTTCATAAAAAATATTGAGTGATTTAAAAAATTAAAATAGCAAAAATAAGCAAAAGCAAAAAATAAATAAATAAAAGTGTACAAAAGGGCAAGTGTTCCAATGTATTTGACATGAACATGTCTTTGATATGAATACGTCTCAGATTGCGTCTCTTATCGAGTGCTCGGTACCGTGCCTGAGAAACATGAATGCCAAGTGAGTGATAGACCGGATGATCGGGATTTCCCACACTTATAAAAATAAAATAAATGCTAAAGCAAAAAGAGCTAAAAAAGAGTAAAAACTCAAGCATAAAAATACAATGATTCAAAAGCAAGGTTACACACCTTGGGGGCTTATCTAGGGTCTTGAGCCTTTTATCCCCTTCTTCTATAACCTTTAGCCTAACCACGTTACAATCCTTAAAAAGACCTTTTTGAGGTATACACACAATTGTGTGAGGTTCGGCTAGAGCTACGTTCGACCTGATTCCTAACGGATACGTAGGCAACCTCACATCGAGGTGCGGCCGTAGTAAAAATGCATTCATATTCACATTCACACACTTACACCGTGATCATATCAAGGGATTCCCTATGCTCATCCCTATTTACTTAGAGCTATAATTGGGGGCTTGATCCCTACATCATTAGCTTACCTAGCCTAAGAGTCACCACCATTTAACTCTTTTCAATAATATTTTCTCCACACACTTAGCCATTGCGGCCTAACTTTGGTGTCACTTTCACACACATCACACATAAATGACCAAATATACTTCCCTTAGGAACCCTTTGTCATGGAATCTTAACACAACGTTGAAGCATGCCTTGTCATAATTGTCATTGCATCACGAAGTTTTAGGAACTTGTAGCTTAGCCTCCGTGCCTAAGTTACCTAAACACTTTGAGTCGAGCCATCCTCGAGTCAATCACAGCAAGACAAGTTTATACCTTGAGTCATGTCAAATCAATGAGTCAAGCGTTATTAAACCTTAGGTGATGTAAATCTAAATACCCCCTCCCGAATATGGGTTGATGGATTTAAAAATACTTATAGTTAGAATACTCAAATATCATGGAACAAGATAAAAGGGCCAAAACTCAAGGACACACTCAAAGTTTTGGGGTTTTAGGCTAGAGATAAGACTCACTAAATCTCTCCTAAGCTTATCACTCAAGACTCACTCAAAGCAATAAGGGAACACTTGAACTTGAGACAAACTCTAAGTTAAAATGCTATAAACACAAGGTTTTTATCAAATCTCAAAACTGCCTTTTAATTTCTGTTTTGCTCTCCCTTTTATAGAGGAAAGGAGCAGCAAAAGCACACCAAAAGCCAAGGAAAACCGTCCAAGAATGAAAGGCCAACAGCCAATGGTTTCCTCCTTGATTTAAGCCTTGATTTAAGCTAAGTAATGAAAGCATAATAAAGCCTATTGATAACCCCCCCATTACAACCGGCCAAGAGCTAGACTCTTGGCATTATTTCAGCGACATTAACTAGCACATAAGTTAATAATAGATAGTAAATGGCCTAGGATCCACACGCCTAAAATAGTCATGAAATGCGTCCAAAATGTGATGCTAGCCAACCGTGTACCAATCTTCAATCTTCCCATGAAATGCAGCATAGAATTTCACCCTTCTTTGTGAATGGGAAAAACCCAAGAGTCTCTAAGACTAAAGCAACAGGTTCATTAGATGTCCACTTTGGATCATTCCCCCTTTCTTCAAAAGAGTTTGCCCTCAAACTTGAATCATCAAAGTATGGTGATAAATCCCCTACATTGAAAGTCGCACTAACACCCATCAATTTTTCTGGTAGCTCAATTTTGTAAGCACTATCGTTCACCCTCTCAAGAACCTTAAAAGGACCATCAGAACGAGGCATAAGCTTGTTTTTGCGAAGCTTAGGGAACCTCTCCTTCCTCAAATGCACCTAAACCAAGTCCCCGGGATGAAAAATAGGCTGTTTGCGTTTCTTATTGGCTCGCTCTTGGTATTTTTTATTCATCTCCTCAATTCTTTTCTTCACTTGCTCACAGGTTTTTTGAAAGGTTTCCACCCTCTTTTTAGCATCTTTCTCTACCATGTCACTCTTAACCATAGGAACAAGATCAATCGGCACAAATGGGTTCACTCCATAAACTACTTCAAATGGAGAACGGGAAGTAGTTAGGGAATGAGCTCTATTGTAAGCAAACTCTGCATGGGCTAATTTCATGTCCCAATCTTTTTGCGTTTTGCTCACAAGACCTCGTAACAAAGTACCCAAAGTTCTATTAGTGACCTCGGTTTGCCCATCGGTTTGGGGATGATGAGAGGTACTAAATAGTAACTTGGTACCCACAAGTTTCCATAGGGTTCTCCAAAAGTGACTAAGGAATTTGGAGTCCCTATCAGATACTATACTTCGAGGAATGCCATGGAGTTTGACAATTTCCTTGAAGTACAGCTCGGCCACTTTCACGGCATCATCAGTTTTATTACAAGCTACAAAGTGTGCCATTTTAGAGAATCTATCTACAACAACCATGATGCTATCTCTTCCCCTTTGAGTGCGAGGCAATCCAACAATGAAATCCATGCTAACACTTTCCCATGGAGCATCCGGAACTGGCAACGGAGTATAAAGACCCTTTGTGAAGTGTCCCTTAGCCTTTTGACAAGTAGCACATCTCTCCACAACATGAGTAACATCCTTGATCATTCTAGGCCTATAGAAGTGTTCACCTAGAATATCAAGTCTTTTGTATCCCAAAATGACCGGCTAAACCTCCACCATGCACTTCTCTCACTAATAACTCCCTAACCCCACTCTTCGGAACACATAGCTTGTTACCTTTAAAGAGGTAGCCATCTTGTCTCACAAACTCTTTGGTAGTATTCTCTATCTCGCTAGCAAAGTCGGGATCATTTATGTAACATTCCTTGAGTTGTTCAAAACCCAAGATCTTAGCATCCACCATGGAAAGTAAGTAGCTCCGACGAGACAATGCATCGGCCACAACATTACTCCTTCCGTCCTTGTACTTGGAGCTAAAGGTAAATGATTGGAGAAACTCCACCCATTTAGCATGTCTCTTGTTGAGTTTTTGTTGCCCATGAATAAATTTCAGAGCCTCATGATCGGAATGAAGAACAAATGGTTTTGGTCTAAGGTAGTGAGACCAATGATCAAGTGCTCTAACTATGGCATAGAACTCACGGTCATAAGTGGAATAGTTCAACTTAGCCCCATTCAACTTCTCACTAAAGTAACTCACGGGCTTCTTCTCTTGAATCAAAACAGCACCTATTCCAATCCCACTTGCATCACACTCTACCTCAAACACTTTGTTGAAATCTGGTAGCACAAGTATAGGAGCGTTGCAAAGCATATGTTTAACCTTCTCAAAGGCTCGTTGAGCATTTTCTTCCCATACGAACTCACCCTTTTTGGTCAACTCGGTGATTGGAGCCATGATGGTAGAGAAGTTTTTGATGAACCGCCTATAGAAGGAGGCAAGTCCATGAAAACTTCTAACTTCGTGCACATTGGTTGGAGCCAACCAAGACTGGACTGCTTTTACCTTCTCCGGATCTACATGAACCCCCTCTCCTGTTACAATGTATCCTAAGAATACAACACTAGGAGTCATGAATACACATTTTTCAAGCTTACCATACAACTTCACCTCCCTCAATTTTTCAAACAATCTCCTCAAATGAATTACATGATCATCATTGTTTTTACTATACACAAGAATGTCATCTAAGTAAACAACTACAAAATCATTAAGAAAAGGACGGAGAACTTCATTCATCAATCTCATGAAGGAGCTTGGGGCGTTGCAAAGCCCAAATGGCATCACTAACCACTCATACAACCCTTGTTTTGTTTTGAAAGCCGTCTTCCACTCATCCCCCTCTCGAATTCTCATTTGATGGTACCCACTCCTTAAATCTATTTTGGAAAAGACTAAGGCACCACTCAACTCATCTAACATATCTTGCAATCGAGGCATAGGAAAACGGTATTTGACCGTTATATTGTTAATGGAACGACTATCAACACACATTCTCCAAGTACCATCTTTTTTTGGTACTAAAAGGGCTGGAACCGCGCAAGGACTAAGGCTTTCTCTCACATAACCTCTCTCAAGTAATTCGTTCACTTGCTTTTCAAGTTCCTTACTCTCTTCCGGATTACACCTATAGGCAGCCTTGTTGGGCAAAGGTGCTCCTGGAATTAAGTCAATGGCGTGCTCAATGCCTCTAATTGGAGGTAGGCCTTTGGGCAAGTCATTGGGGAACACATCTTGGTACTCTTCTAATAACTCATTTAGCATGGATGAGTTAATACAAGTAGTACCATTATCATCTTTGGTCCTTACCACCAAAGCATACCCTCCCCCCATTTCTTTCATTATTCGTTCATATTCATTACAAGTTACAAGATAGTTGCTTTTCTCTTTTTCTTTCTTAGCAACTTTAGGAGGTAAAGGCACTAACTTAACTTTTCTACCATTTTTGGTAGTTACAATATACACATTAGTTTTCCCTTTATGCTCCGAATCATGATCAAACTGCCACGGTCTTCCAAGCAACAAATGACACGCATCCATAGGAAGAATATCACACCAACGCTCATCTTCGAACCCTCCAATGGAATAAGACACCAATGCTTGCTTCTTGACTCTAATGCTTGTGCCATCATTCAACCAATTGAGCTTGTAAGGTTCACCATGGTCTCTAGTGGGTAGCTTCAATTTACTCACAGCCTCGGATGAAACAACATCTGTTTGGGCACCACTATCAACAATCACATTGCAAGTCTTCTCTCCTATCTTGCATCTAGTGTGGAACAAGTTGTTTCGTTGTTTAAGATCAATTTCGGGTTCATTATACAAGATTCTACGAACCACCATCATGTTGAACTCATCTTCGGGTTGAATCTCTTCCTCATACTCTTCATCAAACTCGCAACCCTCCTCATGAGCCACAAAGTTATAGACCTTTTCTTCCTCATCCATGAGAGCACATTGAGAGGCTGTTAACACACTCTTACTAGGACATTCCGATGCAATATGTCCTCTCCCATGACACTTGAAGCATTTTCTCCTAGTTGAAAGCTCACTAGGCGAAACTACTTGTTTTTCTTTCCCTTTTGATGAGCTAGGTGAAAAGGTTTTACTTTGAAAAGTACTCCCTTTAGAGTTGAAAGGAGTAAATTTCGAAGTATTCTTGAAAGAAGAAGTTTTGGGCTTCTCTTTCTCCCTTTCTTCTTTAAGTTGAGACTCATACTTCAAAGCTAGTTTGCATACATCACTAAAAGTGGCATAATGAGTAACTTCCACTTTCCTATTAATTTCTTTGGTCAACCCTTTGACAAATCTAGCAATTTTGTAAGCCTCCTTTTCTTGCAAGTCGCAAGTCAAGCCTAACCTTTCAAATTCTTTTATGTAATCCTCCACACTCATGTTTTCTTGTGATAGGTGGGTTAATTTTAAGTATTGATCTTGTTCATACTCTTTACTTACCCATTTTTCCCTCATTTTCTTTTTTAATTTTTCCCACGAGTCTATCTTATCTTTCCCTTCTCTTCTTCTATTTGACTTGAGGTTTTCATACCACAATGCAGCTAGTTTAGTGAGTTTAAGGACATCCAACTTGAACCGTTTCCTATCATCATACCCCTTGTAATCAAAAACGGTTTCAATTTGCCTAACCCAATCTAAGAAAGCCTCACAATCATGCCCTCCATCAAATTCATGCATATTAATTTTTAGACCCCTATCTAAATACCCCCATATTCGGGAGGGGGTATTTAGATGATGTAAATCTAAATACCCCCTCCCGAATATGGGTTGATGGATTTAAAAATACTTATAGTTAGAATACTCAAATATCATGGAACAAGATAAAAGGGCCAAAACTCAAGGACACACTCAAAGTTTTGGGGTTTTAGGCCAGAGATAAGACTCACTCAATCTCTCCTAAGCTTATCACTCAAGACTCACTCAAAGCAATAAGGGAACACTTGAACTTGAGACAAACTCTAAGTTAAAATGCTATAAACACAAGGTTTTTATCAAATCTCAAAACTGCCTTTTAATTTCTGTTTTGCTCTCCCTTTTATAGAGGAAAGGAGCAGCAAAAGCACACCAAAAGCCAAGGAAAACCGTCCAAGAATGAAAGGCCAACAGCCAATGGTTTCCTCCTTGATTTAAGCCTTGATTTAAGCTAAGTAATGAAAGCATAATAAAGCCTATTTATAACCCCCCCATTACAACCGGCCAAGAGCTAGATTCTTGGCATTATTTCAGCAACATTAACTAGCACATAAGTTAATAATAGATAGTAAATGGCCTAGGATCCACACGCCCAAAATAGTCATGAAATGCGTCCAAAATGTGATGCTAGCCAACCGTGTACCAATCTTCAATCTTCCCATGAAATGCAGCATAGAATTTCACCCTTCTTTGTGAATGGGAAAAACCCAAGAGTCTCTAAGACTAAAGCAACAGGTTCATTAGATGTCCACTTTGGATCATTAGGTCAACCCTAAAATAATTAAGGAGATTAGCAAAGTCCTATAGTCAAAAATAAATACAGGTGCAGCAGAATAGGGAAGACCATACTCCAGCGCCAGACGAAAATATCTAGCGTCTGGCAATAGTTTTTAGCGCCTGTTGCTAGATCACAACATTTGGCGACAGAGTCAATCCTTGGCGCCAGAGATATTTCAGCAGCGATAGAGCTCGAAGCCTCTTAGAAAGGTGATTTCGACCTTATACAACAATTTCGGGTTCCTTGGTACGCCAGTTAGCCCCTATAATCAATTTGACATGATTAAGTAGTTGGTTTGATTACAATCGAGGTGATTGAACTGGAGAAAGATCGTTTCACTTAGCTTAAAGCGCCTAAGCGTTGGCTCATGACGGAGACATCAATATAATGGTTCACAAGAAGCAGACCGACGACGTACTGGCATAACGGAAGCAAATTTCAAGTGAGCTTTAGAGATCGGCAAGCGCTGGTCTTCGAAAATTTTTCTTCGGAATATTATTGCATCAAACATTCAAGCATCGAAGCTCTTTTGTTCAGAGACGCGTAGACATTTCCATCAAGCTCTTTTGCTCTAGAGACGCGTGGGCATATCATCAAAGCTCTTTTGTTCAGAGATGCGTTGACATTTCTTTCAAGCTCTTTTGCTCAGAGACGCGTGGGCATCCTATTATCAAGCTCTTTGTTCAGAGACGCGTGGACACATCATTCAGAAGTTCATATTAAAAAAAATAATCTCTTTGTTCAGAGACGCGTGGACATGTATTTCAAGCTCTATTGTTCGGAGACGCGTGGACATGTATTTCAAAATCTCTTTGTTCAGAGACGCGTGAACATATCCAAAAGAAGATCTTTGTTCAGAGATGAGTGAACATCGAAACAACAAGATGGCGCTCCCTAGATTGTGGAAAGTTTTCAAAAAAATTGAAGGTGATTTCAAGCGAAGTTGTCTTCAATCATATTCCCTTAGACGTGGAAGATGGTCATAAAGCGGAAGAGGATCGTTTCAAGCGAAGCAATCTTCAATATTGGAAGCAGTTACAAGCGTAGCAGTTTTCAAGCGGGATGGCATTCTCTTGGCAGGAGGTCATCAAAACAGTAAAGCAGCAGCAAATCGATTACTCTTCAGAGACGTGTGCTCGACGGTGCAAGATACGCGTTTCTTAACTCTCTTATATGTTTAACTAACGCTAGTTTGCAGGTATCGGCGTTAGAAGAGTGATTTAGGAACGCAGAACGTTCTGAATCATTCTCCGTCCCTATCGATACTTTGACTTTTGTTTTCGAAACCTGCGTTTCTCCAAACTCAGTCAAAGTGGGGGCTTCTGTAGACACCCATTTGTGTCTCCCCAAAACCAAACCCAGTGATGAGTACCTTTCACGTCAAATCATAATTGATTGAAGTGAAAGTGTGGAAAGTTTAGTGTTGCGAAAAGTTTTAATTTCTTTTCTCTTCTCTCTGTTTTAGAAAACCTATTTTAAGAAAACAGCCAATTTAGTTTGGTTGGTCCATGATATGGGTCTAATAGTAGTGTAGTTGGATAGGGCTTGAAATGTCCTTTCCAACGATATATTATAAGCCCTATTCCGATGAATATTGAGGATGTTATGGCCAAATTACTGAACTGGGCCCGGTTTGAGCCTTATATGCGGCCCAATGATCTAGAGGAGGGCCTAATACGGATTTATCATTCCTAATGCAATTAGGAATGGTTTTAGTCTTCTAGAAGGTTCTTTTCATTCCTAATTCAATTAGCATTGATAAATTGACTTTTGTTGACTTTTTAGAGTTTTAATTAGAATAAAAGAATGTTTTTGAGAAAAATATGATTTTATCCTCCTGCACGGTTAAATTATATCTGATTTTAGAAAACGTGTTAAAAACGGGATTAGCGCCTAACGGCAACATTAGCGCCTGGCGCTAATGTTAGCGTCTGGCGCCAATTACCGGCGTCGGCGCTAATCAAATTTTATCTGCTTCAGAACTCTGTTTTGATGTTTTATCTTTTTGGCTGATTTTTTCTATAAATAGCCTTCTAAAAACCCCGTTTTAAATCATCAATTCTTATTCTTTCTAATTCTCACCAACTCTCATCAAGATTCTCTTGATTACTCTCTCTCTCTCTTTTCTAAACTAGCCTTCTCTCAAATACAAAATTCCGCATTCATAAGCACTAGACACACCTAGCCAAGTTTGAAGTTGCCTTCGCCCTAAACGTGAAAAGTTATTAATATTTTTGAGGGTTTGGTCCCTAATATCTATTTCAATTATTTAATTTCATTGTTTTGTTTATTATTTTCCTTGAAGTTACTAACGTGTGTATTTTGTTATTAGGAAGAGGTACGAGGCATCCAATTAAGCGCTTTAATTTATTTATTGATATTATGATATAGAAATCATGCTTAGATTGTTATTTTGATTCCTAGTATCATGTTAGGATGTTTTATTGCTTCCTAGTATCATTTAGGGTAAAGAATCTAATGTCAATTATGATTTTTATGATGCCTTTTATTGTCTTTCCTAATATTCATGTTAGTATCATGTTAGGGTTAAAGCTTTGATTTTTATTTCTTAGTGACATGCTAGGGTTTGTTATTAATCTTGTTAGTATCATGCCTAGGATCTTGCTATTATTATTATGCTTTATTATTAACATAATGATGATGATTTTTTTTATGATTACAATTGTTATAATTCTTATTATATTGATTATTTATTATGTTGCTTGATTATATTTATTGTTATTGCTTGTTCATACCTTTTATGCATGTTTAAAGGGAATTTGTACTTGTAATCACGCTTAATAAGATAATTAATAATCTTGTTTAGGGTTAATATGATTATAATTCAAGTGATCGCCAATAATAGATTTATTTGTGCATTAATATTCAACCAACATAGATAAACTGGTTTAGGGTTAACCTATTGATTGCATGTTAGTCAAAAAGCGCACATGAATACGATCAGAATAAAGTAGAGGCCTATTATTAGGGTAGGTTCAATCTCTTTTAGGTTGGATTTGTACGTTCATCCCCAAACCCTATTTCGTTCAAGACCTTATGGAGTTGACGATCTCTTGGATCGTTAAGAGGTGTAACCTTCACCTCGTGAACGGTTTACAAGTTCCTAAAAAAACTTGTTGGCGACTCTTTTGCTCTATCTTCTTTCCCTTTGGACGCCACCGTACTTTAGTGTATGATCACAGTGGGGTTCAAGCTAGGGTTTAATGCTTGAAATATTCCCTACAATCATCTACCAATTTAATCACATAGTCAACTCCATCAATTTTTCCCAATTAGCTTGAATCCATTACTCATACATGCTTCACCATTACCCTAGCAAGCTATCTACTCACTAGCCATTGAAATCAAAATCAAAACAACACTAAGCAACAAATTCATCATGATAAAATCAAACAAGCCAAAATCAAACACAAATCAATCAATCTTCAATCAAACTTGAACATTCAACAAACAATTGAAATCAAACTAAAGATCAAACTAAATATTGAATTAAAGAAAAGGAAATCTTACAATCTTGAACAAATATCAAAGATCAAAGGAATTAAAGAAAGCTTCAATCATCAACAATCCACCATGAATTTCTCTCACTAAAACCTAGAGTTTCTCTCTCTAAAAATCTCTCTAATTTGATAAAAAACTAATTCTAATTCTGTTCTAATTCTCTCCTCTCTAAAAATAGAAGGAAAGACTATATATAAGAAAGATACAAAAGAAGAAGTAGTTAGATCATCCCAAAAGAAACCTCGGAAGGTGCGGTCGCATCAAGGAAGAGGCGCGGCCGCGGGAAAAAGGGTACAGAACAGATGCAAGAAGAGGTGTGCCCTTACAACCATATGGTGGGTTCTTGGCAAAGATGATGCCCCCATCGCATACGTGCACCGATCTCTTGACACGCCCTTTGCGTTCCTTCAAACTTGAAGCTCCGAAAGGCGAACATGAGGCATCCAGATTGATGAGAAATATGAGAGGAAGGCTCGGGAATCCTTGGAAACACGATCATAACCTAAAAACAAACAAAAACAAACAAATAAAAGGGAAAAAGAACAAATAAACAAAGAAATGCAGAAAACAAGGAAACTAACTATGGAAAGCACAAACTAACGAAATAA
The DNA here is from genome assembly GCF_001683475.1 of Chenopodium quinoa. Taxonomy (NCBI): domain Eukaryota; kingdom Viridiplantae; phylum Streptophyta; class Magnoliopsida; order Caryophyllales; family Amaranthaceae; genus Chenopodium; species Chenopodium quinoa. Next base: position 168,917 of record NW_018744931.1, read on the forward strand.
AGAAAAAAACTAAGAAAAATCTAAGGAAAAGGACTATAAAATAGTATGAAAATTATCCTAAAAGAGGCCAAATGAGTGCCATAAATGACACTCATCAATATATCGAGTTGGTATTTTGCTAATGCATATTAATCTACAACGTATTCCTGATGAATTTGAGGACATCTTGAATGATGGTTCTAAAGGAGTTGATCTGCAATTGCATGAATATGGTAGAGTTGGGAAGCTACTATGGCACATGAAGAGTCCAGAGATGGTTGGATGACTATTTTAGAAGGTGGTTGGGTTGATTTTGTTAAAGAGAATGGGATAAGTGTTGGTGATGGTTTAAAGTTTACATTTATAGGAATAACTCTTTCTCTGTACGAATTCTAAGGTCATCAGGAAGTGAGAAAGCACAAAGATTTGGAGCTGGAAAGAATACTGGTAATTTGAGTAAGAGGCGTGGGCGCACACCTGCTTACCACGGTAGCTCAGCAAAGATGATTGAAACAAATGAATGGATCGATGACCTTGCACGTACCTTTGTTTAGCCACATTTTAAATTCATTTTAACTACAGCTTACCTGAAGACATGAGTAATAATTGTATATGTTGCGAATAAGAAATAATTGTGGTGAATTACATGCTGTGCATTTTAAATCTTTACCTGCGATGAAATAATTTTATTTGCTCTTGTTTCATTGTTTGCAGAATGTTCTTGTTGACTTTGCTAACAATTGGTTAAGTGAATTTGGTGATTCAACTAATGTACTAATGCAGAACTTTGATTAGCAAATTGCTGCCAAGCTGAAAGTTGTGAAGAAGGATGGTCTTATTACTAAGTGTGAATTACATAGTGGTGTTAAGAAATTTACTACTCAGTACAATGTTGAAAAAGATGAAGGTGCATTGATTAAGTATCGAGAAGGACATCCAGCAGTGTTTGATATAGACTTGGTCTTAGTGTGACTCACTCAAGATGATCTGTTGTTTAAGCTTTATGGACACAATAAAAGTATTATTATGATCATAGTTCAATTTAGGTTTTCGTATTGTTAGCTCTTCATGCCTGTATGACTTTCTATGGTGATTTAAATTATATATCTACTTACCATTTACATTCTCAATTTACAGTGTTGCTCAGTTTTATCCATAAGTTTGATACAGTAATCAAATCTAAATAGTGTTAAAACTTTTTATTATTGAATGTGCCTTACTAATGTGCTCTTTAAGCATTTTAATATCTAGATAAGTGTGTCAGTGAAAGATTGGTATGTATGACATGTATGCTACATATTTATTACCTACATAGTGTTGTAACTTGTATACTCTAAGAGTACAAACTGTTGTCTATGAAACTTTCCTAAGAATCATCTACTATTGACTCAATGTGAGAGTTATTTAAACCAGCTACAATTAACCTTTAGGTAATATACTATAACCCACCTAGCTTATATAACAGAGGAGTGAACTGCTAGAAATCTCATATTTCACATGCATTCACTATTTATAATACTACCCTGTTGTGCAAGAAGTGTTCCTTTTTCTTTGGCAAGTAAAGGTAAAGAGAAGGCTGATGGAACTGCTCAGTGTGAGGCAGCCAAGAATATCAGTTTAGAAGTGTTGGAGGAATGGGTTAGGTATCTTGAACAGATAGTAGTAGAGCTAGAAGCTGTTATTGCTGCCCTTTGTTTTGGTGAATCAAAAGACAAGCAACCTAGTCCTAAGAGAGGATGTTCCATTAATCTTGCTGAAGATGGAGCAAAAGAGAAACTTCAGGGAGAAACCAGCACCTACAATGCTCAACCTTTCATTCCTGGTTTTGAGATTCTTCTCCACTCTAGTCCATCACACTCACTTGGAAGTGATACCTTACATGATGGTTCATTTTAAGATGGGGGTATTTCTGCTGGCTATCTACATATCTTAAATCATCTGTCTAGCCTTGTTTAGTTTAGTTGAAGAATGTTGTAATTGTAAGATTTTCTAGATACTTTAGTGTGTTGTTTCTTAAGTATTTAGTCAGTATAAATTAATCTGATATGCTACTTTTGCTATTATTTGTTTATGAATTGTGAATGAGCACTTGTTGCACACCATTGCTACACGAACTACAGCTTTACAAATAATTGCTTAATAAATTGCTATCACTATTCTGAATCAAGTTCATGAGTGTACTTTAAGTTCAATAAATTACAAAATCTTCGGTTGATTGATAAATGTTCTCGAGATGTAGCTAGAAGGTTCTATACATTCATCTCGACCTTGGTCTTTTTGAATTGTTTGACAATGTCATTGTCTTCTATGATAGGTACGGGAACTTGTTGCGCAGTTGGCATAGGTTGTGTAGAGATGGGAGGTTGCGTTCTCCCAGATCTTTTGAGGACATCTATAGGTGAATCTTCTTTATCCCAAAAATCGCTTATTGGATATATGACTGAAAGGGGAGGTTCTTCCATATCCTTAAGATAGACGTCTTCATCATCGCTGTCCCAAACCCCATTGATGCTAATGTCTTGTTCTTGTGGGATTTGAACTAGCTTCTTGTCATCAATAAGCTTTTGAACTAAATCTTTAAATTTAAAACAATTTTCAATGGTATGTCCTCCTGATTGATGGTATTGACAATAGAATCGGTATGTCCACTTTAAGGATTCAAATGGTCTTGGTTCGAGAGGTTTTACCTTACAATTCTCGGAGAGCATTTGAAAAATTTTATCATATGAAGTCCCAATTGGAGTATAGAGTTTATTACTTTTCCTGGGTTTGTCAATTACATGTAGAGGAAATGTTTTCTTCTTCGTGGGTGGAATTTTATTATACTTTTCTGAAGCTCCTCCCCTTATTTCTTTGCAAATTCAAGTGCCTCACGTAGTAAGTCTATTCCCTCCCACATGGACCATATAAGCATTAGCACATCTTCCTTGCTGGTTCTGGAAAATCATCCGTGGCATCGAAGAAGATCTCCTCCTCTTCTTCGATAGCATGAATTTCTTCAAAAGGCTTGATGAGAGATGAGGGATCAACATCGTTTTCCTCATCAGAGATGGCTAAGGCATGAGAGAGAGGTTCATTGTCATTTTCCTGAGTTGCCATTATCTTCTTAGCTTTCCTTTTTCGAGCGATTGGTTTGTCAAAAAGTTGTACTTATCTTGAACGAAAAGGTTATCTTTAATTAAACACCCTTCCTTTCTTGACCACTCGTTGTAAATTAAACCATTTTTGTTTTAATGACTTGACTCAAATTGACTTTAACTTTACGGGTTTATAAAGAAAAAGAAAAAAATAGGGTGTATATTTTAAGGAATCAAGTATATGGTTAAGACAAATGGTTTTATTGGAGGATTAATATCCGACTTACCCCCCTACACAAAATGACGGAAAACACGTGCATACAAGACTCTCTTAGACATGGTCAAAGTGTACATAGATATTAGTGTGTGCTTTATATTGTGAGTGTAAGTGACATGCTTTGAATCTTGTGTAAGAGCATGGGACTTAGTGTCTAAACTCGATTAGGGACTTAACAAAGGTACCAAAATAATCGAATTGATTAGCTAACTGTTTAATTAGACTCATAGTGATGACTCGAGCAAAATACCAAACTGTCACCGCACTTTGCAGTGCAGCGCCAGACAACAGAGTTGTTGCAAGGCATTGCACAACAAAGTGTGGCGCTATAGTCCAAATCGTGGCGCCATTGCTGGAACATTGATCTGGGACTGCTTTCAGTATTTTAACTCTACGGGACATGCCTAAAGTCGTACTAAGTCAATTCCAATTAAATTATTAGACTTTAATTACTCAAATTAATTAATTAATTAGACAAAGTCCTTTTAGTCATTAATCAGTTTATTTAGTCTTAAACACAAGTCAAACAAATGGTTAGGAAAAACACATAGAGTATGTACAACAAATAATGCACAATTAGGCAAGTAGGCACAATATGATGCAATGAGTTTGCAACCTAATCATGGCTCTAGTTCTCTAAAGTTCGGGATATGAGTTAGTCAAAGAGGGTCCATGGTTAATTGTCCGAATGCAACGCATGGAAGCCTTACCTTTTGAAGGGTTGGCGCGAGTGGATGGGACACCGCGAGTTAAAAACTCGCTATCATGGTTTGCTGAATTCATCATTCTCAGATGTACCCTTTGCTGCACAGAGCGTTCAATCATGTAGATGGAGCATGAATTCCGAGAGGGTTATGTCCATATGTAGAACACATATGGGTTTCAGAAAAGTGAAAAAAAACTCAATCAGGAAGTAGGATCGAGCAAACAATGCTAAAAACTGGTCAAAATTACAACGCATATTTCTGGCTCGGTATTGGAAGAACTTGGCGCCAGCGAACAGATGTCGTCGCCGCAATTTGGTTCTATCGCCTGGCGACAGAGTCAAATCTTCGATGACAAAATCTATTTTCTGGACGCCAGTTCCTACATGCCTCAGAAGCTTTCTGTGCTCGATAAAATTTTCCAGTTTCGCGCAGCATTATTTCGGTCCTAGTTGTGAAAGATATTCCTCAAATTTCCTACGTGGAAAAATCTTATGTTTAACGCATTACGGATGGTCTTTCCAATGAGATCTTTTTTATGCATATGACAATAATGTTAATCAAAATTACGCACATGAAATACTTAGAACTTTTCGAGTCTCATCCACTCATTCTAAATCATTGCCGAAATAAATTTCAGAAATTAAAATAAAAATCCTCCCCGGCGGAGTCGCCAAAAACTGTAAGGAATATTTCAAGCATTATCCCTAGCTTGAACCCCAGTGTGATCATACACTTAAGCATGGTGGCGTCCAAAGGGAAGGAAGTTAGAGCAAAAGAGTCGCCAACAAGTTTTAGGAACTTGTAAACCGTTCACGGGGTGAAGGTTACACCCCTTAACGATCCAGGAGATCGTTAACTCCAATAGGTCTGGAATTATGACTGGAAGTTTGGAGATGAAGGTACAAATCCAACCTAAAAAGAGATTGAACCTGCCCTAATAATAGGCCTCTACTTTATTCTGATCGTATTCATGTGCGCTTTCTGACTAACATGAAATCAATAGGATTATTAATTATCTTATTAAGCGTGATTACAAGTACCAATTCCCTTTAAACATGCATAAAAGGCGTGATCAAGTAATAACAATAATTACAATCAAGCAACATAATATCATAATAATCATAATTATAATAATCACAATTAAAATAATCATGTAAATAATCATGTTAAGAATAAAGCATAATAACATTAGCAAGATCCTAGGCATGATACTAACAAGATTAATAACAAGCCCTAGCATGTCACTAAACAATAAAAATCAAAGCTTTAGCCCTAACATGATACTAACATGAATATTTGGAAAGAAAATAGGAAGCATAATTTTAGACACCTTAAAATGTCTCCCCAAATCCAAACCCGATGATGAACAACCTTTCACCGCCATTATTGGTCGGGTTGAGTATTTAATCTTGGAGTGATTAAATCCATATTTTCATTCATAAACCAACCCAATTCCTAGCCCATTTCCCCAAACAATAACTTATTTTCCTCTTTTCGTGCGTTTAACCCAAAATAATTCATTTCGTGTCCTTTAAAATAATTCATTTCGTGTCTTTTTTTTAAAAATGTTTCATACAGTTTTTTTTGGTCCATAATATGGGTCCAATGATTGAATATTTGGATTGGTTTTGAAAAGATATTTCCAACGATATATTATAATCCCAAATCCGAGTTATAACAAATAAGTTGTGACCAAAATATTAAATTGAGCCCAAACCGAACCTAAGCCCACCTTACCTACGACCCAATGACCACGTGGAGGGTCCAAATGATTTAATCCAATTCCTAAACCAATTAGGATTAATTGGACGCTTCTACAAGTTTCTAAAAGATCTTAATTATCATGTTTAAAAAGATAAGATTAAAGAGTTCGAAATTGAATAAAACTTTTCTTTTTGAAAATCCTATTTCTAGCCGAATTGAAAGATGTTAAAAGATAGACAGATATTAATTTCGTGAATCATATTTTTTATCCAAATTTTATATGGTTGGATAGCCCTTGAAATTATCTTTCCAATGATATATTATAATATCAATTCGGAGGTATAACGGAAAAGATATGAATAAAATGTCAAACTCTATCCAAAACTGACACCGTCTCACTATTTCGGCAATATCTTTTATTCTACAAACGTATTTTAATCTGATTATAATTGGATTAGAATGAGACTTAAAGAGCTTTCCAAAGATATCTTATTCATTTTATTCCAGTTTCTGGATCAAAAGATATGATAAAAACAAAAACCGCATAAATTGCTGTCTATCGCAAGAGTTTTATCCGATTCGAATTCTTATCTTTTCTTGATTCTTCGACCTTCTTTTTTCTCTATAAATAGAGGTCATATCTCCCCTTTTCCAATCATCAACAAGCTTGATCACAAGTTTATTCTCTTCTCCCTCTTTAGCCTAAACACTAGCCTCCATATTCTTTCATAACACTTCCCTTAAGCACTCCAAGGAGTCCATACTTGACCCGAGGTTCCGTCCTTAAACCAAGGCGTGAAAAGGTAGAATTAACTGAGGGTTTGGACCAAATCAACTCTAATTTTAATTTAATTTAGTTTCTATTTGATTTATATTTTTATTGAAGTTACTAACAGTTTATTCATGATGTAGCAATTCAAGGAAACGCGGAATGTGAGTAATTAATCACTTAATTACTCTTATTTTTATTCTTATTGCTAGTATCATGATTAGGATTATTATTATTATTTGATTTGACTAACAATTTATTGTTAAATTGCTTCCAATATTAATGTTTATTATATTATTTATTGATCACCATATGGCATGTTAAAAGGACTATGTAATTGAAAATCATGCCTAATAAGATAATTTGGACAACCGGTTTAGGTTCCTTTTTAATCTTGTTATTAAATAAAGTGATCACTAATTTTTTAGAATTATATGTTGCATTAATATTCAACCAATTTAACTTATTAATAGTTTGGAGCGAATTGAATATTTTGTTTGCATGCCTTTGAGATTGCAGGAATCACTTTTCACTATAAGAATCGAGTAGAGGCCAATACGGGCGAATGTGACTCCATGACTCACTTCGTACCATAATCCCCGATCCTCCTTTCGTGGTTCCGAACCATATGGAGTTAGTAATCTCATTGATTATGAATGGGGTGTAACCTTCACGGGTCAATCGTAGTTGCCTATCGTTGTCCCTTAATCATGGTTGTCTTGAATGATCCGTGAACGGTTTACAAGTTCCTTAAAAACTTGTTGGCGGCTCCCTACTTTCCTCGTCCCTAATCATATTATGTCAATTCCCACTTCCTATGAGTGCCAAGCATATTCACACATGCTTTAACGTAGGCGCACATCGAACGACGCCTACAATAATAGAAATCACAATAAGTATATTTGATATAGGAAGCAATAAAACATCCTAACATGATACTAGGAATCAAAATAACAATCTAAGCATGATTTCTATATCAAAATATCAATTAAACAATTAAAGTACTTACTTGGATGCGTTGTTTCTCTTTCTAATAACAAAAAATACTCACGTTAGTAACTTCAAAGAAAATAAAAAATCAAACAATTAAATTAAATAATTGAAATAGAGATTTGGGACCAAACCCTCAAAAATTAAAACCTTTCAAGTCTAGGGCAAAGGCAACTTCGAACTTGGCTAGGTGTGTCTAGATCTTGTGAATGCGGAATTTTGTATGCAAAAGGCTAGTTTAGAAAAGAGAGAGAGAAGAGTAATCAAGAAATTCTTGATGAGAGTTGGTGATAGAGAGATTTAGAGAGAATTCATAAGAATTGAGGATTAAAAACGGAGGTTTTAGGAGGCTATTTATAGAGAAAATCAGCCGGATACGATAGAATACGAATAAGAGTTTCGAAAAGAATAAAATATGACCGCAGCGCAAAACACGCACCTGTCGCCAGACGACAGATCTGTCGCCAGGCGACAGAGGTGTCGTATGGCGCTTGAAATAATTTTCCACGCGTTTTCTTATTTTGATAAAATATAAGCGTACGAGAGGGTAAAATCGTATTTTCCTTAAAACACTTCTTTTATTCTGATTAAAACTCTAAAAGTCAATTAAAGTCAATTTATCAATGTTATTTAAATTAGGAATGAAAAGAACCTTCTAGAAGATTCTAGAAGACTATAATTAATCCTAATCACATTAGGAATGATTAATCATAATAGGCCCTCCTCTAGATCATTGGGTCGCATATAAAGATCAAACCGGGCCTAGTTTAGTAATTTGGCCATAACTTCCTCATTATTCATTGAAATTGGGCTTATAATATATCGTTGGAAAGATATTTTAAAACCCAACCCTCTATATCATTATTAGACCATTGCCATTGTCCAAACCAAACTGGATTGACCATTTTCTTAAAATAGGTTTTGAAAAACAGAGAGAAAGAAAAATATTAAAAACTAACCGTAACACTAGACTTTCCACACTTTCACTTCATTCGATTATGATTCGATGTGAAAGGTACTCATCACTGGGTTTGATTTTAGGGAGACACAAATGGGTGTTTACAATGGTAAGATTCAATTTCATATTTTTATAAAATTCTTAATCTTCCGCAAGCGCATCACTAAAAGTTGCGCGCAACCTTGTGAATTGCGGGTGCCATACTAGCGCGACTCGTTGAGATGCGAGCGGATTTATCTGTGGCAGCATTAATTTTAACCTAGGCGCCTCTAAATCCATAACTTTTAGGGTTTAAACTTGGGCTTAAGCCTAATTATGATCAGTCTTAGTTGATTAGACCTTAATGCTTTTGCTTTTGGGTTAGGCTAGCTTATTTTCATGTTCTTGTAATTCAATCGGTTACCCATAAGTTTTGTTAACGTTAATCCAACACGAAGATGGTTTTATTTATCGTCATTCCACTTCCTGTCGGCACAGGAGGCGAAAAGTAGATGTCTATAGTTAACCCCCATTTTGATCGAGTCTAGGATAGACGAGGATCAAAGTAGCTAAGGAAATGAATCCAAGACTTTTCTGCGAAGTTCTCAAAGAATAAAGTTTCTCTTAGAAATTTTTAAGGATGTCGAAACAGTCCTTGGTTTTCTAAATGCTTGAGATAAATAGCTGTTGAGGCAAGAAAAGAGTATTTTCTTATCTTAACGCGCTAAATAATCTAGACTGATCCTTTGCAATTGTAAAACGCTTTTACAAGTAAAGGTGTTCTAGGTAGTGTCACGTCATGAGAAGAAATCACTTTAAAAAGGATTTATAGGAAATGATGTCCTCTCAATCATGTCATCGTTTGTCTAAAGTCCCTCGATATGTCATTAAACCTTTAGCCTGATTTTAACAAATTTGTAAAGATGATAAAAGAGTGTTTCATCTTTCGCAGCAAGAGTGTTTCGGCTTTCGCAGCCTGAATAAAGTTCTTAACAATTTGTTTGTCAAAACGCATTACTCGGTGTCCACAAGATAGAAATACATGTCTCAGGTCTAGAGGCATATATCTAAATCCAGTGAGAGAGAAGAAAATTAGCAACTCTCTCAGCAGTTTTGTCCACAAGATGAGTACACGTGTCTCAGGACTAGGGGCACGTGCCTACATACATGAGACATAGCACGACGCTCTGAATACAGGGGGTGGACAACACCCTAACTGTCCGGTAAGCAAGTAAACTCACTAACTACCATATTTGCTTCCAATCAAGAAGTGTCTGTTCTAGAATGGTTCCGCGCGCCTGTCGACTCGTGAGCTAACGCTTTAAGTAAATTAGAGTAATTCTATCTTGTAACTATGAGAGGTAGATCTCGTGTAAGCTGGGAAGAGGTGAAATTTTTTGCAACACCTACCATACATTTTTACGCTGTATGATAACCCCTTACAATTTTATGTTGTATGATAACGCCATCCTTTTTGCTTTGGACATGAAAAAGGAAGAAAAGACCAGACATTTATATATTCAGTACAACAAAATGACAAACTTGACTATGGGAGGTTTTTCGTAAAACACCACTACAGAACGTCTTAAGACACTCTTAGGAAAAACATCCAAACGTATGCTTAAGGAAGGCACAAAGCATGGTGTGCATGCAGGATGATGCAAAAAACTATCAAAGAAGAAAACAAACTACAAAATGAAAAGAAATTAAAAGAAATCTCGATAATTTTCGCGCCATTACGTCTAACAACGAGCAAAAACCGTTAAAATTCATCAAATGAATCAAATTCAAAAAACCGGTCTTTTATGTGACCAGTATCTGCGCAACTTAGTGGGTCGCACTGGCCGGGCGCGCGCATCGATTTGAGTTGCGCTGGTATGTCGCGCGCAAATGAATCATTTAAATCAGCAAAAAGAAATCGCGGAGCGCGATTTTCATTTCACTTCTTCTCTTTCCTTCCTTCACCATTTCGAGCCTTTCTCTCTCTAAAAATCTTGGATTTTCTTGTTTATCAAAGCTAAAGGAAGTCGATCATGTCCTCTTTTTACATTTTCCATAATCCAATGTAAGTTTTTTGCTAAAAATTGTTTTTGTGGCTTAATTGGGACGATTTTCGGACCGCAAAACCCCAAATTTTGAATTTAGGGGTTTTTAATTCGGTTCCTTTTTCTTGAAATTGTTTTGTCCATGTTGTTGTGATATATTAAGGAGTTTTTTTCAACAAATTTTATGAAAAATGGTTAAGTATTGAACCTTGTATGAACAATTCTTCGTTCAAGTGTGTTCTTACATTTTTTCCTTCGATTTTAGTTCGATTTGTGCTGTTTTGTTTGCCCATGTTGGTTATACTTGTTGATTATGAAGTAAATTATAGCATTAGAACTAGTATTACCTTTATGAATCATGTTTTTAAAATTCCGAATCCGAAAAATGGCTCTTAGCTTGTTTTTGCCATATTCGAACTTCAAAATTTTTTAGTAGACGTTAATTATGTTTGTGTTATTATTATTTGCCTAAAAATAGTTGATTCGTTGAGATTTAGGAATATAATATCTTGAATGCTTTAGTTGAAACTTGTATAGGATGGCTTTTGTGGATATTAAAAGCCCCCGTTTACTGAGTTTACCCCCTTAATACCATAAATATCTCCAATGCAAAAAAAAGTCGAGTTCTTTTCTCTCTTTATCAGTTAAAGACCGACACCATTCACGAGTAAAATCTCAAAAACTCTTAGTAACTAAAGATATGATTGTTTGTTGAAAAGCTAAGGTTATAATTAATCTGTTTGAATTATACAGAAAATCGGCAGATAAGGAGGCTATTTATTTACAAAATCGATGAAGTTTGACTCCAGAAAGGATTTGGAGGCAGCGCACTTCAGCGCCGAGCGACAAGTCTGTCGCCTGGCGGCAGAAGCAGCGCTCGGCGACAAGTGGCGCTACAGCGTTCCTCCAGTGCTATGCAAATCGCGTTTTTTCTGGCCATGATTCGAATGTGTACAATGACATTACAATTTCGCCCTCTGTTCAATTACCCCATACATATTAATTTTCTTTTTGGAATTATTCAAACTTAATTAAATTTAGGTTTGTTTCAAGTCCGATTTATTTTTCATTTTTTTTTTCTTTTTGGGGGAGAAAGTCGGATACCCTCCATTAGTAATAAAATGACGGAAATTTTTGCAAAAAAATTAATCACAATTATTTACACACACACATATGCACATAAAATTGAAAAATAAAATGCAGTCATAATAGAAAATAGTCTGTATATATACAAAATATGTCTAACAAATATGTCTAATAAATAAATAAGTCGACAAAGTTCTACAAAAGTCAAATAAATAACAACACAGGTACAACTACGGTGCTAGAGGACGAAGATGATGAGCAATGTTCATCATATTAAAGAACTGCGCAAATCGTGGAGTATGCTCCCCACCAGCTCCGGTCTCGCCAGGAGTAGGGAAGGTCAACTCAGGACCAGTCCACCCAGGCTCCCCCTGATGATGAATCAGCAAAGGTTGAGGCTGCGGAGGCTTCTTCGACGACGAGCCGACCTCGTACGTCCCACCACCTAGCGAAGCCCATGTCGCATCTCCTTGGCCCATCGGCCCAGCCCATGCACTCTCATATGAATAGCGCGAGCCCTCCACTATCTCGGTCCGCGTAGTATCAGCCCGGCCACACCGACCACAGGAAGTAGTGCAGCGACGCCTCGAGCTAGACCTAGCCGGCTCCCTCCTAGCTTCGGGTCTCATCCGAGTAAGGGAAGGAATAGGTTGTTCCTGCAAAAATAAATCAAGTCAGATGCAAAGAAAACAGAAAAATAAACAATGCAAAATGCGAGGAAAAGTTACCTCATGAGCAGCGTCGCTACGAAGATAGGAGGCCACTTTCCTCATCCTCACTAGCTGGCTCCGGAAGACGTCTATGCACCTCGCCATCGCATAACCATCTTGCGCGAAACTGTCAAAAAAATAAAGTCAGTAACAATACAAGACAGATATAAACCAAATAGCAATTAAATAACTCACCCGAGTCTGGTGACGAGGGATAGATCGCAAGTAAATAGCAAGTAAACGTTAATCCTGAGGAGCTAGAAGGATCATCTCCTTAATAGTTCCGTATGTCCCTTGATAGTTGATGGACATACGAGGGGGAACGAACTCTGCAGGATCAGTCTGGCAAAAAGCAAATCTAAGTGATCAAGATCCACTTGGGGGCTATCTAGTAAAGATCTAGAAGATAAAAAGAATACCGCCACCTCCTCAGCGCCAATTTGATCAGCATCGCATCATGGAACATGTGGCGAGGCAGAGGAGCAAGGATGACGAAGATCTCTGAAGAGTGCTGAATAGCAACTCTCTCTCCTAGGTACACCACCGCCTCATACGTCCCTTAAAAGTAGCGACGCTCAGCAGTGTACTCCGCCGCCAGCGTAGGAATTACCAGACAGTCCCATGGCTTGTATAACACCTCAGGCTCCTGCAACATATGTATGTAAGAGCTCTATAAAAAATACAATAAAAAGATGACAATTGTTCAAAAGAATATACCGAGAGGATCAGCTCTCAAACATGAGCAATAGCCGCCTGATCACTAAAGCGACCTCCCCAACATGCGCCATTAGGGAGCTCGCGTGGAGATGCTCTCACCGGCGCAAGCGAAGGAAAGTACTCGTAGAACCTGATCTACAAAGATATAAAGAAATTAGCAAGCGCAAATAAGAGTCTATAGCTAACTTTTAAAGAAATAAAGTATACCTCTACGACTCTCCATAAGCTAGAGAGAGCGATGTTTGTTGTGTAAGACCGGTGGCGACAGGAATCTTGCAAGCCCTGCAAAAAGTCAGCATAGGCCAAGCTGGCCCAATCGTAAGTCCCAATCAACTGAAAATCGCGGAGAGCAGGAAGGTAGTAAAGCAGCACCAGACTACCCTCGTTAGGGGAAAAGGTCCTTGACAGCAAAATAAGAGCAAAGATGCACACCCGCTGCTCTTGGGTGGTCGCATCGTCCTCAAAAGGCATCGCTAGAGTCGACCGCCGAATGCAACTAGAGCTAATACGCGATGGCTCCACCTTAGCACGGGCCCGAACATCGATCGAACCCAAGTACTCCTCGACTATCGGAGAGAAAGAACTAATAGATCTATCGAATGGCAACGTAGTCGAGCGAAACTCCAGTCCCGAGATGAGACTGAAGTCGGCAAGGGTAACAGTCATCCCATCCCAAGGAAAGCGAAAAGTGTTGGTGGTGTCCCAGAATAACTCCACCAAAGCACGAACCACGTGGTGACCCGCGTCGAACGAATACATGGACTGAGTAGCCCGGAACAAGGCAGTCAGCCCACAGGACTCCCAAAGCAGTCGCAGCCCCTCATCACCACAAAAATACTTGTTGTATATCTTGCCGATGGACTCGTTGCCCGAACCATGGCTGCGCGTCCTACCGCTAGTGATCCCACGACGCACCCTCTCATTAATATGGTGCTCGGGGTCAAAGAAAAACGTCCGCTCATCCCACTCAGGGAGGGGATTGAAAAAAGTGGACGGATTCGCGTCTTCTTGTACGGGCTCGTGCTCCCGTCGTGTGTCTCGGGGTCGGGAACCTGAACCTCGCTCTCTTGCCATACTATATTGTGCAAAATTGACAAAAATTTAAGGCTCTGTAGTATCTAAGGTTTTCCTAGCCGCGGTTACTATGGTCGCAGCAAAGCAGAGTATGTATTACTAAAACAGAGCACAATTTCAAAGCATATATGGCATTTTTCAAGCAATCAAACAATTTCTTGTAATACTATGATAATTATTGTGACAAATTGGACAAGAATTGCTAGCAAAAACATAAGAGGTTCAACAATGGTGAATCGCTCATTTCTTTACCAAATTGAGTCAAACAAGTCTCAAAATACTCCTAAGGCAACATACAAACATAATCATGCAATTCATGGCATAAAATGTGACTAATAAAGCCAATTGAGCAATATAAGTTTCGAATCTTCAAGAAATTTGAGAATAAACATGTGCAAAATTCAGCAAATATCGAGTAAGTTATGAAAAAACTTACATATATCAGCAAACTAGATGAATAAAGATTTGATTTGCAACAAATTTGAGCGAATTTTGTTGAGAAACGAGCAAGAACGGACGATTTGAAGTTTCGTGGCAAAATTTTAAATGAAAACAACATCAGCTGCGAAATTTGGAAGAAAGGGATTTTATTCGGAAAACCCGAGTGCAGCGCCGCGTGACAAGTTTGTCGCCAAGCGACGGAGTGCAGCGCCGGGTGACAAGGAGAAATCGCGGCGACATCAGTTTCTGGTAGACGTTACAGCGACGACAAAATGTGAGGCCTCGTAGAATGATTATTTTGACCTCTTGCAGCAGTCTGGGTTCCTTGGTACGCCTGTTATCCCCTATAAGCAACTTGACATGATTTAGTAATCGGCTTGGTTACAATCACATTAAGTGATCGACCTAATAATTGATCGTCTCACTTAGCTTAAAGCGCCTAAACATTGGCTCATTGCAAAAGCACCGACATAATGGTTCATAAGCAGCAATGGCACCGACACAATGGTTCATAAACAACAAAAGCACCGACGTACTGGTTCACAAGCAGCAAAAGCGCTGACGCACTGGCATAGCAAAGGAAAAGTTCAAGCAAACTTTAAAGGATCGAAAAGCGTTGTTCTTCGGTGATATTCTTCGGAATATTGTCGCAACAAATGAAGATGGCTTCAGGCGAAGCAATATTCGATCATATTACCCGGCTTGCGAAAGATGGTTATAAAAGTGGTAGAAGATCATTTCAGGCGAAGCAATATTTGATTGGATTCTCCAGCTTGCATAAGATTATCAGAGCAAAAGTTGGAGATAGTTACTGGCGTAGCAGTCTTTAGGAGGTATCCCCTTGATTGAGGAAGATCCTCAAAAAGCATAGTGTTCCCTAGCTTGTGGAAGGTTGTCATAATGGCAAATGCAACAATGCAAATCGGTTACTTCTAGAGACGTGTGCTCGACGGTGCAAGATACGCGTTTCTTAACTCTTTTATCTATTTTAACTAACAGTAGTTTGCAGGTATCGGCGTTACAAGAATGATTTGGGATCGCAGAACGTTCTGAATCATTCTCCGTCCCTATCGATACTTTGACTTTTGTTTTTGAAACTTGTGTTTCTCCAAAGTTCTATTCTCTCCGTTTGTGTTTCCCAAAACCAAACATAGTGATGAATACCTTTCACGTCGAATCATAATCTAATGAAGTGAAAGTGTGGAAAGTCTAGTGTTACGGTTAGTTTTTATTAAATTCACTTCTATTCTCTCTGTTTTTGAAAACTTATTTTATGGAAATAGCCAATCCAGTTTAGTTTGGTCCGTTACAAGTTTCCAAAAATAGTGTAGTTGTATTGGGCTCGAAAAGAGCTTTCCAACTATATATTATAAGCCCAATTCCGATGAGTAATGAGGAAGTTATGGCCAAATTACTAAATTGGGCCCGGTTTGATCTTTATATGCGGCCCAATGATCTAGAGGAGGGCCTATTATGAATTATCATTACTAATGCAATTATGATTGGTTATAGTCTTCTAGAATCTTCTAGAAGGTTCTTTTGAATCCTAATGTGATTAGGATTGATAATTGAGTTTTATGTTTTATTTAGAATAAAAGAAGTGTTGTAAATGGAATTACGATATTACCCCTCATACGCTTAATTTTATCAAAAATATGAAAACGTGTGGAAAATTGCCTACAGCGCCGCATAACAGGCTGTCGCGCGGTGACAGAGGCATTGGTGGCGCTGCAGTCATGTTTTATTCTTCTCAAAACTTTGATTCTTTTTTATCATATTCTGGCTTATTTTCATTATAAATAGCCTCCTTAAATCTTCGTTTTGAATTACCAACTCTCATCAAGAAAATCTTGATACTCTCTCTCTCTTATTCTAAACCAACTTTTCACAAAACAAATTCCGCATTCACAAGATCTGGACACACCTAGTATAATTCGAGGTTGCCTTCGCCCTAGACGTGAAAGGTTTGATATTTTTGAGGGTTTGGTCCCAATTCTCTATTTTAATTATTTAATTATATTGTTTTGATTTTATTATTTTCCTTGAAGTTACTAACGTGTGTATTTTGTTATTAGAAAGAGGTACGTGGCATCTAAGTAAGTAGTTTAATTGTCTAGTTGTTATTATGATATAGAAATCATGTTTAGGTTGTTATTTAGATTCCTAGTATCGTGTTAGGATGCTTTTCCTAATATCATGTTAGGATGCTTTTCTTAGTATGATGTTCAAGGTTAAAAATAAGTTTCTAATGTCAAGTATGATTTCTATGGTGCTTCCTATTTTCCTTCCTAATATAATATCATGTTAGTATCATGTTAGGGCTAAAGCTTTGATCTTTATTATTTATTGACATGCTAAGGTTTGTTATTATTCTTGTTAGTATCATGTCTAGGATCTTGCTATTATCATTATGCTTTATTTTTAACATGAACATGATTATGATGTTGCTGACATTGTTATGATTATTGTTATGATGATTTTTTTTTTAATTATAATTGTTATTATGATTATTATTATGTTGCTTGATATATATTTATTGTTATTGCTTGATCACACCTTTTATGCATGTTTAAAGGGAATTTGTCTTGTAATCACACTTAATAAGATAATTAATAATCTTGTTTAGGAATAATTTGATTATAATTCAAGTGATCGCCTATAATAGTTTTATTTGTGCATTAATATTCATCTTACATAGATAAACAATTTTAGGGTAAACCTATTAATTGCATGTTAGTCAGAAAGTGCACATGAATACGAGTAGAATAAAGTAGAGGCCTATTATCAGGGCGCGTTCTTTCTCTTTTAGATTGAATTTGTCCCTTTATCCCCGAACTTCCAGTCTTGGTTCCGGACCTATTGGAGTTAACGATCTGATGGATCGTTAAGGGGTGTATCCTTCACCCTGTGAACGGTTTACAAGTTCCTAAAACTTGTTGGCGACACTTTTGCTCTTGTTTCCTTCCCTTTGGACGCTACCATGCTTAGTGGGGTTCATGTTTGGGGTAATGCTTGAAATATTCCCTACAGAAGGGAACACCCGCAACCCTCACTCCCAAGCAGAAGGAGCTCATCCACCTGAGGAAGAAGGTGTTGGAATTGGAAGCTCAAAATCTGAACCGAGAATGAAGCGTGGAGGAGATAACCCAAGCTAAGAGTAGCCCAGAGAAACGAGTCGTCCACAGCAGGTCACCTGCCTCTAAGCGGGAACCGAGCCAGGACAGGGAGAAGCGAGCATGGATCCAGGTTATTCCAGATGATTCCCCATTTTGCAGGGAGATTCTAGAGGAGCCGATGGAGAAGATAAAAATGTCGAGCTGTAGGTACAACGGATCCACAAAACCTAAGAGTCATATCTCGGCTTTTGAGAACCACATGGTGCTCTACACCATGACTGACTTAGTCTGGTGCAAAGCATTCCCGCCAACTCTAGAAGGGCTGGCAGCGGAGTGGCATGGAGCCATTTCAAAGGGTTTCGTGTACTCGTATAATCAGCTGAAAAGGATGTTTACGGAGCATTTATCACCTTGGTAGATCGAACTAAGATAACAACGGAGTTGATGTCACTAGTTTAGGGGAAAGATGAGCCCATGAGGGAGTTTATCACCAGATGCAACAAGGAGGCAACAACCATCCCAAACATGAGCTTGGAGGTAGCGTTGCTGGCAGTGCAGAGCGGTTTGGTACCAGGCTCACCATTTAGAGCGTATATGGGGCGTAAGAGCCTCAAGACGCTAGCTGAAGAGCTAGGTAAAGCGCACGAGTTCATAATGGTAGACAAGAATGATAGAGCAATATTGAGCAGGAAGGCGCCAAACGACCTAGTTAAGCGGGCAGAAGTCACCCAGGCAGAAAACACAGCCAGGGATGACCAGCCCAACAAAGCTGAGCAAGGTCGCAAGGATGCAGATCAAGCTATTTGGGTGAGAAGGGTAGACCCGAAGAGGGGAGGAAGACGAGTATACCCCGCTCACTCATTCGAGATCCAACATTTTCAGCGTGAACAAAGCTGATGACAAATGGCAGAAACCTCCAAGGATGGTTAATAGGAACCGTGATCCCAGCATATGGTGTGACTTCGAGAGGGACCACGGCCACACAACTGATGAATGCACACACCTGAAAGACAACATAGAAGACCTAGTTAGAAGGGGGTATCTGAACTAGTTCAAACAGCAGGCTGATCCCCCTAAAAGAAGAGAAGAGGACAGAGTAGCCCGTGACCGCAGAGGAGGTCACAAAGGTCCCGCCGAGAATAGAGACAGAGACAGCAAGCCAGAAGGCAGGGTGTATGTGATCAGCGGAGAACCGGTGCATGGGGGAACAGTGACCAAGGCGCGGGCAGACCTGCGGGCAAAGATCCATCAGATAAACCATAATGAGAAGCGCAAGTGGTAACCTCTTCCCCCGCAGCCGTGAGCTACATTTGATGAGCATGACCAGAATTGCATAATCTATCCTCATGATGATCCTCTGGTAGTAACGATGAGAATTGCAAACAGGGAGGTAGACCGAATATTGATGGATGGGGGAAGCTCAGAACATCGTATATATATCAACTCGTTCAAAGAGCTGAAGTTAGACAGAAAGGACCTAAAAAGGGTGAGTTATGAAGTCATCGGGTTTAACGGATCTAGATTGACCCTGGAAGGTATAATCGAGCTCTTAGTCTGAGTAGGAGAAAGGTCAAAAAGACGCGATATTCGAGCACAGTTCCTGGTGATAGACTCTCCTTCACCTTACAATGTGATCATGGGGAGGCCACTCATCCACAAGATTGGCGGAGTGGTTTCCACCTATCATCTTGCCAAAGCTTACACAACCAATGAAGAACGGTCAGCAAAGCTCAGGCAAACCCAGATAACAGCTCAATAATGTCACATAACTACCCTTAAGAAACCGCTAGGACTAGAAAACAACCACTCTCAGAGCAAAGATCCATTAAACAGGTTGAGAAAAAGTCAAGAAAAACAAAGCATGAAGAATATCATAGTGAGAAGGATAAACAAAAGCTGGCCATGGAAAATTTTAAGCCCGCAAAGGAGGAGATGGCTAGACAGCTTCCTAGTGGGGAGCATAATACAGTCGAGCTGACAGAAGGTGATCCTTCAAGAACAGTAAAAATCAAAAATGACATTGATCCTAGAGTGGGGGTGCACCTCATAGAATTGCTTAGGAAGAATAAGGACATCTTCGCATTTTCAGCAGATGAGATGCCCGAAATTTACCCTGAAGTTTTGGTACATAGGCTGAATGTGAAGGAAGATGTTAAGCTAGTAAGGCAGAAGAAACGAAGCTTCTCCACGGAGAAAAATCAGGCAATCCATGAAGAAATGGAAAAACTCCTGGAAGCTGGTGGATTCATTGAACCCTATGATTACCCGGAGTGGCTAGGCAACGTGGTCATGGTGAAGAAGGCAAATGGCCTGTGGAGGATGTGTGTTGATTTCACAGATCTCAACAAAGCGTGCCCAAAAGACTGTTACCCGCTGCCGCAAATCAATCAGCTGGTAGATTCAACCAGCGGGCACACCCTATTAAGCTTCATGAATGCCTTCTAAGGACACCATCAAATCAGTTTGCACAACCCAAACCGGCAGAAAACCACATTCATCACCAGGGGGGAGTGTACAATTACATAGCTATGCCCTTCGGGTTGAAGAATGTTGGAGCTACTTTTAGAAGACGATGGATAGAGTGTTCATGCACGAAAAGGGCAAGAACGTTGAGGTATACGTTGACGATTCAATTATCAAGAGCGTCACGTAGGTAGGACATATCATGGATTTGGAAGAAACATTTGCCACCCTAAAGAAGTATAACATCAAACTGAACCCGAAGAAACGTGTCTTCGGGGTGAGCTCAGGAAAATTCTTAGGCTTCTTAATCAGCGAGAAAGGGATAGACGCGAATCCGGAGAAGGTTGAAGCAGTCCTGAGTTTGCCTGAGCCTAAGTGCATTAAGGATATGATGGGCTGACAGGCGAAATGGCCGCACTGACTAGGTTCATTAACAAGTCAGCCGACAAAGCTTTACCGTTATACCAGCTATTGAAAGGAGACGGGGAATTCAAGTGGGGAGCAGCAGATTAATAAGCCTTTGAGTGCATCAAAGAGCATCTAACTAAGCTCCAAACAATGATCAGCCCAGAATTGAGAGAAAAATTGAAGTTGTACATTTCCGCGTCAATTCAAACAATCGCAGCCTTTCTCTTGGTTGAAAGAAAAAAGCAGCAAAGGCCAATATACATTCCAAGCCACGTGTTGACCGAGGCTGAGAAAAGGTACCCGCTAGTCGAGAAACTAGCTTTTGCGATGGTAACAACAAGGAAGATGAAATCATATTTTGACGTGCACATATTATAAATCCTTACAAATCACCAACTAGAAAAAGCATTACAAAAAATGGATGCATCGAGCAGACTCTTAAAATGGGCCATTAAACTCTCTTAATATGACTTTGAGGTCAAGCCTAAGGCAGTTATCAAAGCACAAGAATTAGCAAAGTTTTTTGTGGAAGCCTCTTACGAAAAGAAAGAAGATGACATTAGAATCTGGAAGGTGGAAGTAGATGGATCATTAGCCCAAACAGGGAGCGGAGCCGGGATCATAATGACATCCCTAGAGGGAAATGTATTCGAGTATGCCATTAAGTTTTTTTCAAGGCATCAAACGACAAGGCAGAGTACGAGGCAGCTTTGGCAGGCCTGCATATGAGTATCGCAGCCGAGGCCAAGAAAGTCCATCTGAAGACTGACTCTCAGTTTGTAGCCAGTCAGCTGAAGGGGGATTATGAGATTAAGGAATCCACAATGATGAAGTATGTAACCAAGGTAAAGGAGCTGGCATCTCAGTTAGTCCACTTCCAGATATACTTGATCCCTAAAGCGGGAAACTCCCAAGCTAACGCGCTATCAAAGTTAGCTAGTTCCACCCTGCAAAGCCTCACAAGGACGGTGATGGTGGATGTCCTGAAGGAGAGCAGTATCGCTGAAAAGGAGCAAGTGAATTGCATCAGGAAGCAACGAACTTGGTTCACATACAAAGTTCACGGCTCGCTGCCTGACGACGAAGTGCACGAAAAGAAAGTTAAGAAAGACGCTAACTGGTACGTGGTAATGAATGGGGAGCTCAACAAAAAGCGCTTCTCAAAACCACTACTTAGGTGTATCTTAGAGTGGGAGTAGAAGAAGATCATGGAAGAAGCACACTCAGAAATATTTTCTAACCACATCGATGGAAAAGCCTTAGGAGTAGAAGTTCTCAAAAGGTGTGCATACTGGCCAACTCTTAGATAAGAAGCACTAGCTGTTCCAGGTGTGGATCCAAGGATTCTGCTGGGTGAACTGGGTCCCGTCAACTACCTACACAAGGAAGCACACGTAAAGTGCCCTTAGGGGTGGCTCGAGGAACCCCCCTTCGAAGCTCAAGTTAGAGAGTGTTTAGAGAGAGAAAGTGTACTTAGAGAGATATAGAAAGTATAATGACTTGATTGTCTTACCCCCTTTCCGTTGTTATTTACCCTCTATTTATATGCGTACCATCTCCTTCGTGGAGAGTTCAGCCTGGTCAGCCCTGTGGGCTGAATCTGCCGGGCTAGTGAGCCCTCCTTTAATTGCTTTCTCGACAGTGAGTGTGCACCCTGGGGGCTGGGCGATAGTTCAGCGGGAGCTATCCTATACAATTAGCCCCTCAAGAGGTGGTATGAGGTCACTCATGGCGGCTTTTTGCTTGTAGGAACATTCTTCTTAAATGAGCCCAGCTAGAAGGAATAGCTCAGCAGGAGCTATCCCCTACAACTAGCCCCTCAAGAGATGGCGTGAGGTTCTTTTCATGCCAGCTGTTCTTAGCATGTAGCCTTATCGGCCATGACTCAACGGGTCGTCTGGCTGAATTAACCCGCACACTCATAGCCCCTCAAGTCTCTAGGGTGTTGATGCGTCCTGGAGACTTGGGAGGTCAGGTGTTGTTACTGTTGACTCTGGTGTCGTATTGTTTGTATGGTGACGTTGGTTCCAGTTTTAAGAAATGACGATCTTGCAGAGAGGATTTTCGATCACTCCCGTTGAAGTCTGAGAAATGACGATCTTGCAGAGAGGATTTTCGATCACACCCGCTGAATTCTGAGAAATGACGATCTTGCAGAGAGGATTTTCGATCACTCCCGCTAAAGTGTCTGAGATATGACGATCTTGTACAGAGGATTTTCGATCACACCCGCTGAAGGATTTTTTTTTTTGGGCGGGAATTGTATTTGCATGAGTGGGATACGTGTTGAAGATCCAGGCTGTCAGTTTGATTTTACTAAAGTGACATGGCGGTTTGGCTTTGCCTTGTGTCTAACTGCCCATTTACTTCGTATTAATTTCACTGTCGCCTCTTTTCACTTATTTCTTTTACTCCTCTTACCTCTTCATCTTCCCTCTTCATTAATCTGTCTTTTCAAAATTTTCGCTCTTTGCTCTTCTTCTTTCAAGCGTTCGTGATCCTCAATTGTTGTGGTAAGTTCTTGCTTCTTCGTCTTTGTTTTTATCTTAATTTTCAATTTATTTTCTTTTTCCCTCCTTAATTCTTGCTTCTTCACTGACTTGTTTCTTCTTTATTCTTCTTAATTGCAGGTTTGAACTTTCGTCTTGCTGGGCTTCTATTTTCGCCATTGTTGTTGTACTCTGTTGCTTCTGCAACTTTTTCTTTAAAGGTACTTACTTTGTACCTTTTGTTGTTTGTACTTACCCCATTTTTGCTTCTTTTTGCTTTTTCTTCGCAAGATTGTGCCTTTTTATTCTTTTATATTTTCGTTGTTCCCATTTCTTCTCTTTGTTGTTGTATTTGCGTTCTTGGCTTTTTTCTTCTTATTTCGTCATTGTTCCTAAACTGATTCCTTGATTTTCTATTGCCCCATTGCTTTTTTCTTTCCTTTGCGGGCCTGTATTTCCTTGTAGATTTCATAATGTCTGACGCTTCTAATAGTCAGAACATGAGTGAGCCTTAAACGGCCACTGGATCGGATTCCTCTTCTCAATCTTCTCTTTCAGGTGAGCGCCCTGCGCACACTTCTCCTATTTCTCCTTCTTCTTCTCCTACCCCTATACGAACTGTTATCCCTCTTGACTTTCCCCCTGCTGCGAGCGGGACGGGTACTGCTGCGACTCCTGCTGCTGCGTCTGGGTCAGGCAGTAGTCGTCCCGCCGAGGGTAGCGCATTTCGCCCTTTCTAGCGCAGGCCCTGCCCTGATTTCTTTGATCCTTATTGCGAGCGAGTACTCATGCTCGATGGGTTTCCTTTATCCCATCTTACTCGCCTGAGGCTGCACGCGATGCGCCATAAAGCGCTAGCTGATGCTGTCAAGGCTAATCCCCCTGACATGTCTCTTGTTAGCCCCATTCCCCATGTTCAGCCTTTAAACAATTTTTCTTGGTTTAATGACATGGCTAACATGCATCGATTTGATCATTATGAAGTGCGAGGTGGAAATACTAGGACTCCATCACTGTCTCCTTCCCCATCAGTTCAATTAAGCAGAAGGACCGAGTCTCCTGGTGACCGCTCATATTACGACTGTCAGCCCATTTATGTTGTGGAGCCCGTAGAGGAGGGCAAAACTGAATTTTTTCTAGATGACAAGTGTTATGGGCCCAAGAACTGTGTGTTGGATTCCGGTTAGCGCAAGGATGCTGAAAGGCTGGATCTGGTCGTTGTTGGGCAGAAGTTTTATGGTTTTGGGGAGGGTTACAAGTTGGTTCTCCCCGCTGATGGTGCGAAGATATCGGCTCCCCCTGCAAGTCATATTGTTGTGTTTGCCTCGCAGCTAGATTTGGGTTTGAGGTTTCCTTTTGGACTCCACCTTAGAGAAGTTTCTTCGTGCTTTCAATATTTGTATCTCTCTGGTGCACCCTGCTTCCCTTCACATCATGATTGGCCTACTGTGGTTTCTAGGGTTTCGAAGGTATCCTGAGTCCCTGCACTTATTCAAGTCTCTCATGAGCCTGAAGAGGTCTGCTTCAGGGACTGAGTCGGGGTGGTACTATGTCGCTCCCAAGGAGAGTATGGTCTTGTCCTACCTAAAACTTGGACGTTTCAGGGACTAGACTGGCAAGTTCTTCCGGGTGAGGGTGCCTTCCAACTTTGCTACCCCGCGCAACTTCAGAGAGATTCGTACCAACATGGTCGGGGTCACAGTTTCCCCCTCAAAGCCTGCTCGTGAGATAGAAGCTTTTGAGGCTCTGCAGGGAGCGGGGACTGGTGACTCCATGTTTCCCAAGGTTTGGTTGCCCAACTCCATCTACATTGTGGGCAATGAACGACTCTCTGCTATGCGTTTGTGTCGTACGCATGAGTCTGGTAAGTTTTTCTGCCTTCTGTCTTTCCTTTTCCTTCCTCGTCTTATTTTACTTTTCTGCTGTTTTGTTTTTTAGGTTATGACAAGTTGGACAAGCGTATGCTCGGGCTGGCTGATCATTGGAAGGACCCTTTGACCGCTACTCCTGAGAATCCTCCTCAGCTTTTTGATACGCTAGAGGTGTTTGCGGGCTGCCTAAAGGGTGAGGTGCGCCTGGCTATTGTTGAGCTGCGGACTATTATTGGCACAGTAGCTACTGGTGAGCGTGCTAGGTCCAGCCGCGTTGAGCCTGAGCCTTCGTCCTCTACTGTTGGGAGTAGGCGTGAGACTCGCCCTGCTCCTCGAAAGGAGGCTTCAGATTCTAAGGCGTTAGTGGCGCCTGCTTCCGGCCAGGTGGCACCTCAGACCTCTACTGCCAAAAGGCAACGTGACCAAGCTTCTAATGAATAAAAGGCTACTACCGATGATTTTGCTGACAGTGTCCTCCAGTTTCCCTCTAAGGGGGTTAAGACTACAGTTGTGGGTGAAAAACCCGTTTCTTCTATTGAGCATGTTCAGCTCTTTCCTTCTTCTATTGATGATACTACCACTGTGAAGGACACTACTGTTCCTTCTGCTGTAGCCGCTGATTTTCAGCTCCTTGCTCTTAGCCCTTAGGGATGGAGCTTCCTAGATTTCCGCCCCATCCCTACGGCCTAAGAGGGCGGCTTCGAAGCGCTTCACGGGGTGGGCTCTCCTGAGTAGGGGGTTCTCACCAGTAAGATCGTCCAGTGATTGACTTGGAGGACGATCTGGTGTCTTTTGCCCCTGCCAGAGATGAGCCTGAGGCAAAAAAGGCTCACACTTCTCCTGGTCCAGACCCTCTTGCCTCTGCATCTGCCAACACTAGGCTTCCTTGTGGGAACGCTGGTGGGGAAGACACTCAGAACTCCAGTGAACTTAACCGTTATGTTCACCAGTTCCTGAGCGATGCCTTTGAGAATCCTTTGTCTGCGTCCTCACTCTCTTCTGGAGGGACTTTCCGCCCAACTAGGGCTATGAGTTTGCTGAGGTTCCCATTGATGTTCATCTCCGCCCAATACTCTGTCCTGCTGGAGCTGAGAAAGCTCCCTTTTGGCCCATAATGAATGTGAGGGCTGACGAATCTTTGTTTGTGGACGACCCCTAGAAGGGTGGTACCTTAGGGTACCGTTTGACTCAGGGAGTTCGTCTTCCTGCGGATTCTACGCGTAGCTCAGTCAGCCTCCCAGCTGCTACGGCCTGTCACGACCTGCAGAAGGTTGGTTTATGCTTTTGGTCTTTCTCTTTCTCGTTTCAGCCCTTCTTTTCTTCTCTCCTTATTCTGTTGCTACTGTTTTATTTTACTTTATATATATTTTTTTTGTGTTAACTTCTTTTGTTAACTCCTGCTTTGGCTCACCCTTCTCTTCCTCTGCTTTTCTTGCAGCTTGTTATGTCTGTTGGAGATTTGTCCAACGCTCTACTGGTAGTGGAGACAGAGTATCAGAATCAGGGCATAACTCTCTCTTAGAGGAATTTGGAGATTCAGCAAGCTCAAGCTGAGAGGGATGCCATGGCTAGTGAGGTGACTCCGCTAAGGGAGAGGGCGGACGCCCTGCAACTTCAGTTGGGAGAATTTCAGCTCACTCAGACTAAGTTGAAGAGCTGCGAGGAACATTTGGGGACCTCTCAGGCCAGGGTGAAGACGTTGGAGGCAGAAACGACAGATATGTGGGCTGCGCATACTGTTGAGCTTGAGGCAGCTAGGAAAGAGGCTCTCAGATCTTTCGCGCTCTCTCCTGCTTTTTCTAAGCTATTGGCTAATCGCCATGATTAAGGATGGGAAGCTGCGGCTCGGTGCGTTAGCAGTTTATATGGTGAAGGCGAGGAGAAGCAGACTCGCTTTCACGCTTTCTGGGCTAAGGTTGAAGCTGCAGGTGAGGTTGGTTTGTTTTATCTCCCTGCTGATCATCCTCGTGTTGCTAGCTGCAAGATTCCTAACAAGGCTGTGCTGAACTTGGAGGTGCCTCTCTGCCCTGACGTTGCTGCAGCTATTGGAGTGGAGTCTTTGACTGGTGATCAATAAAGGTTATGGCGGCTGTCACCCTCCTACTCCAGTGGTTCCTCTGAGTTTCCCTCACCTAGATCTGTTGTAACTAGGTAGTTTTTGTTACTATCTTTGGGGTGTATAGCTGCCAAAGATTATGTTTCTCTGTGTAATTCCTGAATACTTTGTCTTTTGTTGCTGGGTCTGCCCAGCTTAACTTAAAATTTTGTTCTCCTAACTTTACCTGCTGAGTGTTTCCTTGTCCTGATAGACGAGGGCTCAGCTTTATTCGTACTGCGATTGACTTGCTGAATGTTTACTCTGCCTTGGGGGGCAAGGGTTCATCTTTATAATGTATGCTCTTTATGATCTTCTTCTGTTGCTTTCCCTGCTGTTTATTTTATTGTTTGCACATTTGCCGGGAATTATGCATTTTTTAGCAATATCAAGATCTTTTTAGTGCTGCAGCATCTTTATTGCAATTGGTGGGGCCTCGTAGGTTGGGCCTCCCTGTCTTCTTGGTTTATTTGCTTAGCGCTTTTCTGCTTCTTTGTACTCTGTTGTGCTTTAGCAGGAAATTTGTCACATTTTATCCTTCCTGCTCTATTTGCTCTAAGTGTTTATGCATTGCGCACACCACTTGGCTCTGACCAGAGCTTTTACCCGTCCGCTGACTGGTTTGTTCGATTGTGCGTTGTTTAATGTACCCCTACTGAGACTTATTTGTGTCGATCATCTTTTTCCCTATTCCTTTTATGTCATTCAGCTTGTTTCGCTATAACTTATCTGCGTCGTTCAGCTTATTTATGCTGCGACTTGTCGTTTTGTGAGTTGTTATTCTGCTTGTTTTGCTGTGACTTATTTATGTCATTGAGCTTTTTTATGCTGCAACTTATTTATGTCGTTAAGCTTTTTTATGCTGCGATTTATTTATGTCGTTCAACTTTTTTATGCTGCGACTTTGTCATTTTGTGCCTACTTACTTCTTTTCGTAAGGGCTTATTGTCTGGTTGCCTTCTCCTTTCCTCTCCCCCTCAAAGAGATGGGCTAAGTGGGACTAAGAGAGCCTTAGTGTTTCCTACATAGCTCATCTTCTTCTTTCCCCTTTCCTCTCCTGCTCAAGCTGAACGTGCCAGGCTTCCTCCTCAGGCGTCCCCGAGGTGGTGCCTTGTTTTGTTGTGAGTAGGTGAGGTGAGGTTTTAGGGAGGGATGCGTTTACTTTGCCACTTTGCGCTAGAGTGCTTCTTGCCTCTAACACTTTATTATTATCTTTATTTGACTTCTACATGTTAGCATATGATGCTTGGGCATAACGTATTAAACAAATTTACGCAGCATACTCCTCACGTAGAGGCTTGTATTTCATTTAATAAAAATGGCTCAAATGCCTTAATTAACATAACATGGACTGAATAAAAGTTTAACAGACTTGAAACAACTATGTTTGTTTTTTAAGACTGTTTAAACAAAATATTTCTTTAACACATCCGCATTGAAACTGTTTCTTAAGACCTAAACTTCTTGATTTGCAAAGAGGAACGCTCCTGGTCCAACTTGCTCGTGAATGATGAAAGGGCCTTCCCAGTTTGCTGATAACTTTCCATGTTGATGTCCTCTTCCCACTGCTGATGTCCTTTTAAGGACCAAGTCTCCGGGCAGGAGCTCCCTATGCTTGACCCTCTTGTTGAAAGCTTTTGAAATCCTACTCTTCTGGGCTGCCAACTTGAGAGCTGCTTTCAGCCTTACTTCTGGCAGGAAGTCTAGCTCTTCCAGCATACGCTTTTCATTTTCTTGCTGCTCATAGTGTTGTATCCTCAGGCTAGGGATTTGTACTTCGACTAGGACAACTGCTTCAGCCCCGTAGGCCAGGGTGAAGGGGCTCTTACCAGTTGACTCCTTCTCAGTGGTCCTGTTTGCCCACAAGACCTCTGGGACTAGGTCTGCCCACAGGCCTTTGTACTCCTCAAGCTTCTTCTGCAAGGCTGTCAGGATCAGCTTGTTTGCTGCTTCTACTTGACCATTGCACTGTGGGTGGCAGACTGAAAGGCACTTTCATACTTGGTGCCCATGTCCCCCAGGTTGTCTTTTATAGTGTCATAGTAAAATTGGCACCCGTGATCGAAGACTATGCACTATGGCACCCCGAATCTTGTGATGATGCTTTTCCATATGAATGTCATGACTTGGGATGCCTTTATGTACTTAGTGGGTTCGGCTTCTATCCACTTTGTAAAGTAATCTATCGCCACAATAAGATACTTCCTGCCCGCTGACCCAGTGGTGACAGGTCCCAATATGTCCATTCCCCACTAAGCAAACGGGATCGCGTTGAGGATTGGGGTTAGATCGTTTGCTGGCTAATTTGTGATTGGTGAATACTTCTGACACTTGTCGCATTTTTTCACATATGCTAGTGTGTCTTGTGTGAGAGTTGGCCAATATGCTCCCCTTCTGAGGACCTCCACTCCCAATGCTTTTCCACCAATATGGTTGGCGCATATTCCGGAGTGGGCTTCTTCCATAATGCCCTCCTGCTCCCACTCTGGAATACACCTCAGCAGTGGTTTTGAGAAGTCTTTTTTTGTTGAATTCCCCGTTCATCACTACATACCAGTTGGCGTCTTTCTTCACCTTCTTAGCCTGTACTTCATCATCGGGCATTGAGTCGTGGACCTTGTATGCCAAGATGTCTGTGAACTAGGCTCTCTGCCTTCCAATGTAGTTTACCTGCTCTTTTTTGGCAATGCTGCTTTCTTCTAGCACCTCGACCATCACTGTCCTTGTGAGGCTTTTTAAGGTGGAGTTGGCTAACTTTGAAAGGGCGTCGGCCTCAAAATTTCCTGCTCTGGGGACCAAGTCTATCTAGAAATTGACTAGCTGGGATGACAGTTCCTTTACCTTGGTTACGTACTTCAGCATGGTGGTTTCCCTTATCTCATATGGCCCCTGCAGTTGGCTGGCAACGAGCTGAGAGTCAGTTTGAAGGTGTACTTTGCGGGCTCCGGCTGCGAGGCTCATACGCAGGCTTGCCAGCGCCGCTTCGTACTCTGCTTTGTCATTCGATGCTTTGAACTTGAACTTTATGGCATACTCGAATACGTTTCCTTATGGAGATGTCATTATGACTCCTGCTCCGCTCCCCGTTTGGGCCGAGCACATATCCACTTCCACCTTCCAGACCCCAATATCATCCTCTTTTTCCTCGTAGGAGGCTTCCACTATGAAGTCTGCTAAAGCTTGTGCCTTGATGGCTGCTCTAGGTTTAACCTCGAATTCGTACCCAGAAAACCCAATTGCCTATTTTAAGAGTCTGCCCGATGCATCCATTTTTTGTAATGATTTCTCCAACGGGTGGTTTGTGAGGACTTCTATTACATGTGCGTCAAAATATGGCTTTAGCTTCCTTGCTGCTGTGACCACTGCGAAGGCTAGCTTCTCTACCAATGGGTACCTTTGCTCTGCCTCGGTCAGCACGTGGCTAAAGAAGTATATTGGCCTTTGTTGCTTTTGTCTTTCTACCAGCAAAACGGCTGCGATTGTCTATATTGACGCAGAGATGTACAGCTGCAGCTTTTCCCTCAGCTCCTGGATGATCATTGTTGGGAGCTTAGTCAAATGCACCTTAATGCCCTCAAAGGGTTCTTTCTCTTTAGCCCCCCACTTAAATTCTCTGTTCCCTTTCAATAGCTGATAGAACGGCAGGGCCTTATCAGCTGACTTGCTAATGAACCTGGTTAGCGCGGCCATTCTACCTGTCAACCGCATGATATCCTTGATGCACTTAGGCTCAGGCAGGCTGAGGACTGCTTCGACCTTTTATGGATTGGCATCTATCCCTCTCTCGCTAATCAGAAAACCCAAGAACTTTCCCGAGCTCACCCCAAAGACACATTTCTTCGGGTTGAAATTGATTTTATATTTGTTCAGGGTGGCAAATGTTTCCTCCAGATCCATGATATGTCCAGCCTGCGTGACGCTCTTAATAATTGAGTCGTCAACGTATACTTCAACATTTCTACCCTTCTGGTGAAGGAATATTCTATCCATTGCCTTCTTAAAAGTTTCCCCAACATTCTTCAGCCCGAAGGGCATAGCTATGTAATTATACACTCCCCCTTCAATGATATATGCAGTTTTCTCCCTGTCTGGCTCATACAGGCTGATCTGATGGTACCCTGAAAGGCGTCCGTGAAGCTTAGCAGGGCGTGCCCGTTGGTTGAGTCTACCAGCTGATCTATCCGTGGCAGCGGGTAACAGTCCTTCGGGCAAGCCTTATTAAGATCTGTGAAATCAACACATATTCTCCACTTGCCATTTTCTTTCTTTACCATGACCATGTTGGCTAACAACTCTGGGTAGTCACAAGGTTCAATGAATCCTGCTTCCAAGAGCTTTTCTACCTCCTCTTGGATTGCTTGGTTTTTCTCCGTGGAGAAGCTTCGCTTTTTCTGCCTAACTGGCTTAATATCCTCCTTCACATTCAGCCTGTGTAACACGACTGCTGGGTCAATTCCGTGCATCTCATCTACGAAAAATGTGAAAACGTCTTTGTTATTTCTTAGTAGCTCTATGAGGTGTACCCTCACTCTTGGATCAATGTCTTTCCCGATTTTCACTGTCCTTGAGGGGTCACCTTCTGTGAGCTCGACTGTTACATGCTCCCTACTGGGAAGTGGCCTAGCCATTTCCTCTTTTGCAGGCTCGAAGTTTTCCATTGCTAGCTTCTGTTTATCCTTTTCCCCGTGATACTCTTCACGCTTCCTTTTCCTCGACTTCCTCTCAGGTTGCTCAGTGGGCCTTCTCTCAGAACCAGGCTGCTGTCTGGTTTTTGCGGGCTGCTTTAGGGCAGTTATGTAACATTGCTGGGTTGTCTTCTGACTTCCCCTGAGCTTTGCTGACCATCCCTCATTAGTTGTGTAGGCCATGGCAAGGTGATAGGTGGATACCACCTCGCCTATCTTGTGGATGAGTGGTCTTCCCATGATCACATTATAAGGTGAAGGGGAGTTTATCACGAGGAACTCTGCCCGGACATCACGCCTTCTTGATCTTTCTCCTACTTGGACTGAGAGTTCGATTATACCTTCCGGGGTAAGTCCTGATCCATTAAACCCGGTGACTTCGTAGCTCACCCTCTTCAGGTCTTTTCTGTCCAACTTCAGCTTGTTGAACGCACTGATGTATATGATGTTGGCTAAGCTGCCTCCGTCTATCAATATTCTATCCACCTCCCAGTTTGCGATTCTCATTGTCACCACCAGCGGGTCATCTTGGGGGTAAATTATGCCCTTCTGGTCATACTCGTCAAACGTGGCCTGCGGCTGCAGGGGAAGAGGTGGCCATCTACGCTTATCATTGTCATTTATTTGATGTATCATCGCCCACAGGTCAGCCCGCGCTCTGTTGACTGTTCCCCCATGTACTGGGCCCCCGCTGATCACATACACCCTGCCTTCTGGCTTGCCATCTATGTCTCTGTCTCCAGCTGGGCACCTATGACCTCCTTTGCGGTCAAGGTGGCCCGCTCTATCCTCATCCCTCATTCTGGGAGGATCATCGCGCTGCTTAAACTGATTCAAGTACCCTCTCCTAACCAAGTCTTCTATGTTGTCCTTCAAATGTGTGCATTCTTCAGTAGTGTGACCATGGTCCCTATGGAAGTCACACCACTTGCTGGTATCACGATTTTGTTAACCATCCTCGGGGTCTCTGCCACTTGTCATCAACTTTGTTCACACTGAATATATGAGACCTTGAATGGGTTAATGGGGTATATTGGTTAAACCTCCCAGGCCTTGGCCCTCTCTTTGGGTCTGACCTTCTCAGTCCTACTGCCCTGTCCGCTTCTCTGCGGTTTTGCTCAGCTCTGCTCGGCTGGTCCATCCTGGATGTGTTCTTTGCCCGGGTGACCTCTGCCCGCTTAACCGAGTCACCAGGTGCTTTCCTACCCAGCATTGCTCTGTTAGTCTTGTCTGCTTTGATGAACTCGTGCGCTTTGCCTAGCGCTTCAGCAAGTGTTTTGAGGCTCTTACGCCCCATATACGCTCTGAACGGTGATCCTGGTAGTAGGCCACTCTGCATTGCTAGTAGCGCTACCTCCTGGCTCATATTTGGGATGGATATTGCCTCCTTGTTGAATCTGGTGATGAACTCCCTCAGGGGCTCGTCTTTCCCTTGAACCAATGACATCAGCTCAGTTGTCATCTTGGTTCGGTCTACCAGGGTTATGAAATGCTCCATGAACATTTTCTTCAACTGGCTTTACGAGTATACGGAACATTTGGGAATGGCTCCATACCACTCTGGCAGACCCTCCAAGGTCGGCGGGAAAGCTTTACACCAGACCGAGTCTGTCATAGTGTAAAGTACCATATGTTCTCAAAAACTGACATGTGGCTTTTGGGTGTTGTGGTTTCGTTGTATCTGCAGCTTGGCATCTTTACTTTCTCCATTGGCTCCTCCAGAATCTCCCGACAAAATGGGGAATCATCTAGAACAACCTGGATTCGCGCTCGTTTGTCTTTCTCCGCGCTAGGTCCTCGCTCTGAGGTCGGTGACCTACTGCGTGGGACTCGCTTCTCCGGGCTGACTCGAGCAGGGGTTATTCCTCAACACTCCATTCTCGATTCAGGTTACGAGCTTCCAACTCCAATACCTTCTTCCTCAGCTGAATGAGCTCTTGTTGCTCAAGGGTGAGGGTCGAGGACCCCGACTTTTTCGCTACTGGTTCCACAGCGGCTGCTTTCGGTGACAAACTTGCCCCCTTACCCATATTGGTGAGGACCGCAGTCATTGCAGCCAACTGCTCCTTACTGCACTTAGAGGGGTTCTGCAGAATGGCTGGCATATTTACGGGCTGCTGTTTCTGGGCTGTAGGTGCTGAAACAATGAGCTCGTTGTTCGCGCCTGTATCCCACCGGGTCTACTGGTTTCGTCGTCGCTTTAGCAGCAGCTGATGTCGATCCGATGGGGTTGGATTTATGCGAGATGGTCGATTTGGGGTTTCCGGTGGATCCTTTTTTATCGATGGTTACCGGGGGTGTTTTTTGTAGTGTTTGGCTGGTCTCATTAGTTTTAGACATGGGTGTCTATACAGTTTCTTCTCCGGCCATGGTGGTTAGTTAACTAGTCCCTAGCTCAATTGGTGAACCTTAGGTTAGATGATCCTACCCCTCCTTTTAGCGCCAATTGTTCCAAGTGTGGATCCAAGGATTCTGCTGGGTGAACTGGGTCCCGTCAACTACCTACACAAGGCAGCACAAGTAACCTGCCCTCGGGGGTGTCTCGAGACACCCCCCTCCGAAGCTCAAGTTAGAGAGTGTTTAGAGAGAGAAAGTGTACTTAGAGAGATATAGAAAGTATAATGATTGGATTTTCTTACCCCATTTTCGTTGTACTTTACCCTCTATTTCTAGGCGTACCATCTCCTTCGTGGAGAGTTCAGCCTGGTCAGCTCTGTGGGCTGACTCTGCCGGGCTAGTGAGCCCTCCTTTAATTGCTTTCTCGACGGTGAATGCGCACCTTAGGGGTTGGGCGATAGTTCAACGGGAGCTATCCTATACACTAGCATATGTGAAAAAGTGCGACAAGTGTCAAAAATATTCCCCTGTCATAAACCAGCCGTCAAATGATCTGACCCCAATCCTCAGCCTGATCCCGTTTGCTCAGTGGGGAATGGACATATTGGGACCCTTCACTACTAGGTCAGAGGGCAGGAAGTACTTCATAGTGGTAGTAGATTATTTTACCAAGTGGATAGAGGCTGATCCCACTAAGTACATGAAGGCAACCCAGGTGAGCACGTTCATAAGGTAAAGCATCATTATAAGGTTCGGGGTGCCGCAATGCATAGTCTTTGACCACGGATGCCAATTCGACTATGACACCATCAATGATTACCTAGCGGACATGGGCACCAAGTATGCAAGTGCCTCAGTCTGTCACCCGCAGGGTAATGGCCAAGACAAAGCGGCGAACAAGCTGATCTTAATAGCTCTGCAGAGAAAGCTGGAGGAGCACAACGACTTATGGGCTGACCTAGTCCCATAGGTGTTTTAGGCAAATAGAACCACTGAAAAAGAATCTACCGGAAAAGCCCTTTCACTCTAGCATATGGGGCTGACGCAGCTGTTCCTTTGGAAGTGCAAATTCCCAGCCTGAGGATACAACACTATGAGCCACAGGGAAATGAAAAGCAGAGGAGCTAGACTTCCTGCTGGAAGTAAGGCTAAAAGCAGCTCTCAAGATAGCAGCCCAGAAGAGTAATATTTTCAAAGCTTTCAACAAAAGAGTCAAGCACCAAGAGCTCCTGCCAGGAGACCTGGTTCATAGAAGGACAGCAGCAGTGGGAAGAGGAAACCAGCATGAAAAGCTGTCAGCTAATTGAGAAGGCCCCTTAATCATTCATGAGCAGGTAAGACCTAGTGCATTCCTCCTCGTAGATCAAGAAGGTCATGTCTTAAGGAATAGTTTCAATGTTGATGTGCTAAAGAAATATTTTGTTTAAAGAGGCAAAAATTTAAGTAGAATTGAGGATAATTGTTTCAATTTTGCAAGAACCCTATTTAGTTCATGTTATATCAATTACGGCATTCAAGCCATTTTAATTCAATGAAATACGAGCCTTTATGTGAGGAGTATATTGCATAAACTTGTTTAAATATATTATGCTTTAGCATCATGTACTAACATGCAGAAACAAAAAAAAATAACATGTAAGTGCTGAAGACAGAAAGCACCATAGCATGGTGCAGCAAAACAACGTTACACGACAAAAGGCCATCCCTCCCTAAAATTTCACCTTACTTGCTCAAAGTAAAACAGGGCACCACCTTGGGGACGCCTGAGGAGGATGCCTGGCACGTTCAACTTGAGCAGGAAAGGTCTGTGAAAATAAAAAAAAAAAGAAGAAAAAGGATAAGCTGTGCGGGCAACACTAAGGTCCTCTTAGTCCCACCCAGCTCACCTCTTTTAGGGGGAGAGGAAGAGATAGGCAAATGATAAGACCTTGCAAAGAGAAGCAAGGGGCACAAACCAATAAGTCGCAGCACAAACAAGCTGAACGACACAGACAAGTCACTACAAAATAAGCTGAATGACACAAAATGATAGCCAAAAGCTGGTTGACACGAATAAGTCTCAGCAGAGCAAACCGAATGATGCCAAAAAGGCAACAATTGAATAAACTAATCAATATGCACGCAAGTCTCTACAAAACACTACAAGAAAAATCACTTTTCGTAGTGATTATTTCGTAGTGATTGTTCATTCGCTACAATATGCAAGTATGTTTGTGAAACAATTAAGGATGTCGTATCATTTTTACAATCGCCATGGTTTTCCCATATAAAATCGATACGGAAAGCATAATAATACATATCCACACTATTTTTACACATTTATATAAGTTTGAGAAATCGTATCATTTACAATCGCCGCTAAATCCTAAAAATCGATACGAAAAGCCTTTTCAATACTAGATATATAAATATTGTTTGACAAAGAATACATAAAATATGTCATAGCTTATTGGTGAAACATTTAATATAAGAGTTTGAGGTTGCATGTTCGAATCTTGTAAAGATCATATGCATGTTTTTTTTTTTGAAGAAAATGAGTTAAAAATTTATAGCGATTGTAATCGCTACAATAATCACCACGATTGGATGTAGTTTTTCGTATCGATTATTAAGGCCAACCCCAGCGATATTGAAAACCACTACTAAAGGCTAAGGCAACGGGGGATATTGTATCGAATGACCATTCGTTGGGAAAGCTTTTTGTTGCAATTACAATCGATACTAAAGGTTAAAATAATCGCTACGAAAAGGTTATTTTCTTGTAGTGAAAATTAAGTAGAGTACGTAAAGCACAAGCATACAACGCAAACAGGGCAGAAAGTGCAAAGCTCATCGAAGTTCTTGCTGAACATAGCAGAGGACAAGAAAACAAGAAAACCCTCAGCAGCCAAATCAGGAAAACAGGGAGGCCCAACCTACAAGGCTTTACTGAGCGCAACAAAGGGGCTGTTGTGCTAAGGTTTAGGTACTACTACACTTTGGCACAACAGCAGGTTTAAACAGACACGTAGACTACAAAATAACAAACAGACGAGACAGTAGAAAGACCATCATATACATACAACACAAAGCTGAACCCCTTCCCACCAAGGCAGAGTAAACATTCAGCAGAGTGAAGTCATAACATCTATAATGCTGAACCCCTGCCCACCAAGGTAGAGTAAACATTCAGCAGAGAAAAGTTAACAAAACATAAATTAAAGTCAAGATGGACAGGCCTAGCAGTGAAACTATAATGTGTTATGAGAAGACACAAGAAAAACATAATCTTTGGCAGCTATACACCCCAAAGATAGTAACAAAAAACTATCTAATATGGGCGAGGGAAACTCAGAGGAACCACTGGAGTAGGAAGGTGACAGCCGCCATAACCTTTATTGTCTACCAGCCAAGGACTCCACCCCAATAGCTGCAGCAATGTCAAGGCGGAGAGGAACCTCCAAGTTCAACACATCATGGTTAGGAACCTTGCAGCTGAAAGCACAAGGGTGGTAAGCATGCAGCTCGAACAGGCCAGCATCCCCAGCAGCCTCAACCTTAGCCCGAAAAGTGTTAAAACGAGCCTGTTATACCTCACCCTTACCATACAAACTGCTAACAAAACGGGCCGCAGCCTCCCAGCCACCATCATGGCGATCAGCCAGCAGCTTAGTAAAGGCAGAAGAAAGTGTAAAGGCCCTAAGTGCCTCCTTCCTAGCAGTTTCCAGCTCAGCTATGTGCCCAGCCCGCATATCAGTAATATCCGCCTCCAACGTCTGCACCCTGGCCTGAGAAGTTTTTAGTTGTTCCTCGTAACTCATCAGCTTGGTCTTGGTGAGCAAAAAATCTCCCAATTGAAGCTGCAGGACATCGGCCCTAGCCTCTCTCTTAAGGGAGTCACCTAAATGACCATGGCATCTCCCTTAGAATGAGCCTGCTAAATCTCGAAATTCTTCTGAGAAAGAATCAGACCTTGATTATGGTACTCCTTCTCTACTATGAGCAAGGCATTGGACAAGTCCCCAACAGACCTGACAAGCTACAGAAAGGAAGAGAATAGAGAGATTAAACCAAAATAAAATCAATAAAGGATAAAAATAAGATAAGGAATTAATAAAAGAATAAGCGGAAGAAGAGAAAGAAACCAGAATCAAGAGAAGAAAAGGCTAAAAGCATGAACTAACCTTCTGCAAGTCATGACAAGCCGTAGCCACAGGAAGATCGACCGAGCTGCGTGCAAAATCATAAGGGAGATGAACTCCCAGAGTAAGACGATACACCAAGGTACCACCTTTTTGGGGATCGCCCACGAACAAGGACTCATCAGCCCTCACATTCATTTTAGGGAAAAAATGAGCATTCTCAGCTCCATCAGCGCACAGCAAGGGACGAAGGGGGACATCTATTGGGACATCAGAAAATTCAATGGGCCTAGTTGGGTGGAAGGTACCCCCATTAGAGATGGAGATTGCAGATAATGGGTTCTCAAAGGCGTCGCTTAAGAATTGATGAACGCAACGATTAAGTTTACTAGAATTCTGAGTATCGACTCCCCTGTCAGCATTCCTACCAGGGAGCCTAGTGTTAGCAGAGAGAGAAGCAAAAGAATCAAGGCCAGAGGAGGTGCGAGCCTTTTTCGCAGCGGGCTCATCCTCAGCGAGGGGAGAAGTCATAGGATCATCCTGCTTGTGAGTACTCCCAGCTGAGAGTGCCATCCCCTGGTAGCACTTATGAGCCCCCCTCGCAGCCCTGGAAGGACGTGGCAAAAACTTGGGAAGCTCCCACGCAGCGAAAACTTGGGAAGCTCCCAGATCGGGATGCTGGAAATCAAGAGCCTCAGCAGAAGGAGCTATAGTATCCTTCGCAGCAGTAATAGTATCGGCAAAAATAGAAAAGATTAGAACATGCTCAGCAGAAGAAGTGGGCTTTACACCCGCAACAATAGTAGCCTCAACCTCATCAGAGGGAAGCTTGAAAATGCTATCCGCAAAATCATCAGCGGTATTCTTCGGACCATCAGAAGCTTAATCATGTGGTCTCTAGGAAACAGAGGACTGAGGTGCCACCCGGCCGAAAGCCGCAGTAGGCTGCTTCTCAGGAAAAGCACCCTGCGTCACTAACGCCTCAGGAGAGCTCAGCTTCAGCACGACTAGATCCCGCACGATCAGCAGCTGTCACAGTGCCGAAGACAGCCCGCAGTTCAGCTGGAGCTAGACGCACCTCATTTTGCAAGGAACCAACATACACCTCCAGAGTATCAAAAACCTCTGGGGGATTGTCAGGAGTAGCAGTAAAAGGGTCCTTCTAATTATCAGCCAGCCCAAGAATGCGTCCGTCTAGTTTGTCATAACCTGAAAATGGGAGACAAAGAGACAAAATAACATAAGGGCCAAGGCAAAAAGGGAAAAGAAGAAGGAAGAGAAAGAAAAGCAACACTTACCAGCCTCATGTGCATGGCATAAACGCATAGTAGAGAGATGCTTGTTGCCCACAATGTACAAGGAGTTAGGCAACCATATATTGGGGTACCTCGAATCATCTGATCTAGCTCCCTACAAAGCATCAAAAGCGTTTATCTCACGAAAAGGCTCGCAGAGGGAATCAGTAACCCCAGCCATATTGGTGAATATTTTCCTGAAACTTGCGCGGCACAGCAAAAGTAGAAGGCACCCTCACCCAGAAGAACTTTCCAGTCCAATCCCGAAAGCGACCAAGCTTCGAGTAGGACAAAACTCTGCTCTCTTTAGAAGCTACATAATACCATCCAACCTCAGAGCAAGAAGAAGACCTTTTAAGGCTCATTAAAGAAATTAAAACGTTTAGAGACTTAGGATACCTTTGAAACCACAGAAACCATATCAAGCATATTAAAGTATGCAGAGAAGCGGGATGCAATAAAGGAATGCAAAGGTTAAAGGCGCGAAACACCTTCTCAAGAGTGGAATCAAGAGGAAACCTCAGACCCAAATCCAAGTGAGAAGAGAATATCGTAATATGACCAGCAGGGGGAGTAGACAGCTTCGCACCCTGAGCAAGCAAAACTAACTCATATCCCTCACCAAAACAATAAAACTTATGTCCCACAGAAGCAAGGTTCAGCTTCCCTGGCGTCCTTACGCCAGTTGGAATCCAGCACGCAGTTCTTCGTCCCGTAGCACTTGTCATCCAAAAAGAAATCGGTTTTGCCCTCCTCTACAGGCTCCACAACGTAATGGGCTGGCAATCATAAAAAGCGCGGTCACCAGGAGACTTAGTCATTCTACTCGAGTTAACGGCTGAAGAAGGAGATGGTGATGAAGTCGTAGCACTACCACCCCATACTACATAATGGTCAAACCGATTCAGATCAGCGATGTCATCAAGCCAAGCAAAACTATTTAAAAGCTAAACATGGGGAATGGGGCTAACAAGAGACACATGATAAGTGGCATTTATGCCACTATTTAGATCCTCTAATTGCGGTATTTTTCTACGTTTGTCCCTTGTTTGTACCCCTTTTGCTCCGTTTCTCCCTTTATTATGTTTTTGTGCTTTTCCTCGTGTTTTGTAGGCTTTTGGAGTTGATTTTGAGAGAATGAAGAGCTTGCAGAATTGGAGTTCATTTGAAGAGCTACAAAGGAAGTTAAGGAGCAAGCAAGCAAGGCAATGCGGACAACGCGGGTCGCGCTTTCAGAATGGCGCGGGCGCGCCAAACCCAGCGCGGGCGTGCCTAACATTTAGGTCAAAAATATTGGAGGCAGAATGTAGGCGCGATTTGGGCGCGGCTTAGGCGCGGGCGCGCCTAAGATAGGCGCGGGCGCTCCTAAGATAGGCGCGGGCGCTCAAGGGCCTGAACTCCGAAACTAACCTTTGTTCACTCTTTTAGCCATAACTTTTTATCTACAAATTGGATTGAGGTGATTCAAGTTGCATTGGAAACTAGACTTAAAGAGCTTTCCAACGGTAGGTTGCACGCCCATAGAAGACTCCTAGAACAGAAGTTATGGCCGTTTGAAAATGAATGTCGATGTCAGGCCAATCCCAGTGCGCGGGCGCGCAGGCAAATATCGCGGGCGCGCACGAGCAGCTACGGGTCTTTTAAACGCTTCTTCCTCTCCTCTTTTTATAAGTTTGGATGGTGGGTTTCTTTGGGGTTTTCTCTCTCCTCTTTGAGGGGTTAAACCCTAACATCTCTCCATCAATCTTCACATAAATTAGGCTTAGATTTAGTTTTAATCTTTGTTTTTATACTTTACAATGTAGATTAAGAGTAATTTAGGGTATTTTAGAGAGAGAAAGTGAAGAGCTTCAATGGTGGATTGAAGAGAATGAAGATGCAAAGTGACATTGTTTTGGATTCCTTTTCAATACTTCAATGAGCATTCTAAACTCTATCTCATTTATTGTTCTTTCTTAATTTCTTGCTTGATTAGAGTAGTTGTTTAGTTTAATTGCTTTTCTTTGTTCTTCATGTTGGGTTTTGTGTTAGTTGTTCATGATTAGTGAGTAATTCCCTTTACTAAGGGATTGGTGATAGCATGTGGTGAATCTTGAATGTATTAGGCTAGACAAATGTTGGTTATATGTGATTAAATATACCTTGTAACCATGTTTTACTAATTACTCCATGTGAATGGCCAATCATGTGTTGTAATTGGGTGGATTGAACTAAGTTATGACGATAGTGTAACTTAGGGATATCCATTAGGTGATCGATTCTATGCAAAAACCTTAACTTTCACAGCTTATGACGATAGTATGAGCATGTGTTAAGTTGGGAAAGCCTTTGACCCCGATAGGTGGTTAGATGGTATTGTTGGTATTGCCTTATATGAGATATTTGGTTTGCATGTAAACTCATTTCCATTGCCTAACTTTATTGAAGATCATTGTCATGTTTGACCCTCTCCCTTGGTGTTAGTTTAACTTAATATTAATCTCATTTTGTTTATTGTTCTATCCATCCTATCTCTTTGACCTAGCTTAATTGGTGGTGGTGTTGATAGTGTTTATGTCGTCTCCGTGGTTCGAACCTCTACTTACCACTAAACTTGTTTAGTGTAGGTGTAGGTTTATAAATATTGTTTGGTTGAGGGTAGTTAGTCCAACGACCTAATTATCCTTCACCAAAATGGCGCCGTTGCCAGGGACGGCTTCCATTATTGTTGTATTACCTAATTATCCTTCACAAACCGAATGACCTTTGGTTCCCCTAAACCTTTTGTTTATGTGAAGCATGTTGGTTTGAGAATTGTTTTGTGTTGATTTTGAACGCAAATGAGAAAGTTGTAGTTCTTTAGTCAAGCAAGTGAGTAAACTGTGTTTCTATTCAGTGAAATAAGAGAAAATGCTTATGAAAAGCCGTCCTTACTCAAATAAGGTAAGGACCAAAAAAAAAAAAAAAAAAAAAAAAACCTCATATCCCTCGTGTTTGAGCATTGAGGACAATGCTCCGTTCAAGTGTGGGGGAGTCCTGTTTCTTAGTCTTGTTAGTGTGTGTTTATTGAATAAGTGTGGGGGAATACCACCAAATTTTTAAATTTTTTAAAATTTTTCCCACCTTACACCCCAAGCATACCCTTACAACCAATAAAAGACCTTTAGACCCTATAGAGTTTAGTCTTTATCGATGGAGGAAGATAGTTGTCAAGCTTATAGAGAGAGAGTGCATAGCCAAGACGTCGGGATAACCTTCTCATCGTTTTCATTTCTTTATCTTTTTCCGGTTCCTTCGAGGAACCATGAGAAGCCCACCTAATGGTTGACTTGAAGCTAGTGGAGAGAACGCGGCTAGCTAGTTTGGGATGAAAGGTGAATTGTACGGCTCTTAGTTCTCTATGCTTAGCTTAGTCTATGTTTCTTTCAACCCTAAACATCTTGGAACGTGCATACCCTTATTTGTTTAGAAAGTTGTGCATTCATTGGTGCTTGTTTCGTTCCAAAAAGTCCACCAAGAACGTCTTGTTTTTGTGTTTATTTTATTTGTCTATGCATTGCCTTGTTTGTGTTTCTTTATGTGTAGAGTTATGGGTTAAACTCTTTGGAAACCCTTACGAGAGCACACTCGTCCTCATAGGCGACTTTGAGGTTTAAATGGCTTGTTGTTTACGCTAAAAACAACCGTGATTCCTACGAAAGTGAGTTAGTGTATATTCTTTTTCACCCCTCTCCTTTTAGTGTTATTAGATCCTTTTTCTTTCTTTTTGTTTCTGCTTTTGTTCTTGCTTGAGGACAAGCAAGAGGCAAGTGTGGGGGAATTTGATAAGTGGCATTTATGCCACTATTTAGATCCTCTAATTGCGGTATTTTTCTACGTTTGTCCC
The DNA here is from genome assembly GCF_001683475.1 of Chenopodium quinoa. Taxonomy (NCBI): domain Eukaryota; kingdom Viridiplantae; phylum Streptophyta; class Magnoliopsida; order Caryophyllales; family Amaranthaceae; genus Chenopodium; species Chenopodium quinoa. Next base: position 212,175 of record NW_018744931.1, read on the forward strand.
TTGTTTGTACCCCTTTTGCTCCGTTTCTCCCTTTATTATGTTTTTGTGCTTTTCCTCGTGTTTTGTAGGCTTTTGGAGTTGATTTTGAGAGAATGAAGAGCTTGGAGAATTGGAGTTCATTTGTAGAGCTACAAAGGAAGTTAAGGAGCAAGCAAGCAAGGCAATGCGGACAACGCGGGTCGCACTTTCAGAATGGCGCGGGCGCGCCAAACCCAGCGCGGGCGTGCCTAACATTGGGGTCAAAAATATTGGAGGCAGAATGTAGGCGCGATTTGGGCGCGGCTTAGGCGCGGGCGCGCCTAAGATAGGCGCGGGCGCTCCTAAGATAGGCGCGGGCGCTCAAGGGCCTGAACTCCGAAACTAACCTTTGTTCACTCTTTTAGCCATACCTTTTTATCTACAAATTGGATTGAGGTGATTCAAGTTGCATTGGAAACTAGACTTAAAGAGCTTTCCAACGGTAGGTTGCACGCCCATAGAAGACTCCTAGAACAGAAGTTATGGCTGTTTGAAAATGAATGTCGCTGTCAGGCCAATCCCAGTGCGCGGGCGCGCAGGCAAATATCGCGGGCGCGCACGAGCAGCTACGGGTCTTTTAAACGCTTCTTCCTCTCCTCTTTTTATAAGTTTGGATGGTGGGTTTCTTTGGGGTTTTCTCTCTCCTCTTTGAGGGGTTAAACCCTAACATCTCTCCATCAATCTTCACATAAATTAGGCTTAGATTTAGTTTTAATCTTTGTTTTTATACTTTACAATGTAGATTAAGAGTAATTTAGGGTATTTTAGAGAGAGAAAGTGAAGAGCTTCAATGGTGGATTGAAGAAGATGAAGATGCAAAGTGACATTGTTTTGGATTCCTTTTCAATACTTCAATGAGCATTCTAAACTCTATCTCATTTATTGTTCTTTCTTAATTTCTTGCTTGATTAGAGTAGTTGTTTAGTTTAATTGCTTCTCTTTGTTCTTCTTGTTGGGTTTTGTGTTAGTTGTTCATGATTAGTGAGTAATTCCCTTTACTAAGGGATTGGTGATAGCATGTGGTGAATCTTGAATGTATTAGGCTAGACAAATGTTGGTTATATGTGATTAAATATACCTTGTAACCATGTTTTACTAATTACTCCATGTGAATGGCCAATCATGTGTTGTAATTGGGTGGATTGAACTAAGTTATGACGATAGTGTAACTTAGGGATATCCATTAGGTGATCGATTCTATGCAAAAACCTTAACTTTCACAACTTATGACGATAGTATGAGCATGTGTTAAGTTGGGAAAGCCTTTGACCCCGATAGGTGGTTAGATGGTATTGTTGTTATTGCCTTATATGAGATATTTGGTTTGCATGTAAACTCATTTCCATTGCCTAACTTTATTGAAGATCATTGTCATGTTTGACCCTCTCCCTTGGTGTTAGTTTAACTTAATATTAATCTCATTTTGTTTATTGTTCTATCCATCCTATCTCTTTGACCTAGCTTAATTGGTGGTGGTGTTGATAGTGTTTATGTCGTCTCCGTGGTTCGACCCTCTACTTACCACTAAACTTGTTTAGTGTAGGTGTAGGTTTATAAATATTGTTTGGTTGAGGGTAGTTAGTCCAACGACCTAATTATCCTTCACCAACACATCAGGGGGATTAGCCTTAACGGCGTCAGCTAACATTTCATGGCGCATTGCGCGCATCCTTTAATGGGTGAGATGGGAGAAAGGAATCCCATATTAAACAAGCACCAGCTCGCAGTAAGGATCAAAGAACAAGCTACTTAAGGCTCACTTATGTTCAGACTATCAAAAGCGTCAGACATTGTGAAATATACAAAGACAAAAAGTCCACAAAAAGGAAGAAGAAGGCAATGAGGCACCGAAAATTGAAAATCAATTTATGGAGACAAGAACAATGGAGGAATATAAAGAGGGAATCAAGAGCGCAATTACAAAAACAAAAAAGGGATAAAATTGGGCAAACGAGTCAAAAGATACAATTTTGTAAATAAAAATACAAAAAGAAGCAAAATTTAGTAAGTACATACAACAAAAGGTACAAAGTTAGTACCTTTAGAACAAAAGTTGCAGAAGCAATAGAGAACAACAACAATGGAGATCCAAGAAATCGAACAGGGAGCGAAACTCCAAGCTGTTACCAAAAAAGAAAGGCAATTCAGTAAAAAGAAACGACAAAAGAAGAGGAAAGCGAACATGGCAAAAAAAATGAAGCAAGAACAAAAGAAAAGAAGGCAAGAACTTACCACAACAATGGAGGAGAAACACGCGTCTGAGAATGGGTACAAGAAAGTAAGAAATTTGAAATGAAAGAAATAAGACGGAGAAAATGAAAAAATGAGGAAGGTAAAAAGAAATGGGGGATAGCGAATTTAATACGGAGTTAATGGGCGGTTGGGCATGAAGTTAAACTAAACCGCCATGTCACTTTGGTAAACTCAAAACTGTAGGATCGGATGATCGACACGGGTCCCACTCATGCAAATGTTGTTCCCGCCCAAAAACCAAAAAAAATTAATATAATTTATCAAAGAAAGACTTCAGCGGGAGTGATCGAAATTCCTCTTAATAAGGTCGTCATTTCTCAAACTTCAGTGGGAGTGATCGAAATTCCTCTTCGCAAGATCGTCATTTTTCAGACTTCAGTGGGAGTGATCGAAATTCCTCTCAGAAAGATCGTCATTTATTAGAAATTAGTGGGAGTGATCGAAATTCCTCTCCGCAAGATCGTCATTTGTTAGATTTCAGCGGGAGTGATCAAAATCTCTTCCTGCAGTTTTAGCAAGCACCGACCAAGTGTGCGCCCAACGGGCAGAAATAAAGCCATCTAAAGAACCCAATAATACGATAGAGTCCTCACCAAGATTACGACCTGACCACTCAAGTCTCCGAAAGGCATTAACAACCTAGAGACTGGAGAGGCTACAAGGGTGTAGGGTAATTTGGCCAAACAACCCGTTAAGCCATGTCCGATAAGGCTACACGCTCAGAATAGCTGGAATGAATTGAAGGAATTGTGTCTTCGATAAGTGCAATTTATAGATATATCAAGGATCACTATTATGGAGATAATAAGTTCGTTCTTTTGGGTCGTCATTATCTGTTGCTAGTCTATGATCAATGATCTTTGGGCTAGTCAAATAGTCCAAAGCCTACTAGAATGGATCCTATGAGGTCACTGATAAGTGGCATTTATGCCACTATTTAGATCCTCTAATTGCGGTATTTTTCTACGTTTGTCCCTTGTTTGTACCCCTTTTGCTCCGTTTCTCCCTTTATTATGTTTTTGTGCTTTTCCTCGTGTTTTGTAGGCTTTTGGAGTTGATTTTAATAGAATGAAGAGCTTGGAGAATTGGAGTTCATTTGAAGAGCTACAAAGGAAGTTAAGGAGCAAGCAAGCAAGGTCATACGGACAGCGCGGGTCGTGCTTTCAGAATGGCGCGGGCGTGCCTAACATTGGGGTTGAAAATATTGAAGGAGGCAGAATGTAGGCGCGATTTGGGCGCGGCTTAGGCGCGGGCGCGCCTAAGATAGGCGCGGGCGCTCTTAAGATAGGCGCGGGCGCTCAAGGGCCTGAACTCCGAAACTAACCTTTGTTCACTCTTTTAGCCATAACTTTTTATCTACAAATTGGATTGAGGTGATTCAAATTGCATTGAAAACTAGACTTGAAGTTCTTTCCAAAGGTAGGTCGCACGCCCCCAGAAGCCTCCTAGAACATAAGTTATTGCCGTTTGAAAAAGAATGTTGCTGTCAGGCCAATCCCAGTGCGCGGCCGCGCAGGCCTCTATCGCGGGCGCGCACGAGCAGCTATGGGTCTTTTAAATGCTTCTTCCTCTGCTCTTTTTGGCCAAGTTTTGATGGTGGGTTTTTTTGGGGTTTTCTCTCTCCTCTTTGAGGGGTTAAACCCTAACATCTCTCCATCAATCTTCACATAAATTAGGCTTAGATTTAGTTTTAATCTTTGTTTTTATACTTTGCAATGTAGATTAAGAGTAATTTAGGGTATTTTAGAGAGAGAAAGTGAAGAGCTTCAATGGTGGATTGAAGAAGATGAAGATGCAAAGTGACATTGTTTTGGATTCCTTTTCAATACTTCAATGAGCATTCTAAACTCTATCTCATTTATTGTTCTTTCTTAATTTCTTGCTTGATTAGAGTAGTTGTTTAGTTTAATTGCTTCTCTTTGTTCTTCTTGTTGGGTTTTGTGTTAGTTGTTCATGATTAGTGAGTAATTCCCTTTACTAAGGGATTGGTGATAGCATGTGGTGAATCTTGAATGTATTAGGCTAGACAAATGTTGGTTATATGTGATTAAATATACCTTGTAACCATGTTTTACTAATTACTCCATGTGAATGGCCAATCATGTGTTGTAATTGGGTGGATTGAACTAAGTTATGACGATAGTGTAACTTAGGGATATCCATTAGGTGATCGATTCTATGCAAAAACCTTAACTTTCACAGCTTATGACGATAGTATGAGCATGTGTTAAGTTGGGAAAGCCTTTGACCCCGATAGGTGGTTAGATGGTATTGTTGGTATTGCCTTATATGAGATATTTGGTTTGCATGTAAACTCATTTCCATTGCCTAACTTTATTGAAGATCATTGTCATGTTTGACCCTCTCCCTTGGTGTTAGTTTAACTTAATATTAATCTCATTTTGTTTATTGTTCTATCCATCCTATCTCTTTGACCTAGCTTAATTGGTGGTGGTGTTGATAGTGTTTATGTCGTCTCCGTGGTTCGACCCTCTACTTACCACTAAACTTGTTTAGTGTAGGTGTAGGTTTATAAATATTGTTTGGTTGAGGGTAATTAGTCCAACGACCTAATTATCCTTCACCAGTCACACAACAAGGGTATTGGGTTAAGCAAGTAAGAGGCCTATTAATGGGCCTCATGAGCAACTAACTAATCATGAAATGGATTGGGCTAGCATAGTTAGATGAGAATTAGGTTTTGGGCTTTTGACATGGGCTCTAATTTAGAGATGAGTTCTATAAATAAGATCCATGCCTAGGGTTGCTTGCAAGCAGTCATAATTCACACACAGTGTATTTTGACATCAAGGCAGCCAATCCCAAAGACCCTAATTCCTCTCTCTAACTCACGACTTTCTCTCTCCTCCCCTCGTCCGTACGGCCGGCCACGTTGGTGGCGCGTGTGGTGGTTCGTTGCTCGCACTACTCCATAAAAGGTCAATTGAAGGGTTCAATAATTGCAACTAACTAGCATTAGTGGAGGTCTTAATCTGTGCCCGTGGACCAAGTAGAGGAATCACGCTTGAGGTTCTTTATCTCTCATTGTTCTTGCTCGATCGCACGTGGAATCACGCTTCAAAGGTACGATTATATGTTCTTTATGTGTTATGCATTAGATCTTGGGATTAGGTACTATATGAATATGATTCATGTTTTTCCGCTGCGTAGTACCTATAATTCCCTACAGTGGTATCAGTTAGCCTATTGCATTTACGCATATTGACTATAATTCTTTGATAGTCCACAATTTTAATTCAATTAGGAGGGAGAATAATTAATTATGGTTCAATATTTATATTAAATGGAGATTTATTTTTTGGGATATGATTAAATATGATTTAATTGCTCAATTGTTCTAGCAAAATCTGAATTTAGCCCTAGTTTTTTTCGAAAATTTTTAATTGAAATAAAGCCCCTAATTTTGATGATTTTCGAATAATTTATGCTTCTAAATTTTAATTAGATTGATTTGATACAAAAAATATTATTTTTGTATAATCAATATTTTAATTTAAGAGTTAGATTAAAATTGAATTAATTTTGTGAAGAACCCTAGATTTGAAATTGAATTGTGAATTTGATTTCAAAATTGAATAAGGCATAAATGTTATGTTTTAATTCAATAGACCTAATTTAATTTAATTTTTCAAAAGTTGTTTAATTAAATTAAACTCTCAAAAACAAAAAAAAAGGAAAAGTTTTGTTGTTGGGAGGGGGCAGCCGTGGCTGGGTGGTCAAACCACCGTCAGTTGCCCACGGCGGCTGCCCAGGTGGTCGAAGAGAAGGGAAGGAGGCGCAGGCTGGAGGACATGTGGCGACGGCGAGTCACAGCTACGAGCGGCAGCAGGAAGTGCAACAGTTGCACTGCCACTAGCTACTGCCGGCGACTTACTGCAGCCAACAGGCGCAGGTGGCTGGGCTCCGGCCTAGCTGCGACGCGCGGACAATCCTCAGGTTGTAGCGTCGGCGTCTTGCTGGAACAGTTCCAGTCAGGTTGCTGGTTGCGCCGTGGTGTATTCCTGGTTGTGGTTGGGAATGTGGCAGTGTCGTGGCTGGGGTTTGCTCCTGGCTGCGGTTGCGGGTTTGCGTGAAGCAACTGCTTCGTTGGTTGGGAATTACTCCCTGGCTGACGTGATAGCAGCAATATTAAAAAAAAAAGTTTTAATTAAAATTATTTTGTTTTAAATATATTTCCAAGATAAAATCTGATTTTATTTTGAGATAATATCAAATTTCAAAAGTTGTTTTTGATAATTATCCTTAATTAAAGTTGTTAATTTTGGATAGGATTTGTTAGAACAGTCTGAGCATATTCCAAAAAGATAAAGATTGTTTTAAATAATGTGATTATCCCATAATTATTTTTCGATATAATTGATTTAAAATTTTGTGATTGGCTAGTAATTAGGATAGAATTTCCTAACATTGTTAGGATAATCTTTGAGGATAAATATGATTTATCTTTTAAGATTAAAATAAGATTTGATTCTATCTCATGACTAATTTAAAATATATGATATTTTATTGATGGTCATGAATAATATATGATATTATCTAATTGCATTAATTAAAATATGAGATATGTAGATGTCATGTTTCCTTAATTATGATCATTCGATGTTGTAGTTTAGGAAAGTATGATGAGTGATTTATTATGTGGCACTTTATAATATATGATATTATTTACTGCTATATAATGACTAGTATGGCCCAGTAGATTGCTAAATACGATCTGCGCATCGTGATGTATTTTTGTAATCTAAGTACGGTCTACGTACCAATGAATTATTTTTGTAATTTTATTTCATTTTATTTAAGTAGTAGATAGAATAGAGTAAAATTACAGGTTGCAGTTAATCCAAGAAACCCATGAAGTGAAGGCCCAAATGAGCAAGGTGGATGAGATTCGTGATGATTCAAGTGGGAGCATTTACTATATTGGTTTTCTTAGGATTAGGGGGCCATGCTATGTCTTGTTTAAGCATTCAGTTTATTATGCATGTTAGATTTTATTGATGTTTTGTGATGATGCGCTAGAGTTCACTATTAATCACAACATAATGAATCTAGGTCCCAGTAATATTGAGGTAGCTTTTCCAATCAAAAACCCGATGAAACCTTCGATATTTATGATGGGTCATGCTAAAGCTGGGTGTCGTATTATATCTTAGGGGAGTGGGGGTAAAACAAATTTTACAATTTTGATTGGTTATACTCAACAAGGTTACCTAAAAAGTTTAGAACCTTGAAGCTAAGGGTAATAATTAAACATGTGATGATTAATTATTCAACCAAGAGTTACAAAGAGTTGTAATCAGTAAAGAGTTTACTCACCTTGAAAATGTAATGGTTGATGGTAGGGCTAAAGTCCAGTCAATTATTGCACAAATAAAGGATCTTGGAATCATTTTATTCAATAGGGATCAAATTAAAATTGAATCAATGCTTTAAAGTTACCAATATTTAATTCGCTTATGGTACTTTAAATTTTATTAAACATAATTGAATTTTGCGTTTACTTAAAAGTAACATGTCGTTCTAATTTTATTATTATATATAATTTTGTTGCTAATCTCCTCGATTGAAAATAAAGTTGAGAAATGTTCTCAAAAGGTTAAAAGATAATCCATAAAACTATATTCCAATTTTGCTAAGATGGTTCTAAAGGGCAAGTTTTATAAATCCATGTCACATGTCTAAGGTTGGTTTTATTCAAAATGTTTGAGTAAAATGCCAACACATCTTCATTTTGATAAGTGTTTCAAGGGATATAATGAGATGGGAGGTACAAACCCTCTAAAATACAAGCATAGAAGTCCAATAAAATCTCTTATTTTCAATATGATTGGATATAAGAAAGTGATTGGAAATTTCTATGATCAAAAGTTGATCAAATGACGCTATTCTTCATCCATTTTATATAAGAGTTAAATAGTTGATTAAACTCTATTATGAATAATGATTGAATAGACTTAGCAAAATCATGAAAAGTGCTTAAAGTAGTTAAGCAAAGCATCATTTTGAACCTAAGAGAAGTGTTCTAAGTGGCTCAAATGGGAAAGGTTTAGGAATATATGAGGATTGCATTAAGAAGTTATGGGCCAAGAAATGCAAACAAGTTGCTACTTCTCAAACCTATAACTACTTACATGCTAAAATTTGTTATGAACAACAAATGTTTCAAATTAAATGGACCAATTCCAATTGATTAGAAACTACCTCATATAGTTGGAAGGTAAAAGAATAGAAATGTTCCAATTTAATAAGTATATTATAGAAATTGATTTAGCACATTGCTACTTCTTGGACATATGATGTCTTGTTTAGTTCTCTCTCATTGAGAATGAGATTGAACTAAATGAAGAAGTATGGCTAAGGGAGAAATAAATCTACAAGTTTAGAAGCAAATGTTGCTATTTCACAAGTAGAGTCTACGAGTCTGGAAGCAAAATTTGCAACTTTACAAGTAGAACCTATATTTCACCTTACCTTGTTATTGGCTAGAATTAAATAAATGTTATTCACTCTTGCCATTATCAAAGCACCATTCAATGTTAGTAATGACTAAGCATCGAAGATTAAAAAACGTGGAATAAATTTTATTCTATGCTTCATTGAATCATAATGTGTTTTGAGATTGCTAAATAGGTTCAAAGTTCTATATGATAGAAATAATTAAACCATTTCTATATATATAAATTGTCTCTAAAAATGTCAATTAATTCGAATGAAAAATGAACATTGCATGCGAAAGATCCAAAGGGATGGACTTTCAATATCATTGGATTATGAATCCATTGATATATGTAAATATCATTCTAATTTGAAATTATTGACAAAGTCACCATTTAGAGAAATGATGATGAGAACTCAAGGTCAAATACGTATCGATGTAAGAAAACCAAAGGTTCAAAGACTAGAGACGCACAATAAAACTTCATTTGTGATATGATCACTACTTGTTCTTAGTTGAAGCATAAGAGTGAAAATTTTGAAAAGTTCAAAATGTTCAGTATGAAGTTCAGTATCAACTTGACAAGATAATAATTACATTACAATTTGATTGTAATTATGAAAATTTGAGTCAAGACATTTTCTTGGCAACACATTCAACCATTGTTCGAGGGATATACTTTTAAGATAAGCTACAAAACTAAGCAAAGCTACATAGGTCAAATCAAAATGTAGCAAAGGCTTCATATGTGATATGGATAAGAAAAGTTCTTATAAAGTCTTTCTACAAAGAAAGGAATAAAAGTTGTATTAAATCGTTTAATGCATGATCAATTCCTATACAGAGCACGGGGTACTACTACACAAATCATACTTAGCACAAAATGTTTGTTGCTCAAGTAGGTGCCCTTATGGAAAGTGTTCCAAAAGGTCAAGTGGGAGTAGTATAAATCTCGAAAGAGTTCGAGAAAAGCAACAAACAAACATGGCACAAACCATGGTTGGTTCACCCTATGCTAAATGTGCCTCCTCAAAAAGGCAAGTGGGAGTATAAGAATCTCGAAAAGTTCGAGAGCCTTGAAAAAGTTCAAGAAAAATGAATTCGAAAATCTTGAAGAAATTTGAGAAGTAATTGAATCAAAGCAACAATATGAACATGATTCACCTCATCGATTCTAAGTCTGTAAGCAACTGTATGAAACTTGAATGATTTGCATAATTCAGTAAGACTCCTTGTGTTTGGGGTAAAAATACCCTAATCACATGGCCCAATGGCCTAGTGACACGTGGCATCCAGCCTTTGATCAGCAGGGCTCCAATCCTCTGCTGACACGTGTCCTCTAAACCCTAAAAGGGGAACCATCCCTTCCCCACTATAAATAGTGGAAGGACCCTCATTAATGGGGGCGGGAACATTTGTTGATCACATTGAATACTCCTCAAAAAGAAACACACTTACCCCGAGCAATATTAATTGCGGAATTCTCCCATTACGCGAGAAGTAACTTCCACATTACGTGCATTCTACCTCCCGTATCTTTACTAACTTGATCGTCGGAGGCGGAGCTCCTACCCCCAGGAGTCTTCGTGATTTTGCAGGCACAGGCGTCGAAGGGCATTCTTGGAATCGTAACTCTCCCGCAGGACACATAAAAAAACCCCGAAACATTTGGCGCCATCTGTGGGGAGAGTACTTCTAAGATGACTTCTGATACTGTGTCACCGAATCAGGGCAAACGGCCTGTGGTCGAGCCTGAGGTCCAGACGGACCATGAAAGTGGCGACAAAATTGAAACATATGTGGCCCCGGATGGGTCCTTCAGAACGAAGCACCCTCGTGCTAAAGATAGAAGAGAACGGGAAATCAGCCAAGCTGCTCCCAGCAACCCAGCCGGGCAACCGGCTGGAATTGCCCAAACGGTGGAGGGCTCAGCCCCCGTTACAAGAAACGAACTCATGTCTTTCATGAATAGTTTCAAGGGTGAGATCAAGAGCCTCATCCGGTCAGCTACTCCAAAGAAGGGTCAGCCGGCCAAGAAGCCTTCTGGAAAGAAGGCGGTCAAAGAACGAGTTCCTACCCCTCATCCCAAGCCAAAGGAGGGGGAGGGCTTAAGGTTTGATCCAAGCAGACTCCGTTTTCCTCAAGGGGAGCTGCGAAAGGCCATCCGGCACGTACAGCCGGATGGCTCCAAGAAAACATTCTCAGACGCCCGCACATTTCTCCAAGAGAAGCGAGGTCAGGCGTCTGCGTCGGCCTCAACGTCGACCTTCCCGGACAGTTTCCATGACGTCTCACACAGGCGTACGGGAACGAACCTTAGGAGCCAGACGGGCGAAGCTTCTGCCCGGTCTGGACCCAAAGTGATCCAGCCTGGCCTATTCGGCACACCGAATGGGTTGGGTGGATCCCCTTTCATGTCACCGGGTCTTTTCGGTGGGCAAGCACAGCAGCCGTTCCAACCCACGGACTGGCAGCTGCGCCTGCTAAATTTGGGGGAACAGCCAACGGCGTTCTCACCAGAGATAACCCAGGCGGCACAGCCGCCTAAGATCAAGAATGTTTTGGTGAGGGCCTATGATGGCACCACCAACCTAGAAGACCATCTAATGGCCTACTCTAACCTCATGTACCTCCAGGGGTTAGATGATGCCGTCTGGTGTCGATGCTTCCCGGCTACCCTCAAGGGCATAGCCCAACGGTGGTTTGGTAACCTACCAGCCGGTTGCATCAACAGCTTTCGAACTTTGGCGTACTTGTTCACGTCAAATTTCTCAATGAATATTCCTGCCAAAAAGACTAGCCTCGACCTAGGGGCAATACAGCAGGGCGACCGGGAGGGCCTCCGGTCATACGTCAGACGGTTCAATCTGATGAGTATTCAGATTCCAGGACTATCAGACGAAGTGGCCTATACAGACTTCTTTCGAGGTCTGAAGGATGGGTCGACCTTTAAGTTTGACCTCGTCCGGAAGAGGGCTGCTACCCTCCAAGAGGCGTTAATTGAAGCTGAAGCCTATATACAGGCGACGGAGCTTTGTGCTGTCAAGCAGCCGTCAGATTATAAAAAGTCTGACAAAAAAGAGAGCCGGCAACAGCATCAGCCGGCAAGAAAGGAAGAAAAGAGAAAAGGGGTCTGGGCAGCTGACCGATCAGGACAGCCGGCCCAGAAGATCAGGCGGAAGTCAGAACCATATGCCCCCAAATACGAGTTCACAAAAGATTGCTCCACCATCCTCCTGGAAATCAAAGACCGGATGTCTCTCGACAAACCGGCTGAAATGAAAAGCCCCGTGAATAAACGGGACAAGAGCAAGTATTGCCAATACCATGAGGATGTTGGCCACGACACCAATGGCTGCTATAGCCTCAGGCGGCTATTGGACCGTCTGGCAGATGAGGGGGCCCTAAAATCCTATCTACCCAAGGCTAAGGGTAATGCCCAGGCCAAGAAAGGGCAGGCGGCAAAAACCGGCCCAGTCAACTCCGAGACGGATGAAGAGACCATCTTCACCATAGCAGGCGGTTTTGCCGGAGGGGGTCCCACCATCCGGGGCACCAAAGACAACATCAGGAAGCTGGTCAACTCAGTGGATGAGGGCCAGGCGTCGAAAGACATCTTCCCCGAGGTCCTTATTTCTGAAAAGGACCGGGGCAAGGTCAGGCGGCCTCATGATGACCCCATCGTCATCGAATGCAAGGTTGCCAACCAGAAGGTTGGCCGGATCCTAATAGACACCGGGAGCTCGTTTAACCTAATCAGTTATCAGTGCTTGACCAAGCTCAAGTACACATCCGGTAACATGCACCAGGCTCCTCACCCACTAGTCGATTTTGGGGGTGGAGTAGTGCATCCGGTCGGAAGCATAGATCTTCCGATCCAGCTGGGTGAAAAGGGGCAAGGACGCCACATGATAGTCAAGTTTTTAGTTGTGGAGGAGCTGTCCGCCTACAACATGATATTTGGCCGTCCTACCCTCAACGCATCTAAGGCTGTCATCATCCCGTCCCTCATGTTGGTCAAATTTCAAAAGGATGATGGTACAGTCGGTGCCCTAAGCGGGGACCAGAAGACGGCAAGAGAGTGTTATCTCTCTGACGTCAAGACAACTGTGGGTGCAGCCGGCCAGGGCGAGCCCATAGATATTGATAACTGCGATCCAGCAGTCCCGGCTCCAAGGGCAGCCGGTATGAAAAGAAAGGCGGACCAACTGGCACCCGTCAAAAAGGAGAAATAGCAATCACTAGCCGGGGAAAGGTCAGATGACCAACGACCTCAGCCGGCTGGTGACTGCCTTAATGTCATCCTAGATGACAGCCGTCCTGAAAGAACAGTCAAGGTCGGGACGGTAGCCTTCGAACGGTTGGGAGAAGGCTTGCTCCAGCTGCTGAAGGAATTCAAAGACATCTTTGCCTTTGAAGTGGAAGAGATGCCAGGCGTCAGCCCGGATCTTGCTGTCCACAAGCTAGCCGTAGATCCCAAAAAGCAGTCGGTTAGGCAGAAAAAGAGGGATCATGGTGGAGAAAGATCTCAAGCGGCAGCGGCTGAGGTCAAAAAGCTGTTGGATGCTGGATTCATTAGGCAATGCTACTACCCGGATTGGGTGGCAAATGTCGTTCTAGTAAAGAAGCCGAACGGTACTTGGCGGATGTGTGTGGATTACACAGATCTGAACAAAGCATGCCCAAAAGATAGCTACCCGCTTCCAAAGATTGACAGCCTAGTCGACTCAACAGCCGGCCATGCGCTAATGAGCTTTATGGATGCTTATTCCGGCTTCCATCAAATACCTCTCTGGAAGAAAGATCAGGAGAAGACGGCTTTTGTCACTGATCAGGGGTTATTCTGCTATACGGTGATGCCGTTTGGGTTGAAGAATGCACCGGCTACATTCCAGCGCATGATAAACACCGTTTTTATCAACCAGATTGGCAGGAATGTAGAGGCGTATATCGATGACATGATAGTCAAATCCAAGCTACAGACGGATCACCTAGCAGATCTGCGAGAAACCTTCACCACACTCAGGCGGCACCGGGTCATGCTTAACCCAAAGAAATGCGTATTTGGTGTTGAGTCTGGGAAGTTTCTCGGATTCTTGATTGACCAAAGAGGCATCGAAGCTAATCCGGAAAAAATACAGGCGGTAATTGACATGAAGTCTCCCCGCACTGTAAAAGAAATCCAGAAGTTGACCGGTTGTCTGGTAGCATTGGGGAGGTTCCTCAGCCGGTCAGGTGACAAGTGCCTCTATTTCTTCCAGGCAATCAGGAAGAGGTCAAGGTTTGAATGGGGTGAAGAAGCAGAGGCGGCATTCCAGAGGCTTAAGCAGCACTTGCATTCTTTGCCAAGGCTAGTGAGCCCCCTACCCCGGGAGGTTCTGTACATGTACCTAGCCGTCTCTGATCACGCCCTTAGTGCCGTTCTCCTCGCTGAGAGAGACGGCATTCAGCTGCCGGTGTACTTCATCAGCCATGTCTTAAAAAATGCTGAGCTCCGGTACCCCATGATCGAAAAATTTGGGTTGGCCTTGTTCGTAGCAGTCAAGCGGTTGAAGCCTTATTTTTTGGCACATCCGGTTGTGGTATACACAGATCAGCCGCTCAAGCGTACGATGACTGCTATAGAGTCATCCGGTAGAATGATCAAGTGGGATGTTGAAATACAAGGCCTTGAGATAACTTTTGAACCCAGGCGGGCAGTGAAAGGTCAGGCGTTTGCCGACTTTATTGTCGAGATGACTAGGCCGGTGCACCCGGAAAACCCTGATCAGGTCTGGAAGTTATTTGTAGACGGCAGCTCTACGGTGAACGGCTGTGGTGCAGGTGTTATCTGTCATTCCCCGGAAGGGGATAAGTTTGAATATGCACTACGGTTTAAGTTCCAAGCCTCCAACAATGAGGCAGAGTATGAAGCCCTGCTAGCCGGATTGCGCATGTGTAAGGCAGCTGGTGCAAGAAAGGTCGACGCCTGCTCAGATTCACAGCTGATCGTTAGCCAATACCTTGGTGACTACGAAGCCACCCATCCGGCTATGATCAAATATTTGCAGGCGGTCAAAGAGGAGGCTGGGTCCTTCGATGAATTTCATCTGCGACAGGTGCCCCGGTCTGAAAACAATCAGGCGGATGCCCTCTCAAAGTTAGCATCATCAGCCTCCGGTGATGCTCCTAGGACGGTCTTTTGGGAAGTCATTGAAAAACGAAGTATTCAGAATGATCCCATTGGAGTCTTGGACAGAACTGCTACCTGGATGGATCCCATCCGGTCCTTTTTGACGGATGGTACCTTGCCGGATGACCCTTCAGAAGCATCAGCGCTCAAGAAGCGTGCTTCAAGTTTTGTTATGCATCAAAGGGAACTCCTCCGGAAGGGATACCTGCAGCCGTTTTTGAAATGTGTAACCCCGGATAGGGGAAGAGAAGTGTTGGAAGATCTGCACGCGGGGTTTTGTGCCTCGCATATTGGCGGCAGGTCCCTGGTCAGAAGAACCAGACGGCAAGGGTACTTCTGGCCCACTCTTGAAGCGGATGCCATGGATCTAGTAAAGAGATGCGACAAGTGCCAAAAATTCGCTAAGTTGATACATCAACCGGCAACAGAACTCACGGCAATCCATAGTCCGGTTCCGTTTGCTAAATGGGGCATGGACATTTTGGGACCTTATACGCCTGCATCAGGCGACCGCCGCTACATTCTTGTAGCAGTAGACTACTTCACCAAATGGGTTGAGGCAGAGGCAGTAAAAGGGATTAAAACGAAAGACGTGATTTCTTTCATCTGGAGAAACGTCATCACCCGGTTCGGGGTTCCAATGTCCATGGTTTTCGACAACGGACCGCAGTTCGAAACGCCTGTCCTGAAAACCTGGTTGGGAGACCAAGGAATTTCCCATTGTTTTGCATCCGTTGGCCGTCCTCAAGCAAACGGTCAAGTTGAGGCTTTTAACAAGTTGATCTCAGACGGGATAAAGAAGAAAGTAGAAAGAGCCGGTGGACTATGGGCAGAGGAATTACCTCATGTCCTTTGGGCTATCCGGACAACCGAAAAGGGGGCAACCGGTGAGACCCCATTTCTCATGACATACGGCACTGAAGCAGTTCTTCCCATTGAACATTATGAGCCTACTCTACGCATTATGTTATATGATGAGGAGGCTAACTGGGAAGCCATGCGGTTGGCATTAGACGCTCTTCTAGAGCGAAGGGGGAATGCTGCCTTGCGTCATGAGATCTACCGTCTGCGTATGACTAGAGCCTACAACAAGCGGGTTCGTAAAAGACCTGAAAGAAGGAGATTTTGTGCTTCGCAAAATGGAGGCAACCGGTAGGGCCAATGAACAAGGCAAATTAACCCCAAATTGGGAGAAACTCTACCGGATCTTTGAAGAAGTACGAGACGGCACTTACCGCCTGGAAACTCCAGACGGAAGAAAGTTGCCTAGAACTTGGAATGTAGATAACCTCAAAAAATACTACTTCTAAGCATTGTAAATCTTTTAAAAATCTTCAAATGATTAATGAGAATTACATTCAATTTTGTATACAGCCGCCATGTCTTGTGCCTACCACAAGCGGCACCAGTAACTAATTTTTTCATCCGGTGACACCCATACGGGTGAATTCATCGAAGAGAACATCTCCCATTTGGGTGGTAAATTGTTCTAAGCGATCACACAGGCGGTCAAATCCGCCTGACGATCCTACGCACCAAAAAAGGGCAGGCTAGCAACCCCAAACTTGTAGCCGGCTCACTTTTTGGACAAATCCGCCTGACTCTCTAAGAGCAGGCCCAAAAATCATCCGGTGACACCCATACGGGTGAATTCATCGAAGAGAACATCTCCCATTTGGGTGGTAAATTGTTCTAAGCGATCACACAGGCGGTCAAATCCGTCTGACGATCCTACGCACCAAAAAAGGGTAGGCTAGCAACCCCAAACTTGCAGCCGGCTCCCATTTTGGACAAATCCGCCTGACTCTCTAAGAGCAGGCCTAAAATCATCCGGTGACACCCCTACGGGTGAATTCATCGAAGAGAACATCTCCCATTTGGGTGGTAAATTGTTCTAAGCGATCACACAGGCGGTCAAATCCGCCTGACGATCCTTCGTACCAAAAAAGGCAGGCTAGCAACCCCAAACTTGCAGCCGGCTCACTTTTTGGAAGGACAGACGGTACTCAGTACCGCCGCCTGACTCTCTAAAATCAGGCCTAAACATTTGGTCTAGGCCATAATTCATTCAGGGGTATGCTTGCAAAAGCCCAACCGGTGAATGGACATCCTAATCTGGCGTGATTCTTTTGCGAAGTCCCGACCGGTAATTCAGCATAAACCGACTGGCTCCCGAATCTAATGCTGGCACTTAGTGTATATTCGAGCTATATCATATGGATAGTCGCCTAGCTTGCAAAGACCCAGACCGCTATCCAGGGGCAATTACCCAGACGCCATCCGGTTTGGTTTTGGGTCTAAATTTCTTCGCCTAGTTTGCGAAGACCCAGACGGCAGTGTTACCGGTGGGGTCTTCTTGGCAACCCTTGCAAATTTCTTCGCCTAGTTTGCGAAGACCCAGACGGCAGTATTACCGGTGGGGTCTTCTTGGCTACCTTTGCAAATTTCTTCGCCTAGTTTGCGAAGACCCAGACGGCAGTGTTACCGGTGGGGTCAACTTGGCAACCCTTGCAAATTTCTTCGCCTAGTTTGCGAAGACCCAGACGGCAGTATTACCGGTGGGGTCTTCTTGGCTACCTTTGCAAATTTCTTTGCTGTTTGCGCAGACCCAAGCGGCAGTGTTACCGGTGGGGTCTTCTTGGCAACCCTTGCAAATTTCTTCGCCTAGTTTACGAAGACCCAGACGGCAGTGTTACCGGAGGGGTCTTCTTGGCAGCCCTTGCAAATTTCTTCGCCTAGTTTGCGAAGACCCAGACGGCAGTATTACCGGTGGGGTCTTCTTGGCTACCTTTGCAAATTTCTTTGCTGTTTGCGCAGACCCAAGCGGTAGTGTTACCGGCGGGGTTCTTTTGGTTATCCTCGCAGAAATATGGATAAAAAATAACAAGAATTCTAATATTGGAGTGCAGAAACATAAAAAGCATTCAAAAGCCGGCTCAGCCGGTGAAAATGTTTATATTCAAAATAAGAATTATTACAGCTTAGCCCATCTCATCCGGCGCTATTACAAAATAATGCTAGGCTCGCAGGCCGGGAAGTAGTTGCTACTCCAGGCGAACAGTGAGCCGGTCCTATTCCGGTTGGTTCTGGGTTGGATCAGGGTGAGCAGCTGCGTCGGCTTCAGGAACGACTTCTTCCTCTTCAGCAGCCTTTGCCTGCCGTCGCGCAATCTCCTTCCTAACCCAAGCGTCATAGGGTCCGGGCCCCGGCTCATTCGCCTCCTCGGCCAGAATGGCAAGATCAGAATATTTGAAGGCGAGTTCCCAGACGGTGAAGTCCGCCTCCGGGTGGATGAGGGAAAACGCCCGTTGCATCCGGTTTGCACAGTCATGCTCATTCTCTTCAATGAGCCTCTCCTGCTCCGACTCCAAGGTGACCTTGAAGTTCTCATTGGCAGCAGCCGCCTCTTTGCGCAGGCGCTCATTCTCTTTGGCAAGGCGGCCATTTTCAGTCTCCGCCTTGCTCAGCCGTTGGAGGGGCTCTGTCTGTTCCTCCAACTTTTTATTGGCATCATCCAGGGACGCCTGCAGTTGGTCAACTTGGTTTTTCAGCTGATCAATCTGCTGTTGGAGGGCTTTGGTCTTCTCCGCCTGTTCCATGCGTATAGATTTAGATTCTAAGCCATGCATGTACAAAGAGTAGTCAGCAACATTATGGGCGTCATCAACAGCCCGTTTGCTTCTCCTTACCTCCTCAGACTTGCGGGTATAAGCTCGTTTGAGCCCCTCTACGCGCAGCATAGCCTGCAAAAATACAGTCGGTTAATACTGCATACTTAAAAATGCACGTCAAGAAAATTACCGCATGGTTGTTGGAGCATACGTCGGCCAGGTCGACCAGCACCCGGTCGGCATTAAAGGAGTTGATCCCAGGGATCGCCTCCTTCTCGTCCCTGGGGACGGCTTTCAGCATGGCCCGGGCATATTGTGCCCCGTCCGACCAGCGGGGAGAATTATCTGCACCAGAAAAAGACGGTGAGAAACTCGCATATGCTCTGCCTATAGATTGCCGGCTGATTGGAGAATCCCCCGGCTGCGATCGAGACTGTGAATAAGACTTGACCCGCATGGGCAGATCAAGCAGTTTAAGGTCGAAGTTACCTTGGCGGCCCGAACGGCCTTCAGAGGGACCGAGTGCAGTCCTCAATGGGATGGCAGAAAGCACATCCGCAGATCCAGGCCCGTCTGGGACCCTTATTGATTTGCCGCCGGTAGTTTGCCGGTCGGCTGTCTTCTGCACCTTGGATGCAGACTCTTGTTGGGTCGGCGGAGGCCTGACCTATTTTTGAAGGGACCGGGGCATCTGCTTCCCGTCCTGTAAACGAGAAAAATATAAGTTATGGGATAAAAGGATCGACATAGGCGAGAAGGATCAGACGGTTATACCTTCTTCGCCGCCTGGGCAGCAAGTTTTTTCTCGAGATTGGTTTTCCGGATGTCGGCAGCCGACCTAGCCGGTGTCTTCTGGGTGGGCAGCATTCTCTTGGCTTCTTCTGCAGAGGAAGGCACACGGTTAGAATAATAAATAAGCAAGGAAATAAAAGCATCCGGTTCGAAAGAAACCGGCTGAGTTCCGAATACATACGTTTTTCAAACATGCTGCTTAGACCACAAGCGGACAAGAAGCATTCGTCCCTAAAAAATTCATGTTTGGGCACCCAGTTTCTAGGTACCCTTACTATCTCTCCGGATGAGAGGGTGTCAGGAACTAACTCAAAAAACCCGGAGTCAAGGATGGTCTCTCTATCATCCTCCGGGACAGGGGGCAGGCAGCACTTGGTCCCCAAGAGTTCTGGTTTCCGGTTGTAGGTCCGGAATTCTCTGTTCTCTGCCGTAGTTGGGGCCTTAACCAAGTAGAACCGGTGCTTCCAGTCCGACCATTTGGATGGCTTGTCCAAGGTCATAAGGTATTTGGGCTGGGTGGTCAAGGTATACCAGGCTCTCCAGCCGCCTGGGCTCCTACTCAAGTAATGCATGTGGGCAAACGCCTCCTGGTGAAGGATAATTAGGTCGTTGGACTAATTACCCTCAACCAAACAATATTTATAAACCTACACCTACACTAAACAAGTTTAGTGGTAAGTAGAGGGTCGAACCACGGAGACGACATAAACACTATCAACACCACCACCAATTAAGCTAGGTCAAAGAGATAGGATGGATAGAACAATAAACAAAATGAGATTAATATTAAGTTAAACTAACACCAAGGGAGAGGGTCAAACATGACAATGATCTTCAATAAAGTTAGGCAATGGAAATGAGTTTACATGCAAACCAAATATCTCATATAAGGCAATACCAACAATACCATCTAACCACCTATCGGGGTCAAAGGCTTTCCCAACTTAACACATGCTCATACTATCGTCATAAGCTATGAAAGTTAAGGTTTTTGCATAGAATCGATCACCTAATGGATATCCCTAAGTTACACTATCGTCATAACTTAGTTCAATCCACCCAATTACAACACATGATTGGCCATTCACATGGAGTAATTAGTAAAACATGGTTACAAGGTATATTTAATCACATATAACCAACATTTGTCTAGCCTAATACATTCAAGATTCACCACATGCTATCACCAATCCCTTAGTAAAGGGAATTACTCACTAATCATGAACAACTAACACAAAACCCAACAAGAAGAACAAAGAGAAGCAATTAAACTAAACAACTACTCTAATCAAGCAAGAAATTAAGAAAGAACAATAAATGAGATAGAGTTTAGAATGCTCATTGAAGTATTGAAAAGGAATCCAAAACAATGTCACTTTGCATCTTCATCTTCTTCAATCCACCATTGAAGCTCTTCACTTTCTCTCTCTAAAATACCCTAAATTACTCTTAATCTACATTGTAAAGTATAAAAACAAAGATTAAAAATAATCTAAGCCTAATTTATGTGAAGATTGATGGAGAGATGTTAGGGTTTAACCCCTCAAAGAGGAGAGAGAAAACCCCAAAGAAACCCACCATCCAAACTTGGCCAAAAAGAGGAGAGGAAGAGGCATTTAAAAGACCCGTAGCTGCTCGTGCGCGCCCGCGATAGAGGCCTGCGCGGCCGCGCACTGGGATTGGCCTGACAGCAACATTCATTTTCAAACGGCCATAACTTCTGTTCTAGGAGGCTTCTGGGGGCGTGCGACCTACCGTTGGAAAGCTCTTTAAGTCTAGTTTCCAATGCATTTTGAATCACCTCAATCCAATTTGAAGATCAAAAGTTATGGCTAAAAGAGTGAACAAAGGTTAGTTTCGGAGTTCAGGCCCTTGAGCGCCCGCGCCTATCTTAGGAGCGCCCGCGCCTATCTTAGGCGCGCCCGCGCCTAAGCCGCGCCCAAATCGCGCCTACATTCTGCCTCCTTCAATATTTTCAACCCCAATGTTAGGCACGCCCGCGCTTGGTTTGGCGCGCCCGCGCCATTCTGAAAGCACGACCCGCGCTGTCCGTATGGCCTTGCTTGCTTGCTCCTTAACTTCCTTTGTAGCTCTTCAAATGAACTCCAATTCTCCAAGCTCTTCATTCTATTAAAATCAACTCCAAAAGCCTACAAAACACGAGGAAAAGCACAAAAACATAATAAAGGGAGAAACGGAGCAAAAGGGGTACAAACAAGGGACAAACGTAGAAAAATACCGCAATTAGAGGATCTAAATAGTGGCATAAATGCCACTTATCAAATTCCCCCACACTTGCCTCTTGCTTGTCCTCAAGCAAGAACAAAAGCAGAAACAAAAAGAAAGAAAAAGGATCTAATAACACTAAAAGGAGAGGGGTGAAAAAGAATATACACTAACTCACTTTCGTAGGAATCAAGGTTGTTTTTAGCGTAAACAACAAGCCATTTAAACCTCAAAGTCGCCTATGAGGACGAGTGTGCTCTCGTAAGGGTTTCCAAAGAGTTTAACCCATAACTCTACACATAAAGCAACACAAACAAGGCAATGCATAGACAAATAAAATAAACACAAAAACAAGACGTTCTTGGTGGACTTTTTGGAACGAAACAAGCACCAATGAATGCACAACTTTCTAAACAAATAAGGGTATGCACGTTTCAAGATGTTTAGGGTTGAAAGAAACATAGACTAAGCTAAGCATAGAGAACTAAGAGCCGTACAATTCACCTTTCATCCCAAACTAGCTAGCCGCGTTCTCTCCACTAGCTTCAAGTCAACCATTAGGTGGGCTTCTCATGGTTCCTCGAAGGAACCGGAAAAAGATAAAGAAATGAAAACGATGAGAAGGTTATCCCGACGTCTTGGCTATGCACTCTCTCTCTATAAGCTTGACAACTATCTTCCTCCATCGATAAAGACTAAACTCTATAGGGTCTAAAGGTCTTTTATTGGTTGTAAGGGTATGCTTGGGGTGTAAGGTGGGAAAAATTTTAAAAAATTTAAAAATTTGGTGGTATTCCCCCACACTTATTCAATAAACACACACTAACAAGACTAAGAAACAGGACTCCCCCACACTTGAACGGAGCATTGTCCTCAATGCTCAAACACGAGGGATATGAAGTTTTTTTTTTTTTTTTTTTTTTTTTTTTTTTTTTTTTTTTTTTGGTCCTTACCTTATTTGAGTAAGGACGGCTTTTCATAAGCATTTTCTCTTATTTCACTGAATATAAACACAGTTTACTCACTTGCTTGACCAAAGAACTACAACTTTCTCATTTGCGTTCAAAATCAACACAAAACAATTCTCAAACCAACATGCTTCACATAAACAAAAGGTTTAGGGGAACAAAAGGTCATTCGGTTTGTAATGTGGCTCAAAATCAAGAAAGGGAAATAGGCTCAAAGGGTTAGAAAGAGGGGCAAATTTAAAAGAAAACCAATTTTGTAACAAAACAAAAAGAAGGATAAGAAAATGAAAAATGCCTATGTCCTCCCTTAAAGGGTTCGGTCACGATCTCGGGTAGATAGAAGTCAAACTCTGGATTGAAAAATGCATAACCAAGGATCCAAATATGCCACTCAACAAAGTTGATGAAGGCTAGAACAAATAAACCTCACACGGGATTTGTATAGCAATTACCGACCTAAGGGGTTCATATCCACTATGGAGAGCGACACCGTCTTACCACAACCATGGATTAAGGCTACAAGTATCCCAAAGTTCTTAAAACCGCTACCTTAGCATTAAAATATGTTTAACTCAACCCAAAACACTCTCAAACCGTGCATACCATTACCAATTAGGAAGGAAAGCCTTCAAGGACACAAGTTCACAGTAGTAAGACCAAAACAAGAACGGATCAAAACACATATGCAAACTTGCCTTGTTTTCAAAGGAAAAGACGCTATACAAACAAATATTCACAAAACGAGAACAACTTGAGAATGTATATACAAATTGCGCTAGAAGAGAGCATGATCAACGACAAAGCCATGCATACCAAAAGTCAAGTCAATAAGGCACTCATGGCCATCCAAATATAGAATAGCCAAAGTCAAAAATAAACCTTGGTATGTATGGGGGGTAAATCAAGCAATCAAGAGACCAAGAAAGGGAAGAAGGAAACAACAAAACCACAAACATTTATCTTTCAAACCATATGAAAATAAAAGGGTAAAGCAACAAAAGAGAGGAGATGGAAAGAGTGAACCAAAATGTTAGGTGGGTGTAGAAACCCGCAAATTAAGTCATTTTCCTCATTTCCATTAAATTGCTCTTCTTTGATGCTTCAACTTCCATTTACAAATATTCCTTGGTTTGCTACTTCTTATGGTTCTCGGTCCAAGGTCATGCGCAAAAGTATAGACATCAAGTACCTATATACAAAGATAAACAAGAGGAAAACAAAATTAAAAGATATAAAAGAAAAGTAAAAGCAATATAAACACGGGTTACTTCCCGAGAAAGTCTTGTTTAAGGTCCAAGATTGACCTTATTAGTAAATAACCGGACAAAGAACGCAAAAGCTTGTCATACGCATCGGAAAACATTTCAAGAAATAGAGCATATACGATGCTCATATGACAAGCAAGCACAAAGTTGAAAGAAACTCTATGCTTGAGGGGAGGGGGAAAAGAAAAATAAAAAGAATTAAAAGAAAAATCAAAAGAAAAATTAAAATAAGAAAAAGAAAAAGAGGGAACAAACTCATTTAGTTGCATTTTGGAAGGTGAAAGCTCATCATTGAAATCAAAAGTAAGGCCATGGTGGTATAGAGAGGCAAGGGGCTCCTCAATTGGTTTATTTTTGAGAAAATATGGTAGTGAGATGGGAAAAGAAGGAATATTGCTAAACTTCCTTGTAAAAGGGATGTAAGTTGAAGGGGTTTGAATTGGGATCGCACTCACCACCTCAATTACACCGCCTAGCATTGAATCACAAGCTTTCTCTTCCAACTCATCTTCAATACCCTCAAAGATTTTCGATGTATTCTCAATCACCAATTGGGATATTTCACTCTCAACAAGAGCATGATCATCATTGTTAACATTCCCTAAGTCACCATGAATGAACATCGGTATCTCATCATCACCTAAACCAAACTTTTCTCTAAGCAACCTCAAATCAATGTTTAATTGCATCAATTTTGTATCGTCAATGGGTTGCGAAGAGTTTTGAGGCTCAAATTGGGTGGAGGGGTTGGTATCCACGAAGTCATGAAAAATCTCACCATCTATACTCCCTCCATCACTTTCAAAATCATCATCCTCAATCACATTCTCAAATTCCAAATGAGTTGTCTCACTCAAATGATTACCCTTAGGCTCACTCAAATGGGAGGAGGGAGAAGAAGGAAAGGCATCCTCTTGGGATGAGGCTAGTTGGGAAATTTTGCTTTCCATCATTTTAATCCAAGCTTCCCTTTCATTCCTCTCTTCATCTTGTTTTCTCATAAACTCCTTAAGCATCTCCATACACTCTTCTTCCTTCGATCTCCCCACTGAATTACCCTCACAAAAAGGCTCATTAGACACATAGGGGAACTCATTAGGAATCGTGTATGAAAAAGGAAAGGAAGATGAAGAATTATGCATTTGAGAATTTGGGGGGTGTGAAGCATCATTGGAATTCATGCACATAATTGATAAACATTGAAAAATATCATGAACATTATCAACATTGGGATACATCTCATCACAATTAGCATACAAAAGGGAAGGGTTGCCATCATGCATCAAGGGGTCATCATGGGGAACATAAGAATCATCATTAGAGTTTATGCAAGAGTTAGAAAAATCACGACAATTATCATAATTATCTTGCTCATTGCTATCCCGAGCAAACCACAAATAGAAATCCCAAGCCTCATCCGAAGATGTGGCTCGAAATTCACCATTAAATATGTTTTCAACCACCCCCCTAGTGTACTCATTCAAACCCCAATAAATTATCTAACAAGACTCCCATAAAGAACAACCAAGGTAATTAGAGAAGTCTTCAAACCTATTAAAGTATACCCAAAAGGGCTCATATTCAAATTGAGGCAAAGAAGGACATGACATTTCATTTTGGACAAATTGATCCATGACTCAATGAGGCAAAACAAATAGCAACCAAATAAGAAAGCTCAAATATTTTTGGAATTTCCCCTTTTTTTCCTTTTTTTTTAAACAAAAAAATAAACAAAAAGAAAAGAAAATATTCGCAAAGACCTAGACTCAATAAGGTAATACAACAATAATGGAAGCCGTCCCCGGCAACGGCGCCCTTTTGGTGAAGGATAATTAGGTCGTTGGACTAATTACCCTCAACCAAACAATATTTATAAACCTACACCTACACTAAACAAGTTTAGTGGTAAGTAGAGGGTCGAACCACGGAGACGACATAAACACTATCAACACCACCACCAATTAAGCTAGGTCAAAGAGATAGGATGGATAGAACAATAAACAAAATGAGATTAATATTAAGTTAAACTAACACCAAGGGAGAGGGTCAAACATGACAATGATCTTCAATAAAGTTAGGCAATGGAAATGAGTTTACATGCAAACCAAATATCTCATATAAGGCAATACCAACAATACCATCTAACCACCTATCGGGGTCAAAGGCTTTCCCAACTTAACACATGCTCATACTATCGTCATAAGCTATGAAAGTTAAGGTTTTTGCATAGAATCGATCACCTAATGGATATCCCTAAGTTACACTATCGTCATAACTTAGTTCAATCCACCCAATTACAACACATGATTGGCCATTCACATGGAGTAATTAGTAAAACATGGTTACAAGGTATATTTAATCACATATAACCAACATTTGTCTAGCCTAATACATTCAAGATTCACCACATGCTATCACCAATCCCTTAGTAAAGGGAATTACTCACTAATCATGAACAACTAACACAAAACCCAACAAGAAGAACAAAGAGAAGCAATTAAACTAAACAACTACTCTAATCAAGCAAGAAATTAAGAAAGAACAATAAATGAGATAGAGTTTAGAATGCTCATTGAAGTATTGAAAAGGAATCCAAAACAATGTCACTTTGCATCTTCATCTTCTTCAATCCACCATTGAAGCTCTTCACTTTCTCTCTCTAAAATACCCTAAATTACTCTTAATCTACATTGTAAAGTATAAAAACAAAGATTAAAACTAAATCTAAGCCTAATTTATGTGAAGATTGATGGAGAGATGTTAGGGTTTAACCCCTCAAAGAGGAGAGAGAAAACCCCAAAGAAACCCACCATCCAAACTTGGCCAAAAAGAGGAGAGGAAGAGGCATTTAAAAGACCCGTAGCTGCTCGTGCGCGCCCGCGATAGAGGCCTGCGCGGCCGCGCACTGGGATTGGCCTGACAGCAACATTCATTTTCAAACGGCCATAACTTCTGTTCTAGGAGGCTTTTGGGGGCGTGCGACCTACCGTTGGAAAGCTCTTTAAGTCTAGTTTCCAATGCATTTTGAATCACCTCAATCCAATTTGAAGATCAAAAGTTATGGCTAAAAGAGTGAACAAAGGTTAGTTTCGGAGTTCAGGCCCTTGAGCGCCCGCGCCTATCTTAGGAGCGCCCGCGCCTATCTTAGGCGCGCCCGCGCCTAAGCCGCGCCCAAATCGCGCCTACATTCTGCCTCCTTCAATATTTTCAACCCCAATGTTAGGCACGCCCGCGCTTGGTTTGGCGCGCCCGCGCCATTCTGAAAGCACGACCCGCGCTGTCCGTATGGCCTTGCTTGCTTGCTCCTTAACTTCCTTTGTAGCTCTTCAAATGAACTCCAATTCTCCAAGCTCTTCATTCTATTAAAATCAACTCCAAAAGCATACAAAACACGAGGAAAAGCACAAAAACATAATAAAGGGAGAAACGGAGCAAAAGGGGTACAAACAAGGGACAAACGTAGAAAAATACCGCAATTAGAGGATCTAAATAGTGGCATAAATGCCACTTATCACCTCCCAGCCGGGGTTGAGGCCCTGCATCTCGCAGGCGGCGATATACCCTAAAATATTTACCCATGAGTTGGGGGTTAATTGCCAGAGACCTAGGCCATACCCCCTAAGTATGGCTCTTATTGTGTCGTGGAGAGGGAAGCGGACTCCGGCCACGAAGGCCGCCTCGTAGCACCCGAACCAAGCGTTCGCGTTCGGTTGTCCATCCTCCCACCATATTGTTCCCAGAGCAGCCGGTACCTTTATTGTATAGTCACCCCCCAGCGGCCGCCGTTTGATGAAATCTGGCAGCGCAGCCCGCATGAGCTCGCGGTCCTTGGAGGAGACGGCGATCATGAGAGGATCGTTCCTATTATCCCAGGAAGGCCTCTCCGCCTCCTCGCTATCCTCAGATTCGGTTAAGTAGCTGCTACTGCTACTTTGAACGTGACCGGCATCAGAGCCGGCTGGGGAGTTGGAGACTTCCTTATCAGAGCCTACCTGCTCTCTGGTCTCCTGGAGGGGAGCACTCTCTTCGTTTAAAATGCTATCACCCGGGGTGCTAGGAGCGCCCCCGGGTGAGCCTCTCTGCTCTACCTCTCCATGCTCTATTTCACCGCCTGAAGCTGGGACCTCAGGCGGCTGCTCATCTGAGCTCCCAAATCTGTAGTTGGGATCTCTGGCAGTAGACCGGATTCCGGCCATTGTGTCCTGCACAGACACAGAGTCGGTCGATATGGGTGTTGAAAAAGGGTTGTCCCAAAGAACAGAGGCGGCAGACCCAGTTCTAGACTCAGCCGTACTAATAAACCTGCTGAGTTCACAGCTAGGTTCCGGGTATGGGTATAAGGGGTCCATCTACTTATGGGACCAATGAACAAAAATGCGAGTAAAAGACTCAAACGGAAATACATGAAAAAGCTAGAAAGAATAGAGACGGTACCTAGAAGAAAATCTGGAAATTCTCTGGGATGCTTGCGAAGACGCAGGCGGTTCAAAATCCGGCTGGGTTTCTCTGATTACCCTCTCGAAAATCTTTGGCTAGCTTGCAACGACCCAGACGGTCTGTAGACCGGTTGCTCTCAACGAATCTCAACTCCGTATGCTCTCAACTCTCAAATTGCTGGCTGCTCTCAAATCTTCAGAAATTTGGCAAAGTTTGTAAATAAGAGCTCGGGGGACATCTTCTCCTATTTATAGAATTTTTCCCGGAAGGTGAAAAGTCGTGACTCTTCGCCTTCTGCTTTTCCATCAAACAGAATCTGAAGAGTTGTAAAAAAATAAAAATAATAAAAAAAAAAAAAACCTTTCACCGGCGCCACGTGGCACTCTGCCACGTCAGCACCAGTGAGGGGCAAATGTTTGGGGTAAAAATACCCTAATCACATGGCACAATGGCCTAGTGACACGTGGCATCCAGCCTTTGGTCAGCAGGGCTCCAATCCTCTGCTGACACGTGTCCTCTAAACCCTAAAAGGGGAACCATCCCTTCCCCACTATAAATAGTGGAAGGACCCTCATTAATGGGGGCGGGAACATTTGTTGATCACATTGAATACTCCTCAAAAAGAAACACACTTACCCCGAGCAATATTAATTGCGGAATTCTCCCATTACGCGAGAAGTAACTTCCACATTACGTGCATTCTACCTCCCGTATCTTTACTAACTTGATCGTCGGAGGCGGAGCTCCTACCCCCAGGAGTCTTCGTGATTTTGCAGGCACAGGCGTCGAAGGGCATTCTTGGAATCGTAACTCTCCCGCAGGACACATCAAAAAACCCCGAAACACCTTGTAAGCAAAGTAGACAAGAAAGAAAAATGTTTTCTAGCTAAGCAAATACTTAATGGATTCAACAAATTCATAGTATGACTATGATTACGATGAAACCTTTACATTAGTCACGTTGCAAAGATATATTAAAGATATTTTAGTGATTTTTACCTTATAAGATTTGGTAGATGGATTTCAAAATGCCTTCTTGAAATTGTTCATGAAATAAGTATATGATACAAACAAAAGTTTTAAAATCCAATAATCCTAAAGATGCATAAAAGATCCTATAATGGATTGAAGTTAGCATCTGGGAGTTAATATTCTTAATTTTGTGAGTTAATTAAATCGTTTGATGTTCTCGTAAAATGAAGAAAAGGTCTTGTGTGTACAAGATGTTTAGTGGGAGCTATGAAGTCTTCTTGGTCTAGTATAAAGAGGAAATTATTCATTGCTTGAAGAGTCAAGTGGTGGGTAATGCATTTTGTATGAAAAACCTTGAAGAAGAAGATGAGTACATTTGGGATTCAAGATCTATAGAGATAGGTTTTGAAGTATGCTTGAGCTTGGTTAAGAAACTTATATCGATAAGATTCTTATAAGGTTCAAAATTATATTGAAAGGAGTTTCAATCCCATGTAGCATGGCACATTGCTTAATGATTCAATAATTTAAGAAAGGTTGATGAAATTAAGGTTTTGAGTGATGATCCTTATGCAGTATGCAAAGGATGCATCATGCATGTCATGGACTATACTCGTCTATTTGATTCACATGTTTTAAGAACAAGTGATGATAGATTTCAATCAAAATCCAATATAACGTTGGAATACAAATTAGAAATTACAAAGTTCCTTGCAAAAGGGCGAAGGAAAATTCTTATTGTATGGAGATGAATATGATTATAAAATTTAGAAATTGCAAAATTCATGTTTATGAGAATGTCTCATGAACTCTACTTACTAAACCCCTTCCATTTCCAAAGCATGAGAAACATGCTAATGAAACTAGATTGAGGCAAATGATGTAATTAGAAGATGTATTTGTTTTTGGAGAAAAACAAGTTACATGTGTAATACATTCATTTGCAGAATTATATTTATCTATTGAAACAAAGTTTCCATCTTATTTAATAGTGGTTTCAAGATTAAATAAAATTTCCAAAATAATTATGGATTGATGGGCTCATCAGGTTAATTTATTTAAATAACCCGGTGAATGAAACCCCACAGGTGAACTAAATTCATACATTATTTAAGTTCCTAGTTCGGAATCATTAAAGTGGACATAAATGATTTCATAAATTGGACTAGCATGTAAGATTGATTGGATAGCGCAGTTTCATGGGCTATAGGAGCGTAGTGAAGCTCGGTTAATCACATGGGTATGCATGAATGATGCATGATCGAACTATAGACCTACTTTGATGTTCAAGTATAGAACTTCCGGATATATTAGTTGATTCCTTTGACATGAGTGGAACATTGATTTCATTCAATGATTGATGTAACTGTGTACATTCAAACGTCTTCCCGTAACTGGAGATTATAAAGGGTGTTTCCTGGTTACCTCATGATTTGAGTGGGAGCCTTGGTTGCCACAAGATTGGATTGAGTCTACCTATTAAATAGGAATGTGTCTTGGCCCCTTGAAGAGGGAGAATTCAGAAAATGCATGGCCGTGCTCAAATGGATTACATAGTAATTATTTATTTTGTAATTCTAACTCAGTTTTTAAGAAAAGATTTGTAGATTAATATGATCACGACATGAGATGCAATCATATTATCAAATCGACACACATTGACTTAAGGAATTTGAATATTGCGCACTTGTCTCAGATAAGTGGGAGATTGAAGGAATTGTGTCTTCGATAAGTGCAATTACTAGATATATCAAGGATCACTATTATGGAGATAATAAGTTCGTTCTTTTGGGTCGTCATTATCTGTTGCTAGACTATGATCAATGATCTTTGGGCTAGTCAAATAGTCCAAAGCCTACTAGAATGGATTCTATGAGGTCACACAACAAGGGTATTGGGTTAAGCAAGTAAGAGGCCTATTAATGGGCCTCATGAGCAACTAACTAATCATGAAATGGATTGGGCTAGCATAGTTAGATGAGAATTAGGTTTTGGGCTTTTGACATGGGCTGTGATTTAGAGATGAGATCTATAAATAAGATCCATGCCTAGGGTTGCTTGCAAGTAGTCATAATTCCCACACAGTGTATTTTGACATCAAGGCAGCCAATCCCAAAGACCCTAATTCCTCTCTCTAACTCACGACTTTCTCTCTCCTCCCCTCGTCCGTACGGCCGGCCACCTTGGTGGCGCATGTGGTGGTTCGTGGTGGTTCGTTGCTCGCACTACTCCATAAAAGGTCAATTGAAGGGTTCAATAATTGCAACTAACTAGCATTAGTGGAGGTCTTAATCTGTGCCCGTGGACCAAGTAGAGGAATCACGCTTGAGGTTCTTTATCTCCCATTGTTCTTGCTCGATCGCACGTGGAATCACGCTTCAAAGGTACGATTATATGTTCTTTATGTGTTATGCATTATATATTGGGATTAGAAACTATATGAATATGATTCATGTTTTTCCGCTGCGTAGTACCTATAATTCCCTACATGAATGACCTCATACCATCTTTTAAGGGGCTAGTTGTAGGGGATAGCTCCTACTGAGCTATTCCTTCCAGCTGGGCTCAGATAGGAAGGCTCCGCCACGTAAAGAAGAGTCAGCATAAGTGACCTCATACCACCTCTTGAGGGGCTAGTTGTATAGGATAGATCCCGCTGAACTATCGCCCAGCTCCCAGGGTGCGCACTCATTGCCGAGAGGACATCTAAGAGGGGTTCACTAGCCCGGTAAAGTCAGCCGGCAGAGCTGACCAGGCCAAACTCTCCACAAAGGAGATCGTACACCTATAAATAGAGGGCAAATTACAACAGAAAGGAGGTTAGACAGACAAGTTATTACACACTCTACATCTCTCTAAGTACACTTTCTCTCTCTAAACACTCTCTAACTTATGCATCGGAGGGGGGTTCCTCGAGCCACCCCCGAGGGCATTTACGTGTGTTATCTTGTGTAGGTTGTCAACGAGACCCAGCTCACCCAACAGAACCCTTGGATCCATACGTGGAACAAAAGTATATGGCCGAAGATGCTTCGAGTAAGAAATTTCTTTTTAGTAATTTTGATAATTATAAGATGATTGATAGTAGGCCGATTATGGAACTATTTCATGAATTACAAAGAATTTTAGGAAGTTTTAAACAACATGACATTAGTATGGACGAGACTTTTGTAGTGTAATCTATCATCGATAAATTACCACCTTCAAGGAAAGACTTTAGAAACATTTTAAAGCATAAGAAGGATGAAATTAATGTTGATGAATTGGCTTCCCATATTCGGATTGATCTGAAAAGGGAATTCAATTTCATGATGGACAAAAGGATGCAAATCCGACTTCTACCATTAATGTGGTGGAGCACTCAAAGTAAATGACAAAAAGAGGGATAAAGACTCAAACAAAGGCAAAGGCAAGAAGCCTAAGGTTAATGTGATGCACCAAAGCCTCGTGCTCGTTCGGTGTGTGGCAAGCCCGGTCATTTCAGAAAAGATTGCACAATTTGGAAGAAAAAAATGAGCAAAAGGAAGGCTCAATATGGGAAGGCGATTCAAGCTTATCCCATGAGATGCAAGGTAATTCTTGTACACAAGTTTCATTTAATTCTATAATGAGTTATTTGTATGTGATTTCTGAAATTCTTTGTGTACAAGGTGATACATCATGGTATATCGATTAAGGAAAATTGAGACATGTTTGCAAGGATCGTTCTTTCTTCAAATCTTTCGTTCAAGTTACCAATGGAGAGATTCTTTAAATGGGGAATGATTTAACCACAAAGGTCTTAGGAAAGGGACAAGTAAAATTAATATTTAGTTCAGGCAAACCTCTAATTCTTAGGGATGTGTTGTATGCACCCGAACTTAGGAGAAATCTTGTATCCGGTGCTACCTTGAATCGTTTAGGATTTAAGATGGTGTTTGAGTCTTGACAAATTTATTTTTATCTAAAGGTGGTATGTTTGTATGACTCGGTTATTTGTATTATGGAATGTTTAAATTAAGTATTTGTAATAATGTTAGGGATAATGTGTATGTTGTAAACGATAATTCTTCTCTATGTCATGTTAGACTTGGATATGTTAATTATAAGAAACTTTACTTTATGTCTAAGCATGATTTAATTCCATTCTTTGATTCAAGCATAGAGAAGTGTAGAACATGCATGCTAACAAAAATTACAAGGAAACCATTTCCTAACAATGTAGAAAAGAATACTTCATTGCTTGAATTAGTGCATAGTGATTTATGTTATTTTCATTACACTCTTTCCTTAGGAAATAAGAAATATTTAGCAACTTTTATTGATGATTTTTCAAGATTTTACTATGTTTACTTATTGTTTTCTAAGGATGAAGCCCTTGACAAATTTAAAATCTACAAGAATGAAGTAGAATTGCAAACAAATGAAAAGATTTAAAGGTTAAGAACCGATAAAGGTGGCGAATACTATAATCCAAGTTATATTCAATCCATCGGATTAGTACATGAAACAACCGAAGCATATACACCACAACAAAATGGTGTAGCTGAAAGCAAGAATAGGGCTTTAAAAGAAATGGTTAATTCCATATTATCCTATTCGGGGTTGAGTGATGGATTTTGGGGAGAAGCGGTATTAACCGCTTGTTACATTTTAAACCGAGTTCCAATGAAAAGGAATGAGGTGTTACACTAAACAAAATGTTGGAGCTAAGAAAGGACGCCATATTTAGTTATGGATAAAATTAACTTCTAAATGTCTTTTCTAGTATATGTTTAAAACTCTTAGCCACAGTGGGAGTTCACTGGCTCAGTGGGAGCTAAGTAACTCAGTGGAAGCTCACCGGCTTAGCAAGAGCTAGGTGGTTGAGTGGGAGCTTAATGGCTCATTAATGGCTATAATTGCTTGATGAGTGACATTTACGTCACTCTTAGGGAGTAGTTTTAGAGTTATTTCCGTGTTTATTTTCCCTTTTATTCTCTTGTCTTCTTTTTAATAAAGTTTCTAGTTTATTTCTTAGTTTTAGTATGTTTTAATTTAATTTCTTTATTTAATTGTTTCTAGTTTATTTTCGTATTTTATTTGCTTTTGATTTATTTTATTTCTTTCCTTTTCTTTGTTACTTTCATAGTTTTCATTAGCTTTAAGTTTATTTTGTTATTTTATTTTATTTTATTTTCTTGTATAGTTTTATTTAATTTTGCTAATTTTAGTTTATTCCACTTATTTTCTATTTTATTTAATTTATTTCCATTTTATTTATTTTATTTTATTTATCCAAATTCCTTCCTTCGGTTTTGTGTGTAGGGGTTCGGGTTTTATGTCAAGTGAATTCGGGTCCCAATGGAGTCAAACCTCAAATGCAAAAGCTTCCAAGCAACAACCCCTGCTGCCAGCTTATCATTCACCACACCCTTCACTATCCTACACCACCCCAAACAACACACACCAACATCACAACACTTACCCTGCTCACGCACACCACAAGCTATTTCCCCTGCTCCAATACACCAAGATGCCGCCTTAATTACCACCCAACACCACCAGCAAACTCCCAAGCATCTCACCCCAATTCACCTTTCCCAACAATTCACAACCACCTATAGCAGCCTTCACCTCAACACCAATCACAACTAATTGCAGCAGCCCACCAAAGCCAATCAACAGCCCCTGCACCACCGTCCACCAAAACCCACACCAATAAACCACCTGCACCACCTGTGCTTCTTTCCCCCACACCTCACCAAACCAAGACTCCAACCACCGCGGCAACCACTTAATTTCAGCCACCAAAACCGCACCTCTTCCCTGCAATTCCCGGCCACCGCAAACCCAACTCAACCCCATCAATTTGCACAAGCATCAGCCTAAATCAAAGCAAATTCAATTTCAATCGGGTTCGAGCAAACCGCATAGAAGTTCGATCGAAATTCCAAAAAGTGTCAAAAGAGTCAGAAACATTGGATGTTTTCTTATTTGAAGAGGTGTGGTCGAACACACCCACGGTTCGACCGAACCAACCCCGTAGTTCGGCCACACCAACCCATGGTTCGACCGAACCACTCCACGAGCTCTGCGCGTGATTCTTAATGAAGATCGAACGATTTTTATTTGATGCTTGATGATAAACGAGGAGGATGAGCGGTGATTATTTGATGATGATGGTTGATGAACGGAGGTAATGGTGATGCGCTTCAATGGAGTTCAGAGCAGCCAAATGTGAAGGAGGAAAAAAAAAGTCTGATGTTTTGATTTTGGGATTTTTATTATTCCTTTTTCTTTTATTTTTATTTGTTATTTACTTTCCTTTTCTTATTTCTTTCTTTTATGTTTTTTCTTTTTATTTCTTTATTTTTCTATTTCTCTTTTCTATTTTATTAGCTTAGTATAAATACCAATTTTGGGGTAATTAGAGGAGTGAACAATTACCAATTATTCTATTCTCTAATTAGTTTTTAGGAGAGCTTCTCTCTCTAGGTTTAGGTTAGGATTAGAATAGTTTAGAGAGAGAAAGGGTTTCACCATTGTTGAGTTTTGATTTTGAAGAAGAAATTGATCATCTTTTCTATAGACTTTCATTTTCAATCAATGAGAATCTCTAACTCTCTCTCCTCTATTTTTATTGCTTTCTTTTGTTTATTATTTTAGTTGTTGGTATTGCTTGTTAATCATGTTGATTCTTGATTATTTGTTAATAAATCTTGTTGTTAGCATGGTTGTGGTGTAGTTGGATATTAAGCATGTTCTAGGGTTTAGAATTGATTTATTTGTGATTAAAGTCTTTATATGCTTGATTTTCTTT
Source organism: Chenopodium quinoa (assembly GCF_001683475.1). Lineage (NCBI taxonomy): Eukaryota > Viridiplantae > Streptophyta > Magnoliopsida > Caryophyllales > Amaranthaceae > Chenopodium > Chenopodium quinoa. Next base: position 248,127 of record NW_018744931.1, read on the forward strand.
AATCTTCTTGCAAGTGCACATTGTTGGTTGATTAAAGGTGAATCTTTGCTAACAAGGAACAAAAGTTGACTTAGCTAGGGTTCATTATTATCGATTGTTATTTAATAGTACCTCCTAGTATATGGTTCTAATGTGGAAGCATTGAGGCTATGCTAGGAGAACCCAATTGACCCCGGAAGGCGGCTAGATTTGACCCTTTACTTTGATATTCATGCATGTTTAGTTCATGATTAATTCAACTTCTATGTCTTTGTTTATGCTCAAGTGAATGCTATACCTAAACCATTTCCCTTAGTGTTTTATTTATTGTTTTAGCATCTTTCGGCTTTAGTTTATTTATCTCCTATTCCGGACTAGCTTAATTGTCGATAGCATTTGGTGGTGTTTATTCGTTCCCTGTGGTTCGACCCCTATGCTTGCCTTATACTCGTATTAGGTTTGTTTAGGTTGTATAAATTGTATTTGATCTAAGGATAGACATTTGACGACGCGTTTTTTCCATTGTCATCGCTCAAGTGAGAGCTAACTGTTTGTTTCACAACGAAATTTTACCCAAAGATAATATACATGTCTCTTTGTAAGAATTCAAGTGAGACTACGAGCATTTCCTCCACAACCTAATTGAGAACATAAATTTTGTTGGTCTAAGTGGTGTCTTTCTAGAAAGTTACACATTTGCAAAAACGACAAGTGGGAGGAAAATGAACTCGATGACCATCGAGACTAGCAACAAACTAGAATTGAGAATCTCGGAAGACCTTAAAAGGGATTCATAAGAATACTTGATCAAGAATACTCAAAAGGAAAACTTTTGAAAAGTGGGAGTAAGATCAAGATAATCAAAGGGCTTTGAAAGCGCCTTGAAACTCAGTGTTTGATGCAATTACTCTGTATAGGTATAGAATACACCTAAGTCTTCTATTGAATCCTATAAATTTTCTATTAAGTTAGAAATAAACCTAAGACTTGAAAGCATACTATTTATTATTAGATAGTAAGGGAATAATGTCTTGTAAAATAGCTACGATAAATCCAAATTTCGAATAATGGTTAGAGGCCATTAAAAATCCGAAATAGACTCCATGTTTGAAAATCAAGTTTTAAAACTTGATTTATTAGAATGAAGGGTGAAAAACCCATCGATTGCAATTAAGTTTCCAAGGAGAAAACTAACAAATGTGAAATTGTATGTGCATACATAGCTAGATTGGTTGAAAAGGATACAATTAAATTCACGGATTTAATTTTAAACCTACTCACCAATCGAAATGCTCAAGTCTTTTCGTGATGGTTCTAGCAAAATTGCACATATGAAATATTATGGCAAAATAGATACCAAAACCACCTGCCTAAAATAGGATTTTGGAAGTGATTATAAAATAGTCTAAGGGTTTTGAAAATCTAAATAAATTCTAGATTTGAAAGCAAGCTCAAGTAATCCGTCATTGGATTAAAGGAAGTATTGCATATAGGAATAAGAACATGTTTTCTCATAAAGTTGATAAAAGAGTTGACTTATGAAGAAACATAGAAATTCTTATGAATAAGAAGTTTAGTGGGAGCAAGAGTCAATCTTGTAAGGTCCAATAAGAAGTTTGCAAACTCCATTGTGAAATAACTGTCAAATACTAAATGCTTAGATTTGAAAGTATTTTGGACAATGGACCAAGCAAAAGACGATACTTAGTACAAATTGGTATTAAGATCAATTTTATAGACATAATAAAATGTCTGAACGTGTAAGAGAATTTACCGTGTTAAACAGGAATTGAAGGAATTTTAAAGCCTTTTGACCCATATGTATAAAGCTAAGTAAATGTTTGAACGAAGTACAAGCTAGGATAAATACTAAGTCAAACGAGAAAGACTCTAGTAAGAGACTTTCAACCGTATCACCTAGCGAACAGGTCAGCCAGACTCAGCGAAACTGGATGAGCTAAAATGTAACTTGGGTGGAAAAAGATTGAAAATCGTTCTACAATAAAATCCATCATGTACGCTATGATATGGAATCGTCGCACGAATTACTTGCTTAGAGCATGTAAAATACGTATGTAGTACTAATTAACTTGAATCTAAGTAATAGATCGTTAGAATATAGTTTAGATCATCCAAAATACTTGGATAAGTAAAAGGATGAGTTCTTGACTCATGGAAAAAAGTATAATTTGAGTATTGATGTTGCAAGCACAAATCTTAACAAGGATCAGATCCTTAACAAGGAAGCCATTTGTAAGCACGAGGTAAAAAGCGTCGTGCCTTGAGAATGGTAACATGGATATGCATCCATATATAATGTGCGAGAATTTAAAGTAAATTTCCATGATCACAAGTGATTAGGGTATCCCAAATCATTGTGAGCTATCACTTGGACAATAAATCCTAAATCACATAAAATCCATGGCACTCTCAAATGTTATCATCTTATTATGATAGTGATTAGTAATGAAGATGCTAAGATTAGCAAAGTAATTATAACTAAACTAATGCAATAAGTGAACGAAAACATTCACAACTGCACGAATGAAATCAAGCATATTAGATATGGGTGTGATTTCTATAAATGTTTTATAAAGAGTGTTAATCTTAAAACATTCGGAAAAACCATTTATCATAAGGTGAACCATTTAGGTTTTGTAGTAATTTAAAATTTCAAGCAATTTTATCACTCCTTTTTCTATTTAATTGTGGTTTAGAATTAAATAATTAGTCCATTCGATTCTTGGAATATTTAAAATAGGGTATCAAGACCAGTCTTTGTAAGGAAACACCTATTAAGTGAACATTTAATATTATAATTGAAAGTTTTCCCTAATGGAGGTCATTGAGATGATGGACGATTAATGACCATTAGATATTCGTGTGTAGTTTGGTTTATAGCACTGTTTCTTATGCTACAAGGACATGATCTACATGAACCATTTGCACAGGTATTGGTTTAGTTACATACTGAATCAACCTATGATAATACTTTAAGAGATTAAAAATTGTCATAAGTATAAAAATCATTATTGCTATCGGAGCCTTTTTCCTCGACCATGAGTATTGTGAGTTTTCTTATTTGAGTACTAGTCCGCTTTGATAATTGTCAAATGTCTGCCGTAATAGGGGATTATAATGGCATCACTTGGGCAGCTAGGTCCTCTCAGTAAGAGAAGCTACATTACAAGACTGGAAATGTCCCCCTACTAAAGTAGGGAAGATGTCTTTGTTGTTTAAAAGGCCTCTCGTAGAACGAGACTGTAAAATGCATGGCCGTGCTCGGATGGATTTTAGAAATCATCTGTTTATTAACAGTCGGACTCACAATCGAGAAACACTTCTGGATGTAATAAGGATTACAAATATATCTTACCTTATAGTTCATGAAGAGGCATTAAACGACTTAGGAAAAGGGCTATACACTAAAAGCACACTAGTTCGGAAGGACAAGTGGGAGATTGAAAGGAATAGTGTCCTTCAAACAAGTGTATTATTCCGATAGGGGGTTCAGAATTATTAGAAAGATAATTTTTCATTAAGGTCAAGTGATTCGAATGCCTTGGTGGAGGCCGCTTCCGATCAATAATATTAATGCATAATTAATATTACAACTTAATCTTGACTGAACCCTTCGGGTCACAGCGAAGAAACTAACAAGCCAAAGAGACAAATTAATTAGGAATTAATTAATAAGTTGACCGAGTAACTAATATTTAGACGTCGGACTTGAAATATACTTAGACTTCCATCCTACTAGTCTACGGTCGATTTTCTCAAAAAGGTAGGCAAAAGTGTCCCTCGTTACTCTGCTTTTAAGGGTAGGCATCCCAAGATATGTGCCCAAGTCCTCCATTTCATCTATGCCAAGCGCATAACAAATTTCAGCCATATTTCCTAATTGCATATTATTTGAGAAATAAACCCGAGATTTTGGATAGCTCACTTTTTTACCATAGTTTGTGCCAAAACAAGCCAGACTTTCCTGGACCAAACCCTAAAAAATTATCAACCTTTCAGGTCTAAGGCGAAGGCAACTTCGAACTTGGCTAAGTGTGTCTAGAACTTGTGAATGTGGAATTTTGCAAAAAGGGGAAGGTTTTGAAAGAGGGAGAAGAATAAGCTTCTAGCTTTTAGAGAGAAAAGGAATAGAGTTAGATGGTTGTGAATGAATAAAAATGGGGAATACGACCCCTATTTATAAGAAAATATTCCGGAATCGATGGAAACAAATCAGAATTTGAATAGGAATAAAACTTACTTCTGTCGCCAGCGACAGAGCCCAACACAAAACGACAAGGATCACGCATGGCGACAGGCTTTGTCGTTTGGCGATAGACTTGTCGTTTGGCGCTAGTTTAAGATAAAACGCGCTTTTGTACGAAATCCTCTTCTTAATATAATTAACCAATTAAAACTCCATTTTAATTAATTTTAAATCAGATTTTATCAAAATAAAACACTTGTTTTATTTCAAACCAAATTCATTATTTTTCTACAAGATTAATTATCAATCCTAAAGCTATTAGAACTCAAAATAACGTTCTAGACTATTCTAGAAGACTATAATCAATCCTAATAATTTTAGGAATAATAACTAATGGGCCCTTCACTAGATCATTGATCCATAAAACCATTTCAGACCCAATTTTGAATTTGGACCAACTTTCTCATTATTCATCGGAATTGGGCTTATAATATATCATTGGAAAGCTCTTTACGAGCCTGACCCAACTACAATATTAATGGAACCTTATCATAAACCAAGCTGAATTTGGCTAGTTATTTCCATAAATAGAGAAGATTTCAAAAACAAAAAGAAAGATTTTTATTAAAACAAACACATCAGAAGACTTTTCACACTTTCACCTCATTTGATAATCAAGCAAAGTGAAAAGAAAGCATCACTGGGTTTGGTTTTTAGGGAGAAACAATTGGGTGTCTATAGTATGATGCATAGTTTGTTTGTATTTTTATAAAATAATTTTTTTATATCTATGAAGTAAAATTTGTTATATATTTAGATAAAAATTCCTAATATTAAAAGATAATATTTTATATTTAATTAAGAAAATTTTTTTAGGGAAATTCTCACTGTTGAACTTCAATTTTTTTATTTTACAAGTGCTAAACTTTTTAAATTTTTTTTATCAATGGTAAACCTTGATTAGATGGACTAAACCATTGGTAACTGTAGACACCAAATTGTGTCTGCCCAAATCCAAACCCAGTAATAAATATCTTACACGTCATTGATTATCAAACAAAGCAAAATGTGGAAGAGTCTCGGGGTTCCTTTACCTTTTTTTATAAAGATACATCTTTTTGTTTTCAAAAATCTTTCTTCTTGAACGTCCAATCCAGTTTAGTTTGGTTTATTATATAGGTCCAATAATTGTGTAGTTGGATAGGGATTTCAAATAGCTTTCCAACGATATATTATAAGCCCAATTCTGAGTTATAACGAGTAAGTTATGGTCAAAGTACTAAATTGGGTCTAAACAAGTTTTATGTGCGACCCATTGATCATTTGGAGAGTCCATTATCGTAATTACATTCCTAGACCCAATAAGGATTAATTAGAACCTTCTATAAGTTTTTAAAAGATCATAATTATCCTTTTTTAAAAGATAAGATTAAAGAATTTGAAATTGAATAAAACTCCTCTTTTTGAAAATCCTAATTCTATTCGAAATGAATGACGTCCAACGACAATCAAATATTACTTTTGTGCCTCATTATTTTTATCCAAATATTAAATGGTTGGATATCTCTTTAAATTATCTTTCCAATGATATATTATAATATTAATTCTGATTTACAACAGAAAATATATGAAAGGGAAGGAAGTTAGAGTAAAAGAGTCGCCAACAAGTTTTAGGAACCTGTAAACCATTCACAGGGTGCCGGTTAAACCCCTTCACGGTCCATGATGTCGCTAACTCCATTGTGGTTTGGAACCATGACTTGATATTCGGGGATGATGGTACAAATCTAACCTAAAACAGATTGAACCTTCCCTAATAATAAGCCTCTACTTTATTCTTCTCATATTCATGTGCACTTTCTGACTAACATACAATCAATAGGTTAACCCTAAACTTGATTGTATGTTAATTAGAAAGCGCACATAAATATGAGTAGAATAAAGTAGAGGCCTATTATTAGGGCAGGTTCAATCTCTTTTAGGTTGGATTTGTACCTTTAACCCCAAATATCTAGTCATGGTTCAGGACCACTATGGAGTTAGCGATCTCATGGATCGTGAAGAGGTGTAACCTTCACCCTGTGAACAGTTACAAGTTCCTAAAACTTGTTGGCGACTCTTTTTCTCTAGCTTTCTTACCTTTGGTCGCCACCATGATTAAGTGTATGATCACAGTGGGGCTCAAGTGTGGGATGGTTGAAATATTCCTTACAGTTTTTTGGCGACTCCACTGGGGAGGATTTTTATTTTAATTCCTAAAATTTGTTTTGGCAATAATTTAGAATGAGTGTATGAGACTTGAAACATTCTAAGTATTCATGTGCGTAATTTTGATTGACATTAATGCATAAGCATAAAAAGGTTCGCATTGGATAAACAATCTGTATTGCGGTAAAAACATATGATTTTTACACATAGGAAATTTGGGAAATATCTTTCACAACTAGAATTGAAAAAACGCTGTGAAAATCGAAAATTCTAAGAACAAAAAAATGTTTGAGGCATGTAGGAACCATCACTGAGAGAATAGAGCCCATCGTAGTGCGATGGCTCTATCACGTGGTGATGAGGACATCGCAGCGCGACAGGGCCATCTCCTCGTGATTGTCCCTGTTTTCTCGCGCCATGTTCTTTTAAACGGAGCCAGACGTCGGCCTTCTTGCTTTAACCGATTCTATCACTATTTGGCCGATTTTACTTCCTAATTGAGTTTTTCCCTCTTTTCTAAAACCCTTATGTGTTCTACATATGGATAAAAACCTTTGGGAATTCACGCTCCATCTAACCAATCGAACGCTAGGTCATTGTAACGAAGGGTACATCCGAGTTTGTGAATTCACCTAACCATGGAAGCAAGTTTAACTTGCGGGGTCCCATCCATACACGCCAACCCTTCCAAAGGTAAGTCTTCCGCACGATACATTCGGACTAATAAACAAGGATCCTCTCTTTTGACTACCATAATCCTTGAACTTTAGAAAACTAGAGCCATAGTTAGGTTACAAACTCATTATTGCATCATATTGTGATTATTTGACTACTTATGCATTATTTTCTTCTTTATACTTACATTGTTTTGACTTGTGATAATAATTATGCTTAAATAAACTAACCAATGACTAATGGACTTTGCGTAATTAATTGATTAATTAATTTGAGCAAACAAATATGTCTAAAATTGAGTCATAGTTCCTTTGAATCAACCCGAATATTTGTTCCCGTATATTGCACAAGTGTCACGTTGTTCTGGTTATAGCTAAAGTTATAGGAAGAGTTAGGTGTTGTGCCACCTATGGATCTGTAGCATACAATTTTATCTTTCATTTGGCATTCATTTCGTCAAATTAAGAGTCACAGATCAACAGTTATGACTAAAATACAACAGCTTGTCCAATCTAGTGCACATACGTGAGGTCTTAACTTAGTCTTTGTTCACATCTAGTCACATGGTTATGATACGAGTCTTGAACATATCACTTACACTCACGAGTCATCACGCACTTTGTATATGTGTCACCATGACCATGTCTTAGGTCCATGCATGAGTCATTCTTTCCGTCATTTGAGTTGGGGGTCTACTCTATTCCTAAATTCTTCTAAATCACCTTCTCTCCACATGCTTTCTCCATACATATAATTCCCCTCATTACTCAATAATCTCTTCCCATCTATGCATGTTGAATTGAGTTTGAGTTAAAACAATTAATAATAAGTATCCATGACTTCCCTTTCCATAGCACTTGGTTAAGGAGAGAAGGGTGCTTAATCAAAGACAACACCTTAGTTCAAGTTCTACTCTTTGATAAACCCATTAGACATAGGAAAAAGTTCGTACTAATAGCTTCCTAACAAGAAGTTAATGAGTTGAGGCAAAACATGAACAATCTGACTGAAATGTTGAAGACTCTCATTCTTCAAGTCAATGATCCTAGCAAGCAACAACGGCTTAAGCGCATAGAAGAAAGCATTAAGAAAGTTTCCAACGATAATAAGTATCAAGGAATTAACTCACTTGGGGTCCCCAGTGGACAAGGAACTTCTACCGCAAAATTTCAATGCCAATGACATCCCTAAATTCAAACCAATTGATAACCCTTACTTTCATTTAAGAGCTTTTGAGACCATAATGAACATTAAGGCAGTTGATAAAAAGGCATTTCCTTTGCTATTCTCACTATCCCTTTATACCGTTTGTCAATAATGGTTTTTCTCCTTAAATAAAGAGAACATTGCCTCTTGGGAAACCATTACAAACGCTTTCATTGATAGGTACAAATGCAGCATTCAAGTTGAATAGACATGGACAACTTGAGATGTTGAAACAAAAGGAAAACGAGGGATTTACCTCTTTCATCAACAAGTGGAGGGAAACTTCCGCTAATATGGTAGAGGTTCCTACTGAAAAAGAGTCCGTAAGAATGTTCATCAAGAAACTCCAAGAGAAATATTCTAAGCATTTGAAATACCAACACAACTGGAATACTTTCAAGGCTGTCTTTGACATAGGTATTGACATCGAAGATGACCTTGCAAACAGAAAGCTACTAACAATATTAACAATACTGGTTGGAAAGGATAGAAGAAAGACAATCCTTCTTCATTAAAAAATACCTACTCTAGTAACAATGTTAATACCTTTGACCTTAATGAGGCCTTAGCCATGGATATCCAAGGATATAAAAACCTAAAAGAGAATTCACACCCATTGGAATGACCTATGATGTGGCTTTTGATCGTCCCTATGATCGAGGATTAATCAAACCTATTGGCTCTACTGAAGATCTAACGCTAGAAAAGCGGTCTTTGAGATACAATCCCAAATCTTATTGCAAGTACTATCGAGGAAATGGTCATACCACGGATGACTGTTACAGATTTCAAAATCTTATTCAAGATCTTATAGATGAAAACAAGATTATGTTGCCTCTAGCTGGCAAGAAGACCGGGTGATGATATAGCAAAAGACACAAGACGAGCTTCAACGATAAGATTTCGTGACTTCTTTTCTTCTTTTTGATTTCCCTTTCCCCAATAAATCTAGCATAAGCACCATTTGTCTTCCTTAGATTTATTCCATATGTTTTTATTTTTCCTTTAATAAAATTAACATTTATTTTCTTACATATGATCATTGCATTGCATCATAAAAGAAAAAAACATTGCTGGACTAAGCACAAGGTATATTAATAATTCAAGGCACCTGAGCGCGGGGAAATTATGTCGTTGACTAACCTCCTCACGGCCAAACAAAATTTATTATAATCCTAAACTAACCCCTAAACAAGTCTAGTGGTAAGTTCGGAGTCGAACCACAAGGAACGGTAATGCTAGATTGTTCTTAATCTAATGCCTAAGCTATGCCGAAGTCGATTTACGGATAAAGGACACTACAACTACACTAAAACACATATAAAGAACAAGGTATGATAAAGTCTACTAGGGGAAAAGATCCACTTAGAAAAATTAATAAGCTAATGAGAATCCATTTGATAATCAATCATGCAAAGAAAGAATTATAATGAGAATTAACTACACTCAAAAGCAATCTCTCAAATTCCTAGCCTAGATCCCTCATTGACTAGGTGCATAGAAGAAAATTACCCAAAATGCAATCAAATATATCAATTCTAATTCACAATCCCTTGTCAAACTAAAACCAATATGCAATTAAGTGTGCTATCATGGGAGATCAATCCAATCTAAAACAAACAACATGCCAACATCAATTCAATCAATTTAATCACACAATTATCATCAAATTTATCCCAAATAACTCAAATAATCATTACAAAGCCTCACTCAACACCTAGTAGAAGGGAAACTACTCAAGCATAATGAAAGCAACTAAATAAAGCAATAAGAGAAGAGAAAGTAAGAAATGCTCATTGATATAAGGTGGAGATCTTCAAATTCCTCATTTGATTATCCAAAATCCATGAAAACCATTGTGCTCCTCACTTTCTCTCTCTAAAATTTTGAGAGTTTCTCTCTCTAAAACCTAAAACTAACCTAAAATCTCTCCTAAACTGAAAAATCTTTTTCTTTAATGAGCAAAAAAAACTATTTATACCCCTTACAAAATTGCTTAGGAAGCTCCGCAAAAAGTCAGCTGAAACGGGAAAAGGTCCGACCGAACTCTGGGTAGGTTCAGTCGGACTCAGGGTAGGTTCGGCCGAACTCAGGGTAGGTTCGGTCGAACCTCCCTGATCCTTGTTTGGTCGAACTTTCCTGGTTCGACCCCTCCTGTAAACATGCTGAAAACTTGGTTGAAACTGCCTTGGAGGTTCGGTCGAACTTTTCAAAAGTTTGACCACACCTTGGTTCGACCGAACCTCTTAGAGGTTCGGCCACACCTCCTCTTGAACTTCCTCTTCTTGCTTCCTCTTCTTCCCTTTTGCTCCTCTTGTCTTTGTCCATGCCTCCATACTTGGCCAAGGGGCCTCTTACCGTGCTTAGGACCGTCATGGAACCTGCAAAAGATAGCAAAGATCACGAGAGCATGGGGATAATAAAATTATGCATAAAGATTATCAAAACAAGCGCAAATAAGCATACTTTTCATCCATAAAAGAAAAGGAAGCCATAAGAGGAGAAAAGAGGTAGAAAAACCTAAGAAAAACAGGAGAAAAGAGACCAATACACTACCCCTAAGGGTAACATAAATGTCACTCATCAAACACCCCCAAGCTTAACTTTTGCTCATCCTCGAGCAAAACAAAACAAACACAACGGAAAACGATGTATATTTTTTTTTTTTAAAAAAACAATAAAATAAAATAAAACTAGAAGAGAAAGAATATACACTAACTCACTTTCGTAGGAATCACGAATGCATTTAGCGCATGCATCAAGCACTTTAAACCCCATAGATCGCTCTAGAGGACGAGTATGCTCTTGTAAGGGTATCTTAAGAGTTTAACCCATAACTCTTGACAAAAATCAAGGCAAGGCAATAAATAAATAAAATAAAATAAATCGAAGTAAGAGAAAAGTTACAAGCGTTCTAGAGTGGACTTTTATGATGGAACAAACACTAATGAATGTCAATCTTTCTAAAATAATAAAGGTATGCACGTTCTAAGATGTCCAAGGTTGATTGAAACATAACATATGCTAAGCATAGAGAACTAAAGGAAACACATTCCACCTTTTGTTTCAACCAATCAAACCACGTTCTCTCTACTAGTTTCAAATACACTTTCAAGTTAGCTTCTCATGATTCCACGAAGAAACCGGAAAATAAATAAGAAATTAAAAACATTGAGAAGGTTACCCGACATCTTGGCTATGCAAACTCGCTCTATAGGCTTGATTCCTATTTCCCGCCATCATTGAATGACTTAACCCTCTAGGATCAAAAGGACTTTCAAGGTATTAACATATAAGCTAGGAGAGTAAAGGTGTGGAGAACTCTTGAAATTGGTGGTAAACCTATGTGAAGCACGGGTGGAACTTCTTCCACAAGATCCAAACGATTCCAAAACAAAAGTGCCAAGTATGCTTATTAAATAACTTTCCCCCAAGCTTATTTAACACAAGATAACAAAAACAGGGAGAACAACAATAACAAAACCCCTTTTTTTGTGCTTTACATTCTTCTTTACTTTTTTTTTTCAATAATTCCTTTTTCCAAGCTTTTTTTTTTATTTATTTTTTTTTAAAATGTCCTTGCCTCTTTTAACTTTGGACGGCTTTTTCTCAAAATGTATTTGGTTTTATGTAAAAAATTATATACAACACATACTTGCTTTGCAAATGAACTTATAATTCTAAACTTGCACCATAAACAATAAAACAAGCTCCAAAACAAAATTGCTTCACAAACTAAAGGTAGGATTTAAAGTGAAACCAAGGCTGGAAGGCTTGTATTAAGGTTAGAGAAAAGAATGTATATGGCTCAAATGGGCTAGTAATAGGGGCAATTGCAAACCAAATCCAAAATTGAAAATTTATCCTATAAAAAGAGAAATGTCTTTGTCATCCCCTAAAGTGGCTCAGTCGCGATCTTGGGAGCTAAAAGTCAAGTTCTAGATATGAGAATGCAATAGCCAAGGATCCAAATATGCCGCTCAACAAAGTATGATGAAGGCTAGAACAATTATACAACACTAGGGATAGCAATAACTAACTCTTGATTTCATATCCACTATAGAGAGCAACTCCATCTTACCACAAGCAAGTGAACTAGAGCTTCATGGTCCCAAAGTTCTTAGCCAACTACCTTAGCATACCATATCCTAGAGTCAACCTAACACATTCTCAAACCGTGCACACCTCTAAAATTTAGGAAGAAAGACATTCAAGAATACAAGTCCAAAAGTATTATGTCCAAAGCAAGAACAAAAGAAAATACATTGCAAATTTGCCTTGATAGAAACAAAAATCTTTTTGTGATTTTCAAGACATAGAAAATGGAAAAGCATATACAAATGTGCATGGAATATATTTGAATCAAAATCTAACAAATATGATAGAATACCCTCCCCCAAGCTTGAATGAGACAACATGCTCAAACATAAATCAAATAATCCATGGGAGGGGAAAACAAGGAGATCGATCCAACAACCCAACATATCTCCTGTTTCAAAGCCACTTTAGGTATCAACCAATGGAGAAAGAGAAAGGAAAGATATTACCGGATTTTAGGTGGGTGTATATACCCGCAAATGACCCAATTAAACTTTTCAAAGCCACTCTTCTCAAGAATTGAATCTTGTTTTCCATATGCTAGCAATTGTGGTGCCAAACTTCCTTGATTCTTGATCCAAACCAATGCACCAAAGTATATCAAGTTATGTTCCTAGAAAAAGGCACACAAAAATTTCCATGAGAGAAAATCTATTCTAAAAAGAAAAGAAAATGAAAGCAATAAAACACGGGTTACTTCCCGAGAAAGGCTTGCTTAAGGTCCAAGCTTGACCGCTCTAGTAAATAATATTGCAACGATCGCAAGAGCTTGTCAAATGCACTACTACACATCTCATAAGATAACAAGTAAGCAAATGATATAAGAAGGGCATGCACCAAGATTAGTGCACGCAAAAGAAGGTGAAGAGGGAGTTGCCAAGAAGAAGAAGAATCAAAAGAAAATTCAAGAAAATAAGAAGAAGAATAGAAAGGCAAACTCTCTTCACAAAAATCTTTTTGGGTGGCAAAATCACCCTTTTCCTCAATAGAAGACGAAAGAGGGACATGAAAATCTTCATAGGCAAGGGGTTCCCCAATAGGCTCATTAACAAAGGAAGGAAGGGATATAGGAATGTAGGGGATATGGTTGAAATTCCTAGAAAAAGGGACATGAGAGAAGGGGATAGGAGCAATGGTCTCACAAATGGTCTCTTCTTCACCACCATCCCTCAAATCACCAATTTGAGCATGAAAATCAATCATAGAATCCTCAAAAGAAGAACACTCATGATCATGATCTCCCTCAAACATCCAACTTCCAAGAGGAACTAAATAATCCCCTTCACTACAATCATGAACAACAACTCCCTCAACTTCCTTAAAGCCTAAAATCTCAAAGCCATGCATGAATGGATGCAAATTCATTTCAAAATCATCTCTCTCCCATGAAGCATTCTTAATGAACTCACTCAAAAGGCTATGGGTTTTCATTTGACACTCAATAAACACATTAGACATAACCTCAAATGAATCCAAATACTCATGGATAAAAGGATCACAATCATGCACTTGAGACTCATCAAGATGGGAAAGAGGGTTAGGATTTTCAAAATCAACACTCTCTTCATTCTCAACTCCTTCACCATCACTCATATGCGCACCAATGGGATCCTCACACTCTCTTGGTTGCTCAAAATCATCATCATCATCCTCAACACACACATTAAATTGGGATTTTTCACAAACAAGCATCAAGGGTGACAATTGGATTTCTAACTCTTCTTTTCTTCTCCTTCCCTCCTCAAGACGCTCCTCATTCTTTTTCATTATCTCTAATTGACCTCTCATAGAATTAAGAATCATTTCCTTACTAGGCTCAAGCTCATTATCAAGCTCAATGCACCTAATTTGAGATTCAAAAGTAGCAATAAGGGATTCAAAAGGTGTTGAAGGTTGAGGCTCAACAAGAGAAGAAGAAGTACAACCAAGATTGGAAAAATCAACATTAAGATCATGAGCATATACATCACATTGGGGAGTGGGGGCACAATCAAACACATGAGATTCATCATTAAGGGAACGAAGCACATCACAAGAAGGCATGGTAAATAATGAAGAATATTGAAACACACCATTAGCATCAACTTGAGCATGTACCTCATCATCATGAACAAAAGAGGAAATAGAGTTGAAATCATGTGTTTTAGGTTCACTTAAGGGATCATGTAACAAATCATGGGAATTCATGCTAATATTAGAAGTATCAACACATTGCATATCAATAATCGAATCATGATTACCCTTATTATAGACATCCCAAGCAAACCAAACATAAAAATCCCAAGCATCATCAATTGATAATGCTCTAAATTCACCATTATGCATGCATTCAACTTCATCCCTAGTTTGCTCATTCAAACCAAAATAACAAATCTCACAAGCCTCCCAAAGACTACAACAATCAAAATCCAAATATCCCTCAAGTCTATTGAAATATTCACAAAAAGGCTCATTGTCATATTGAGGAAACGAGTTACTTGCCATTTTTTTACAAAAACAAGAAAAAAAAATAAAAAAATAAAATAAAAAGAAAAGTATACACAAAGACCTAGACTCAAGAAATAAAAAACAATCAAGCATTGACACCGTTCCCCGGCACCGGCGCCATTTTGATGGGCGTTAGAACGGTCGTACATTCCACACTCAATCAAATAAATTTATCATCCTAAAACTAACCCCTAAACAAGTCTAGTGGTAAGTTCGGAGTCGAACCACGAGGAACGGTAATGCTAGATTGTTCTTAATCTAATGCCTAAGCTATGCCGAAGTCGATTTACGAATAAAGGACACTACAACTACACTAAAACACATATAAAGAACAAGGTATGATAAAGTCTACTAGGGGAAAAGATCCACTTAGAACAATTAATAAGCTAATGAGAATCCATTTGATAATCAATCATGCAAAGAAAGAATTATAATGAGAATTAACTACACTCAAAAGCAATCTCTCAAATTCCTAGCCTAGATCCCTCATTGACTAGGTGCATAGAAGAAAATTACCCAAAATGCAATCAAATATATCAATTCTAATTCACAATCCCTTGTCAAACTAAAACCAATATGCAATTAAGTGTGCTATCATGGGAGATCAATCCAATCTAAAACAAACAACATGCCAACATCAATTCAATCAATTTAATCACACAATTATCATCAAATTTATCTCAAATAACTCAAATAATCATTACAAAGCCTCACTCAACACCTAGTAGAAGGGAAACTACTCAAGCATAATGAAAGCAACTAAATAAAGCAATAAGAGAAGATAAAGTAAGAAATGCTCATTGATATAAGGTGGAGATCTTCAAATTCCTCATTTGATTATCCAAAATCCATGAAAACCATTGTGCTCCTCACTTTCTCTCTCTAAAATTTTGAGAGTTTCTCTCTCTAAAACCTAAAACTAACCTAAAATCTCTCCTAAACTGAAAAATCTTTTTCTTTAATGAGCAAAAAAAACTATTTATACCCCTTACAAAATTGCTTAGGAAGCTCCGCAAAAAGTCAGCTGAAACGGGAAAGGGTCCGACCGAACTCTGGGTAGGTTCGGTCGGACTCAGGGTAGGTTCGGTCGAACCTCCCTGATCCTTGTTTGGTCGAACTTTCCTGGTTCGACCCCTCCTGTAAACATGCTGAAAACTTGGTTGAAACTGCCTTGGAGGTTCGGTCGAACTTTTCAAAAGTTTGACCACACCTTGGTTCGACCGAACCTCTTAGAGGTTCGGCCACACCTCCTCTTGAACTTCCTCTTCTTGCTTCCTCTTCTTCCCTTTTGCTCCTCTTGTCTTTGTCCATGCCTCCATACTTGGCTAAGGGGCCTCCTACCGTGCTTAGGACCGTCATGGAACCTGCAAAAGATAGCAAAGATCACAAGAGCATGGGGATGATAAAATTATGCATAAAGATTATCAAAACAAGCGCAAATAAGCATACTTTTTGATTAGGGGATTTTTCTCCCACTAATCGGAATGCGCCACGTGGGCCAATCAGGTCCTGCCAAGTGTCCCCCAGTTGGAACTGTCAGGGCTTGCCACGTGGCACGCGCTTATTCGTCCACCTTGGACCTATTATGTCATGACATGTGGCATACTCCATGCCTAATGGAGAAACCGGCCACCCAGGCCCAACTTCCGAGGGAAGCCCAATCGGCCCTAGGTTAACCCAAACCTAGGATGGGCACGTTTCCCAAGGTTATAAATACCTCCCTTAATCCTCATTAAGGGGGATTACGAAAAAACACATTAATTACACACAGTAATAACCGGCTGATCTCGCTAACAAAGCAGATTACCTACATTAAACACTCTCACCTAGAGAGACCCAATCACTTTAATTTCCGCATTAATTACTCCTTAATCAAGTACTAACTTGACCGTTGGAGGCGGAGCTCCCACCACCAGGAGTCTCCGTTATTTTGCAGGTACAGGCGTCCGGTTCCAGTCTCGGTCCGCAGGACATCAGAAAACCCCGAAACATTTGGCGCCGTCTGTGGGGAGAGTACTTTTGAGTTGGCATCCAAGTCTGTACCGACTCCTGAAGAGAGGCGTCCCCTAGACGACCCTCAAGTTCAGTCGGACCATTATACCGAGAGTGAATTTGAAGTTGAAGCTCACACAGCTTCAGACGGGACCCTAAGGGCCCGACGTACCCGTCATACCGAAAGGAGGGAACGGGAACATCTTCAAACTGGAAGTGAGCCAGCAGGCGCACCGCCTGTTCGGCAACAGCCGACTGATGGGTCTACTCCCATCACAAGGAACGAACTCATGACCTTCATGAGGAACTTCAAGGGAGAGATTCAAGAGTTGATCAACAAGAAGCCGCCTGCTCCAGTCAAGGAGCAGTCGGCTAAGAAACCCTCCACTTGACTGAAGAGGAAGCCAGTTCAAGGGCGAGAGGCGACTCCTCATCCTAAATCTAGGAAGCGGGAGCCACCTGCCCTTGATTTCACAAAATTCCGTTTTCCTACAGGAAACAGGAAACCTGTTCGTCATATTCAGGCGGACGGGTCGAAGAAAACATTCACAGACGCTCGGCTAGAGCAGAAGAAGAGTGACTGATTGTCAGAGTCGGCCTCTACTTCAAACTTTCAAGACAGTATGCGAAATGCCTCGATGAGGCATACTCAGTCGTATCATGAGAGTCAGTCAGGCGGCACCTCCTGTCAGTTCGGCTTTCATAGCGACCAGGCGGTACCAAACTTACCATTTGTGCCGCAACAACAGTATTTTTTGCAGCCACCTCCGTTTGGTGGACCTGCAGCAAAAAACGTCCAACCTATGGACTGGCAGCTACGGTTGCTTAGACTTGGTGAACAGCCGTCGGCCTTCTCCAAGGAAATTACTGAAGCCGCTCAGCCGGCCAAAGTGAAAAATGTACTAGTAGGCGCCTATGACGGCACTACTAACCTAGAAGACCATCAATTGGCGTTCACCAACCTGATGTACCTTCAAGGGTTGGATGATCCCACTAGGTGCAAGTGTTTCCCAGCGACTCTCAAAGGAATTGCACAACAATGGTTCGGCAACCTGCCGACTGGTTGTGTAAATAGCTTCAGGACGCTTGCTTACTTATTCACCTCCAACTTCGCCATGAACATCCCTGCGAAGAAAACAACCCTTGATTTAGGAACAATTCAGCAGGGCGAGAAGGAGGGGCTTCGTTCTTACATCAGGCGGTTTAACCTGATGAGAATACAGATACAAGGGTTACCGAATGAGGTAGCCTATACTGACTTTTTCAGAGGTCTCAAAGACGGGTCTACCTTCAAATTTGATTTGGTTCGAAAAAGGGTGGCGACTCTTCAAGAGGCCTTGATTGAAGCATAAGCCTATATACAGGCGACTGATCTTTGTACGGTAAACAGTCGGACGGGAAAAAGTTCGACAAAAGAGAAGGACGACAGAAACAGTCGTCAAACAAAGATGAAAAGAGAAAAGAGGTCTGGGCGGCTGATTCCTCTAAACAGCCGGCCCAGAAAAAGAAAAAAGAATTCAAACCATACTCCCCAAAGTATGCGTTTAACAAAGATAACCAGTTTATCCTAAAAGAAATCAAGGGACGGATCTCAATTGAGAAGCCGGTCCCCATGAAGGGTTCTGCAAACAACCGGAACCAAGATAAATTATGTGCTTATCATGATGATGTTGGTCATCACACCAATGACTACATCAGTCTCATGCGGTATCTGGACCGCCTGGCTGAGCAAGGTGATCTTGACACTTATGTCAAGAAATCTACGGGGAACACTTCCTCAAAAAAGCAGTCGGCCAAAAAGAATCAACAGGCCGACAGCTCCGATACAGATGATGCAGTCGTCTACACCATTGCAGGCGGCTTCTCAGGAGGCGGCCCCACTATTAGGGGCAACAAAGACAATATCAGGCGGTTAGATGTAAATTCCGTTCACCAAGAACGGCCGTCCAAATATTCATTTCCTGAGATTGTCATCACTAAAGAAGATCTAGGAGGGGTAAGAGGGCCGCATGACGACCCTATCGTTATTGAATGTAAAGTGGCCAACCAGAGAGTTGGCCGAATCCTCATAGATACCGGCAACTCCTCAGATCTCATCAGTAGCAAATGTCTGTCGAAACTAAAATATCAGACTGATTGCATACATCCGGCCTCCCACCCTTTAGTAGGGTTTGGAGGAGAAGTCGTCCACCCACTGGGACGAGTGGATTTACCCATCCGCCTGGGCGAAAAAGGGGAAGGACGACACATGGTAGTCCGGTTCCTGGTAGTAGAAGAACTCTTGGCCTACAACATGATTCTGGGTCGACCAACCCTGAATAATTCCAAGGTTGTTATAATCCCATCTCTTATGTTGCTCAAGTTTGAGAGGGATAATGGAACAGTCGGCTCCCTAAGGGGAGATCAGAGGATGGCCCGAGAGTGCTATCTCTCGGATGTCAAGCCCACTGTTATGGCCACTGGGTCAAGCGGTGAAAAACCAGACCTTGACAAGGTCAAGGAGAGTGCGCCTGTTCAAGAAGCAGGCGGCAAGAAGAGAAAGGCATCCCAGACAGGGGCCGCAAGAAAAGAAAGAAAATAGCAATCATTGGCAGAGGAGCGGTCGGATGAGTTCCGACCTCAGCCGGCTGGTGAGCATACGGACCTAATCTTAGACGACTCACGTCCTGATCGAACAGTCAAAGTTGGGACGACTGCTCTGAGAGACCTTGGTGACGACTTTCACAAACTATTGAAAGAATACAAGGACATCTTTGCATTCGAAGTCCATGAAATGCCAGGCATTAGTCCTGATCTGGCGGTACATAAACTGGCCGTGGATCCGAAAAAGAAGCCGGTACGGCAAAAGAAGCGGAACCATGGCGAAGAAAGAAGTCAGGCGGCAGCCGCCGAAGTTAAAAAATTACTTGATGCAGGGTTCATTCGGCAATGTTACTTCCCAGACTGGGTTGCAAATGTGGTGCTTGTTAAAAAGCCGAATGGCATCTGGAGAATGTGTGTAGACTACACAGACTTAAACAAGGCGTGCCCCAAAGACAGTTACCCTCTGCCTAAAATTGATAACCTGGTCGACTCAACAGTCGGCCATGCTTTGATGAGCTTTATGGACGCCTATTCTGGTTTCCATCAAATTCCTTTATGGAAGAAAGATCAGGAGAAGACGGCCTTCGTCACTGATCAGGGGTTATACTGTTACACGATCATGCCGTTTGGTCTTAAGAATGCCCCGGCTACCTTCCAGCGAATGATAAACATTGTGTTCTTTGATCAGATTGGGAGAAACGTCGAGGCATACATTGATGATATGATTGTCAAGACTAAACTTCAGAAAGATCATCTGTCGGACCTCCGAGAAACTTTCGCCACACTCAGGCGGCACCATGTCATGCTCAATCCCAAGAAATGTGTATTTGGAGTTGAGTCTGGGAAATTTCTCGGATTCCTTATCAATCAGAGAGGAATAGAGGCGAACCCTGAGAAGGTGCAGGCGGTCATTGACATGCAGTCGCCTCGTACCATCCGAGAGGTTCAGAAGTTAACAGGTTGTCTGCCGGCCTTGGGAAGATTTCTAAGCCAATCAGGCGACAAATGCCTATACTTTTTCCAGGCAATTAAGAAAAAGGCAAGGTTTGAATGGGGGCCAGATGCTGAGGCCGCCTTCCAGAAATTGAAAGTTCACTTGCATTCCTTGCCGAGGCTGGTCAGCCCTTTGCCCAAAGAAGTACTCTACATGTACCTCGCCGTCTCTGATCATGCGTTAAGCGCTGTTCTCCTTGCTGAAAGAGACGGCTGTCAGCTCCCGGTCTACTTTGTCAGTCACGTACTGAAAAATGCCGTGTTGAGGTATCCCCTAGTGGAGAAATTTGGTCTTGCACTCTTCATGGCTGTTAAAAAATTGAAGCCCTATTTTTTGGCACATGCAGTCGTGGTGTATACAGACCAACCTATCAAGCGGCCACTTACCATCATGGAGTCGTCAGGCCGAATGATCAAATGGGCCATAGAAATACAAAGCCTCGATGTTACTTTCGAGCCTAGAAAAGCAGTGACGGGGCAAGCCTTTGCTGACTTTATTGTAGAGATGACTCGTCCTCCTGACTCTCAAGTTCCAGACCAAGTATGGAAGGTATATGTGGACGGAAGCTCTACTTCAAATGGTTGTGGAGCAGGCGTCATATGTCAGTCGCCAGAGGGCGACAGGTACGAGTATGCTCTACGCTTCAGTTTTCAGGCTTCAAACAATGAGGCAGAATATGAAGCTTTACTAGCCGGGATCCGCATGTGTAAGGCGGCCGGGGCAAGAAAAATAGACGCCTGTTCCGATTCACAATTGATAGTGAGTCAGTACAATGGCGAATACGAAGCAACCCATCCGGCCATGATCAAGTATTTACAGGCGGTCCGACAAGCAGTCGGCTCCCTTGAGGATTTCCATCTGATCCAAGTGCCGAGATCAGAAAACAACCAGGCGGATGCACTGTCAAAATTAGCATCATCCGCCTCCTCTGATACTCCTCGAACTGTTTTTTGGGAAGTAATGGAGAAGAGAAGCATCGAGGAAAACCCTATTGGAATCCTAGACAGAAGCTCAACCTGGATGGATTCAATCAGGGCATATCTGACAAACGGTACACTATCGGATGATCCTCAACAGGCGGCAGCACTGAAAAAACGAGCCACCTGTTTTGAAATGATAAAGGGAGAACTTCACAAAAGGGGGTACCTTCAACCCTTCTTAAAGTGTGTTACTCCAGAAAAGGGACGAGAGATACTAGACGATCTTCACTCTGGTTACTGTGCTTCTCATATAGGCGGTAGGACGCTCGCTCAAAGAGCAAGGCGGCAGGGCTACTTTTGGCCTACTTTGGAAGCAGATGCAATGGAGATGGTGAAAAAATGTGACAAGTGCCAAAGGTTTGGCAAACTAATTCACCGTCCGGCTACTGACCTCACTACCATTCATAGCCCACTACCGTTTGCTAAGTGGGGCATGGACATTCTGGGTCCATATACGCCTGCTACAGGCGGAAGGAGGTACATACTTGTTGCCGTTGACTACTTCACTAAATGGGTAGAGGCGGAGGCTGTAAAGGGAATCAAGACGAAAGATGTAATTTCATTCATTTGGAAAAATGTCATCACTCGGTTCGGGGTTCCCATGTCTATGGTTTTTGATAATGGTCCCCAATTTGAGACGCCTGTTCTCAAAAGCTGGTTGGGTGACCAGGGAATTGCATACTTTGCATCTGTCGTCCTTCCACAAGCAAACGGCCAGGTAGAAGCCTTTAATAAAATCATCTCGGACGGTCTAAAGAAAAAGATTGAACGAGCAGGCAGCCTATGGGCGGATGAACTACCACATGTTCTCTGGGCCATTAGGACGACTGAAAAAGGGGCGACTAGAGAAACTCCATTCCTCCTAACTTACAGTGCGGAAGCTGTTCTTCCAATAGAACACTACGAGCCGACTCTTCGAGTAATGCTATATAACAAAGAGGCAAACTAGGAAGCCATGCGCCTGGCATTAGACTCACTTCCTGAAACGAGGGGTAATGCTGTCTTACGCCATGAAATCTATCGCCTGAGAATGACTAGATCATACAACAAAAAAGTACACAGGCGTCCACTCAAAGTAGGGGACTTTGTACTTAGAAAAATGGAAGCAGTTGGTAGGGCTAATGAGTCTGGCAAACTAACTCCAAACTGGGAAGGACCCTACCGAATCTGTGAGGAAGTCAGGGACGGTACCTACCGTCTGGAAACACCAGACGGACAACCGTTGCCTCGAACTTGGAATGTAGATAAACTTAAGAAATATTTCTTTTGAATGATGTAAATAGTCAAGAGCTACTTAATAAAAGTTTACATACTTACTATTCAATTTTGTACTAAGAGGGGCACGCCTACTAACAAATAGTCGGCTACTCTCCATGTTTAATTTTTATTCTTACTTAAGAGGGGCATGCCGTGTGTACCTTTACAGTCGGCTACTCTCCATCGAGTATTTTTACTCTCTTCAGAGGGGCATGCCGTCTGTACCTTTACAGTCGGCTACTCTCCATTGAGTTTTTCACTCTATCTTCAGAGGGGCATGCCGTCTGTACCTTTACAGTCGGCTACTCTCCATTGAGTATTTTACTCACAATAGGGGCATGTCGTCTGGACATATAGTCGGCTGCTCTCCATAAGAAGATGGCCGACTGGTTCCAAACACATAGCCACCCCCCTAATACTTAGCTAAAAAGATTAGGGCCTGGCCGACCCTGTGCCTAACAGGCGGCTACCCTCCTTTTACTTAGCACCTACGTTCACCAAGAACTTACCAAGGCCACAGGCCGAATGATCAGACCAGGCGCCAAGCCAACTGATCAAATCTTCAAGTCTAATACGACCTGTCCTAACATCATAGCAGGCGTCCGGCGGCATCCCTCCGGATGAAATTCGTCGCAGAGAGCAGCTCCCTTTTGGGTGGAACATTGCTCTATAAACTAATTACACGGCACCTATACGACTGTCCCTAAGGGCAACCACGTAGCCGTTTTTGAGACAAGGATAACTCTATCACTAACCAAACCAGTGGTAGCAGTTGACATCTAAGTCAGATGACCGCCTATATTACTTGGGACAAATGCAGGAGGTACCTCTTGAGTTAATAGCCAACAAACATTGGCGAATCAAGGGGTCTAGCCGGCATCCGCCGCCTGGTACCTCTACTTCTCAAGCAAGAGTGACGGCGACTGAGTAACTCCAACGTTAACTCATAGTCACTCCCTCAAATTTGGTATGGAACCTAAAAGGTTTGAGTAGACCGCCTGTTTTTTGGCAAACAGGGGCACTCAAACCCCTATTCCTACTAGGTAACCTATTGAGTTAATAGCCAACAAACATTGGCGAATCAAGGGATCAGTCGGCCTACGCCGCCTGGTACCTCTACTACTCAATCTAGAGTGTGACGGAGACTAAGTAACTCCTATGTTAACTTATAGTCACTCCCTCAAACTTAGTATGGAGCCTAAAAGGTATGAGTCGTCCGCCTGTTTATAGCAAACAGGGGCTCTCAATCACTACTCCTGCTAGGTTAACAAATTATGAGTTAAAAGCCAACAAACATTGGCGAATAAAGGGAAACAACTGGTACCAGCCGCTTGTTATCTCTACTACTCAGTTCCTTGGCGACTAGGTAACACTCATGTTTACTTGGTCAGACCACTTTCCTACTTGGTTAAATTTACAAATGACAGGACCGCCTGCCTAAAAGGATCCAGACAAAATAGTTCGAATACCGATTGGATAAATGGCCGACTGATCGTCTATCCTGGAAACAGACAACCAGTCGTCCAGGGGCATAGGCGGCGTGACTAACTATCCGTACCTGTCTGCAACTATCGGCCATGTAAAACAGTCGGTCTAGTGAACAATTGGATATTAGAATATGGAATACTTAGACAAATTTGAGGCAAAGCAAAAATTCATTAAAAAGAAGCCGGTCATTAAAGACCGGCAAAATATTCAAAGCCCCGGCCCCCTGGCCGGGTAAATACAAAACAAACGGCACGCAGGCCGTGGAAAGAATACATAAAGCTTAAGAAGGGGGCAGATCTTCAATATTAGCAGCTGCCGCCTGGTCAGCACTCTTCTTGCTGGACTCGGCTTTAGCTGCATCCTTTTTTGATGCCTTACCCCCAAGCGGCACAAGCGCCACTACCGGCTCCTCCTCCTCCAACGCTTCCTCCAACGCCTCTTCCTCAGCAGCCGCCAGGATCTCTTGATTATATGTGTTAGAAAACTGGCGGTACGTTTTTTCCCAAGAGGCAAAGTCGGCATTGGGGAAGAGGCGGCCCCAAGTCATGCGCTGGATTTGAGCGGAGTCTTCCATCATCTCCCGGACCACCTCTTTCTTCTCTTGCTCGGCCTTTTCCGAGAGCTCCTGAGTAAGACTCTTCTCCTGGGTCACCAGGCGTTCCTTTACGTTGGCAAAGGATTTCTCCAAGGCTTCGTAAGAGTACATTTTTAGGCGAAGATTGGTGATGGTCGCCTCCAGCTCGCCATTCCTCTTCTGGGCCGCCTCTAACTGAGCCCGAACAGCGGCGGTAGCCTGCGCCTGATAATAAAGAATATCAATGGTCAGAACTTCATTTTGGGCAATTTGAAACATTGCCTTATCACAGTCAGAGGCGGCCATAGCTTTTGCAGCCTTTACCTCTTTGTTCTTCCGTTCAAGCGGCTTGCGAAGGCCGTTCACTCGGAGTAGGGCCTAAGTACAAAGGAACAGGCGTCAGTTTCCAAACAAAAAGAAAACAGGCGTCAGTTTCCAAACAAAAAGAAAACAGGCGTCCTGGAATTCAAATACTCAAAAATATGCTAAGTATACCTCAGCAAGGACCCCTGCAATCCCGTCTAGGTCAAGGGTGCCGACACCCCTGACCGCCTCCCTTTCAGCTGGAGGAACTGCCCTGATCATAGACTTGGCCATCTCTACCAAGTCAGGCTCCTGAGGGCCGGCTGCATCAAGCATAAACAAACGGATTAGACCTAGTAAAAAAGGGAGCAAGTCTAAAATTTACAAGGACAACTTCATACTTCTAGGCGGCCCAGTTGGAGTTTTAGAGGAAGTGGCCGGCTGTTTCTCAGCCGCCACCTGTTTCTTGGCAGAACCAGGAGAGCTCGCAACAGTCGTCCTCCGGGCCTTGGGGTCCGGCTGTTGGGAAGATGAAGCTCTTGGAGCACCCGTCTAAAAAAGAAGAAAAAAGTCAGTATATGCATAAACAACTCCAAAAAGAGGGTCAAAGGTTCGGAGCTCACCAAGGGTGCCCCCTTCTTGGGGGAGTCGGTTGAAGCTTGTTGCATGATGGAGGCCCGCAACATGGCCGCCGCAGTCTTGGAGGCGGTGATTTTGCTCATGGCGTTAGCTGCAAAAACAAACAGCAAAGTTAATAAAAGTCATAACAAGAAATGTATGGAACAACAGAGTATTCGACAGGCCGACTACCTCTTGAGCACCGACTGCTGAGGCCACAGGCGGCCAAAAAGTACTCGTCGTAGAGCCATTTGAAGCTCGGGACGCAGTGCAGGGGTACTTGCTCTCGTACCCCTGAAGTAGAGTCGACCCTCGACTCTACTTTAAAGAGTCCTTTATCAAGGATCTCTTTCTTAGCCTTGGGGGGAACAGGCGGCATGCTACGGCCGCCTGCAAGAAGGGGCGGATTCCTGTTCCACCTATTGAAGCGCTTGTTCAGCTCAAAGTTTGAACTCTCAATGATGAGGAAGGTGCTCCGCTAGTCCTTCCACTTGTTTGCTTTACCTCTCGTCATGAGGTAGCCCCTGTGGCTTGTCAATTGATACCAGCCGGTACCGCCTGTCTTAGGGGTCCGGCTGAGATAGTTCATATGGGCGAAAGCCTCGAAGCTTGGCTTCACCCCGTGCAGTTCGCACCCGGCCACATAGCCGAGTACGTTGACCCAGGTTTTTGGGGCTAACTGCCATAACCCCAACTCATACCCATCCAAGATCCGCTGAACAGCCGAATGTAATGGGAAGCGAAGCCCTGCCTTGATGGCCGCCTCGTAGCAGCCAAAGCAGGCGCTATCATAACTGGAACCAGCCGGCCAGACGACTGTGTCTTCTGGATCCGGCACAAACACTAGAAAGTCGGGGCCCATGGTGTGGTTTGCAATAAAGCTCTCCACTTTCTCTTGCATGGCTGTGATCCGGCCCCGAGGTACTGTGCAGTAGTAGGGGGTATTTAGCTCTCGGTAAGAGGCGAATGGCTCCGTCCAATTGTCCCCCTTCTCAACTGCGTGAGAAAGTCTCGCCTCTTACCGAGAGCTAAATACCCCCTACTGTGTCCAAAGAAGCATGGCCAGAAGAGCTTGACTCGGAATCGTCCTCTGACGAGTCCGAAGAGGACGACTCCTCCCCTCTCCTGGAGGGGCCCGCCTCCTCTCTTTGAAAAGGAACAGAATTGTTAACTGTTAAATGGGAAGGGGTCACTATGACTCCTCCCTCAGAATTGCCGGCTTTCAGGCCGCCTTTTTTCACTTCCACATCTGGCGCCTGGTCAGATGTTTCACTAAGCGGCACCCTGTGGGAGGAGCCGTCTGAATTTGAGATCCTAGCAGTCTTTTTCGTTCTGGCCATCCTGCTCTGCATAGACACAGATACAGTCGGACTTTGTATAAAGGGCAAAGATGGGTCCGGAAAAGGGCAGGCGGCACTCCTAGTCCTAGATTCAGCCGTCCCCGGTGACCGGCTGATCACTAACCTAGGTCGTGTCGTGTGCTTCCGTGGTGCCATTTCAAAAAATAAAAAGACAATTAAGAGTAAGAGAACTGACAGTTACCTGAACGAGTGACGGTTGATGAAGTTCTGAAAATCCTGTGCAGTCGGCTTGTCAGAACAGGCGGTAGGCAGAAAAGGTCCGAAATGTCAGAGCAAGTTCAGGGGTCCGAATGTTCTCAAAAAGTTCTAAAAATGTGAAAATAACTCAAGACAATCCTCCCATATATAGGCGAAGTGAGAAGGCGAAGGGTCACTTTCAGAATTCAAAATTTGGGCGGGAAAATCTCTCGTCCTTTCGCCGACTGACACGTGTAGAAGGTCGCCGCCTGTTACAGTGCGACACCTGTCACAGGTAACACGTGACCAATCACGTGCCACCTGTGAGGGGCAAATGATTAGGGGATTTTGCTCCCACCAATCGGAATGCGCCACGTGGGCCAAGCAGGTCCTGCCAAGTGTCCCCCAGTTGGAACTGTCAGGGCTTGCCACGTGGCACGCGCTTATTCGTCCACCTTGGACCTATTATGTCATGACATGTGGCATACTACATGCCTAATGGAGAAACCGGCCACCCAGACCCAACTTCCGAGGGAAGCCCAATCGGCCCTAGGTTAACCCAAACCTAGGATGGGCACGTTTCCCAAGGTTATAAATACCTCCCTTAATCCTCATTAAGGGGGATTACGAAAAAACACATTAATTACACACAGTAATAACCGGCTGATCTCGCTAACAAAGCAGATTACCTACATTAAACACTCTCACCTAGAGAGACCCAATCACTTTAATTTCCGCATTAATTACTCCTTAATCAAGTACTAACTTGACCGTTGGAGGCGGAGCTCCGACCACCAGGAGTCTCCGTTATTTTGCAGGTACAGGCGTACGGTTCCAGTCTTGGAATTGTAACTCTCCCGCAGGACATCAGAAAACCCCGAAACACTTTTCATCCATAAAAGAAAAGGAAGCCATAAGAGGAGAAAAGAGGTAGAAAAACCTAAGAAAAACAGGAGAAAATAGACCAATACACTACCCCTAAGGGTAACATAAATGTCACTCATCAGCACCCCTTTTAGCCATATCATATCACTTTCACCTTTCAAAAATATAATCCTTTCTTGGTACAACACTTTGAGCCTTGTCAAACAATATACCTTTCTTTTTTCAACCTATATCTACCTAACCTTGGGACGGGATGGTGTGCAACTTATGAAATTTACAAATAAAAGCTTGAGTGATTTCACAAAAAAAAATTAATAATAATAATAATAATAAAAGTGTGCAAAAGGGAAAGTGTTCCAATGTCATTAATATGAACATGTCTTTGAGATGAACACGTCTCAGATTGCGTCTCTTATTGAGTGCTCGGTACCGTGCTTGGGAAACAAGAATGCCAAGTGAGTGATAGATCGCATGATAGGGATTGCTCACACTAATTCAAAATAAATTAAAAAAATGAAAAAGAAGAGCAAATATATAAACAAAATAGAGGTTAAAATTGAGGAAACCTCAAGCATACAAATACAAAGATTCAAAAGTAAGGTTGCACACCTTAGGGGCTTATCCAGGGTCTTGATCCTTTATCCCCTTCTTCTTCTACCTTCAGCCTAACCACGTTACAACCGTTAAAAGACCTATTTGATTAAAAGACCTCTTTGAGGTATACACACACTTGTACGAGGTTCGGCTACAACTATGATCAACCTGATTCCTAACGGATACATAGGCAACCTTACATTAAGGTGCAGCTGTAATAAAAATTCACTCACATTCATATTTACATTCATGCATGATCATATCAAGGGATTTCTAATGATCATCCGATCCTTATCCATTTATACCTAGACTTTGGGACTTGATCCCTACATCATTAGCTTACCTAACCTAAGAGTCACCACCATTTGATTCTTTTCAAAATATTTTTCAACACACTTAGCCTTTGCAGCATAACTTTAGTGTCACTTTCACACACATTACAGATACATGACCAATAATACTTCCCTTTGGGAACCCTTTGTCATGAAATCTTAACACAACGTTGAAGCATGCCTTGTCATATCAAGGTCACTCACTATTATAATCATCATTACATCACTAAGTATGAAGTACTTATCCACCACACCTAAGTTAACCAAATACTTTCATCATTAAGCCATCGATTGAGATTACTTAGGATGCTACAATCCTTTTACAATGAGATACAACATCTATGCATACATTGACTAAGCTCATTTAACATTAACCATCAAACACTCAAACACTTCAATTCTTCCTTTCACATCTTTCTTTTTCGGGAGAAAGTCGGTACCCTCCACGAAAATGATGTAATTTTTTGGTTTTTCGGCATTTTTGAGTCGCACGAGCACAATCACAATACAATGCGCACAGGAGTCATGTACACTTTGAGTCATGTCATGTCATCACTCTACGAACACGAGTCATGTACACTTTGAGTCATGTACACTTTGAGTCATGTCATGTCATCACTCTACGAACACGAGTCATGTACACTTTGAGTCATGTCGGGTTATCACATCGAGTTTATTTGAGTACGTCGAGTTACACATCGAGTCAAGAAAAAATGTTAAGTCTTACACAATGAGTCAAGTAACACCAAACCTTGAGTCAACCTTAAGGAAATCAACTATCAAGGTCCTTTGGAAAAATTTGATCTCTTTTACAAGGCTTAAGAACATACATCTTCTTCAACCGATAATTTTTCCAAATCTGGATTGTCATGTCAAACAGATAATGTTTCCAAGAGTGGATTGTCGAGCATCTTCTTCAAACGACAATTTTTCCAAAATAGGATTGTCATGTCAAACAGATAATGTTTCCAAGATTGGATTGTCACTTTTGGTAATGTTTTCAAGCGTGGATTGTCGTGCTCCTTCTTTATTTGTCAAGTTTTTCCATGATCGGATTATCATACCTTCATCAAATCTTCGACAATTTTTCCA
This sequence comes from Chenopodium quinoa, assembly GCF_001683475.1. NCBI lineage: Eukaryota > Viridiplantae > Streptophyta > Magnoliopsida > Caryophyllales > Amaranthaceae > Chenopodium > Chenopodium quinoa. The sequence goes on from NW_018744931.1 coordinate 278,217, forward strand.
AGATTGAATTGTCATCTAAAACTGGCAATGTTTCCAAGCATGGATTGTCGTGCTACTTCTCCGTTTGATAAATTTTCCAAAGTTTGGATTGTCATCAAATCCTTGGCAATATTTCCGATATTATTGTCATGCACCAAGTTCCGTATTGCAAAATTTTCCATAAGATTGTCGTTGGTATCTATTCTTCTTAACATTTCAGCAAAGGTTCCTCAAACGTAAATTGTCATACATTTCAATAGTGGCAAATTTTCTCAAAGTGGATTGTCGATCGACCCTTTTTTGCAAATATACCAAGACGCAAATTGTCAATTGTGGCAATATTCTCCTAAAAAGATTATCGCATACCATTAGCAAATTTCCAAGGCATATTTTCAAGATTTATGTTCCACGGCATGGATTGTCGATCGTAGCAAAGTTCTTATGACAGATTGTTACGCAACATTGATAACTTTTCTCAAATTTTATTTGGCAAATTTTTCAAGGTACAGATTGTCGTTTCATCATAGCAAGATTTCCTAGGACGGATTTTTATGTGGCATTGACAACTTTCCCTAAAATGGATTTTCGCTCATCATTCAAGAATTATGCTGGCCACTATTCCTAAAGAAAACAAAAGGATTGTCACCATCCCCAAAGCATGCAATCAAACAAAGCATCAGCAAATTAAGGATCATTACAAGTAGTGGTCTTAATAACTTTCACTTTGGTGTAAAAGTTGTCAGTCAAAATAATCAAGACAAGGAATGACGAGATTTTAGAGACAGCTACAAGCGGCGAGGTAATGCCACAAAATCAGAGAGTGATACAAGCGGTGATCTTCGACGATGTCCCGAGGAATAGAGGAAACTGTCTCCAGCGACGAGGTACTGTCATGGCAAGGTGTTGCCACAACAACGGAAGATAGCTACAAGAAGCAATCTTCGACGATGTTCACAAGCTTAAGGAAGATTGTCACATCAAAAACAAAAGATGGATACAAGTAGTCACCTTTGACGGTGCTCCCTAGCTTGAGGAAGATTGTCACAACAAAAATTAAGGATGACTACAACCAGTCCCATCAACGATGGAATTCCCTAACTTGTGGAAGGTCGTCACAAAAATGCTTCAACAAATTGGTCACTTTAGAGACATGTACTTGACGGTGAAAAATATGTGTTTCTACTCTTTTATCTGTTTAACTAACTCTAGTTTGTAGGTATCAGCGTTACAATAATGATTTAGGATCGCATAACGTTCTGAATCATTCTCCGTCCCTATCGCTACTTTGATTTTGTTTTTGAAACTTACGTTTCTCCAAAATCAGTCAAAGTGGGGGCTTCAGTAGACACCGAATTGTGTCTCCCTAAAACAAAACCCAGGGATGAATATCTTTCACTTCATTGATTATCAAACAAAGTTAAATGTGAAAGTGTCTCGTGATTCCTATATTTTGTTTATAAAAATACTTCTTTTTGTTTTGGAAAATCTTTCTTTTCGTACCCTGTTTATAAATAATGTCAAATAAAAATTACATTGGTCCATGATATGGGTCAAATAATTTTTTAGTTGGATAGGATTTGAAAAGAGCAGTCCAACGATATATTATAAGCCCAATTCCGAGTTATAACGAGAAAGTTTTGGTCCAAGTACTAAATTGGGTCTAAACGCGTTTTATGTGCGACCCAATGATCATGTGGAGGTCAGGGTCCATTAATCTTATTTATATTCTTAAATCAACTAGGATTAATTAGAAGGTTCTTTAAGTTTTTAAATGATCTTAATTATCCTTTTTTGAAAAGTTAAGATTAAAGAATTTGGAATTGAATAAAACTCCTCTTTATGAAAGCCCTAATTCTATTCGAAATAAAAGACGTTCAAAGACAGTCAGAGATTAATTTTGTGCCTCATATTTTTTATCCAAATCTTATATTTTCAGATAGATCTTGAAGTTATCTTTCCAATGATATATTGTAATATTAATTCCAAGTTATAAAAAAAAGATATGAAAGAAATACAAAACTCTATCCAAAACTAACACCGGTGTACTGTTTCGGCCATATCTTTTATTTTACAAAATCTAGTTTTGATTGGGTTAGAATGTAGACTTCTAGATCTTTCCAACGACATATTATATGATTTATTTCCACTTTTGTATCAAAATATATGATAAAAACAAAGTGGGCAAAAAAAATTGTTTTCATCGCGCCGCGATGGTCCTATCGCGCCTCGATGCTTTTAATCCTGCCGCGTCAAAAGGAATATTATTCCGATTAAAATTCTAACTCTTTTCTAATTGTTTTCGGTCATTTTTATCTAAAAATAGGAACGATTTTATCTATTTTCAATCACAAACAAAAATCAGCAAACATCTTTTTATTCGACCTCTCTCAAAGCTAGAAGCTTATTCTTTCTCCCTCTTTCTGAACCTAGCCATCTCAAAATAAAATAATCCTCATTCATGAGACTTAGACACAACTAGCTAAGCTCGAAGTTACCTTCGCCCTAGACGTGAAAGGTTGATAATTTCTGAGGGTTTGCTCCTAAATCCATATTTCAATTATTTAAATTAATTGTTTGATTTAATATTTTCATTGAAGTTATTAACGTGTGTATTCTTTTGATATAAAGAGGTACGAGGCATCAAAGTGAGTAATTTCATTGTTTTATCTTTATAAAGCAAGCTTAGATTATTTTAATTCCTAGTATCGTGTTAGGATGTTATTTATTGCTTTCTAGTATCATGCTTAGGTTGCTTCCTATTTCTTCTATCATGTTAGTATCATGTTAGGGTTAAAGCTTTGATTTTTTTTATTTAGTGACATGCTATGATTTGTTATTATTAATCATATAAGTATCATGCCTAGTGTATAGGATAGCTCCCTCCTGAACTATCGCCCAGCCCTCAAGGTGCGCACTCACTGCCGAGAAAGTAGCTAAGGAGGGTTCTACAGCCCGATGGAGTCAGCCCGCAGGGCTGACCACGCTGGACCCTCCATAAAGGAAATAGTACGCCTATAAATAGAGGATAAGGTACAACGATAAGAAGGTTAGATACTTAAGTTATTACACTTTCTATATCTCTCTAAGTACACTTTCTCTCTCTAAACACTCTCTAACTTAAGCTTCGGAGAGGGGTTCCTCGAGCCACCCCCTAGGGCAGTTTACGTGTGCTGCCGTGTGTAGGTTGTTCACGGGACCCAGCTCACCCAGCATAACCCTTGGATCCATACCTGGAACAATTGGCGCTGGAAGGAGGGGAAGGATCATCTAACCTGAGGTTCGCCAACTGAGTTAGGGACTAGTTGACAAACCACCATGGCCGGAGAAGAAGTTGTGCAAACACCCATATTAAAAGCCAATGAGACCAACCGAACACCACAAAAAACACCCTCCGTAGCCTTCGATCCAAAAAGATCCATCGAAAATCCCAAATCGACCATCTCATAGAAATCCAACCCCATCGGATCAACATCAGCTGCAGCTAAAGCGGCGTCAAAACCAGTCGACCTGACCGGATCCAATTCCATTTTCAGATATGGAACGTCGTTAAAAAGCGAACAATGAACCCATTGTTTCAGCACCTATAATCCAGAAACCGCAACCCGTAAACATGCCAGCCATCTTGTAGAAACTCTCTAAGTGCAGTAAGGAACAACTAGCAGCAATGATTGCAGTTCTTACCAATATGGGTAAGGGAGCGAGGCCATCACCGACAGTGGCAGCCGCGGAGCCCGCAGTAAAGAATTCAGCCACCATAACTGATGCAAATCACGAAAGTCCTATTAGTCCTAGTCACAATTTTCATCCAAGTCCAAGCACAAGTCCAAGTTACGGTTCATCCAAAGAAGTGATACTTGCGAAATCATTTGAAGACCAAACCTTGGATTCTTTTGCTGCCCATGGTCCGTTTGGTTTTAATCATGGATTTACTTGCTTAATTGCTCATTAAGCACGTTAATTGAAGCATTTTGAACAGCCATTTCAGTTGAGAGGAACTCAAGGAGAAACTTCAATGCATGAATAAAGAAAGGGGCGTGAATCAAGGGGGGGTTACAAATGCACCTCCAACGGTTTTCTTGCTGAATTTGTGGATGTTTGCTTAGCTCATTTACATGCGTTTAATAAGGACGTTAAGGGGCATATGAAGACTAAGAGGCTGCTGCACTTAGACGTAATTTAGGCTTAGTTTCATTTTCGTTGTTTAAAGCTTTAATAAATCAGTTTGCTTCTTTAAGGTAAGCAATGATTGTTAGTTCTTTTAGTTGCTTATAAAAGGCATGTAATTGTAGTTTGTAAGCAGATTTTGATCAATGAAAAAGAGCTTTTGCTTGAACTTAAAAACTGATTTTTTGTTTGTGAAATAACCGGTTTTTGTACCAAGTTAGACTTGAAGAGATTGAGTGGTCAAGTGAGTAATCCTTCCATACAATTTGAACTTAGTAGGTTGAGTGAGAAATCCTTGCCTTCATATCCTTGTTTGATAAGTGAGTAATCCTTACAAACCTACACCTAAATTCTACATAAACGTACCTAAACACCAACCTAAAATCAATCCTTTGCTTAAGTTGATTCATTAACTTGTTTAAACTAATTTCATCTATTAGTTTTTACATCATTTGGCGCGTCAGGTAGGGGGAAGTTTCTGTCCAAATGGATCAAGCAAACCCAAATGAAACCGTTGACCAAAGGAGACTTAGAATTATGGAGGAAAACCAACAAAGGCTCTTGGAAACCAATGAGCAATTACATGGTAATATAATGGCTCTCATGGCTCGTTTGTTGACACAAGAACAAAGGGATGGGCGTCAAAACCCTCCTAGATATGATGACAAGAGTCTAAAGGTGGATGTAGACCTTTTTGATGGTACTCTTGACCCTGAGAAGTACTTGGAGTGGGAGCAGTCACTTGAGAGGTACTTTGAGTTCAAAGACGTTGAGGAAGATGAACAAAAGTACAAGATTGCTAAGGTGAAGATAGCCAAGTATGCTGAAACTTGGTTGAAAGGAGTCCAAAGAAAACGAGAAAGCAATGGGAAAACTCGTATTTCTACATGGACCAAGCTTAGGAAGAAACATAGGGAACGTTTTGTGCCTTCTAATTACAAACAATCCATGTATGTTAAATGGAGTACCTTGCAACAAGGTAGTAGTAGTGTGGAGGAGTATATAAAAGAGTTTGAAAGATTATCCATTATTTGTGAAATAGTGGAAAATGAGGATTTGAAACTAGGGAGGTTTATGGCTGGTCTAGATAAGGAGATCCTTGAAAAGATAGAAGTGCAACCCAATTTGACTTTCGATGAAACTTGCAAACTTTCTGTTAAGTTTGATAATCAAAAGAAAAACAAAAAAAGCCTTCTAATCCATTTGAGCCAAAATTCAAACGCCCATTCAATCCACCAAAAGAAAACTCCTCTTTTCCAAATTCCACCAAAAGAAACCCAAGTTCCTTTGACCCAAAAGAAAAAGGCAAAGCTGTTGCCAAAACCGGGGACTTGAGTGACATTGTGTGTTTTAAGTGTCATGGAAGAGGACACTATAAGAGGGATTGTCCTAATACTAGAGCTTTAACCATGAGAGAGCTAAAAAATATGATGGCTCAACCGTTTAGCCTAGATGAGGAGTTAGAGGATGAGAATGTTGTTGAAAATGACCCTTTGGAATCTTATGATTCTAATGAAGAGGAGGAACAAGGTGATGATTGTTTCCCCGAAAAAAACAGCCTAGTCTTGAGGAGAGCTTTACAAATGCAAGTTGAGGTTGAAAGAAACCCTTTGCAAAGAGAGAATGTCTTTTTAACCAAATGCAAGGTTAATGGAGATGTTTGTGACTTAATTGTTGATAGTGGTAGTGAAGCAAATGTTGTATCAAGTGACCTTGTGAAAAAACTTGATTTGAAAACCACTAGACACCCTACCCCTTACAAATTGAGTTGGCTTGATAAGAGTAAGAGTACGGGAGTTAGGAGACAATGCTTGGTAAAATTTCAGATTGGTTCTTATGTTGATGAGATTTTGTGTGATGTCATTCCTATGGATGCATGTCACGTTTTATTAGGAAGACCATGGCAAAGTGATAGAAAATCAATCCATGATGGTCTAACTAATACCTATACTATCACCCACCAAGGCAGCAAGAAAGTGTTGCACCCCTTACCACCCCAAAAAAAGATTCCCCAAACACAATTCCCACCACCACAAACACCACAAAAAGAGCCCAAAAGAAAGGAAATCTTGTTACTTTCTTTCAAAGAATTCGAAAAGACCTTAGAGAAGGAAGATGAGGTGTTTTTGTTGTTGTCTAAGGAGGAGCATGAAGGGTTTGTTCAACAAAACCCTAGGTTGGCCGAATTAATCAAAGCTTATGAGGATGTTTTTCCTAAAGAGTTGCCTTTAGGATTACCTCCCATTCGTGGGATAGAACATCAAATTGACCTAATTCCGGGAGCACCCCTTCCTAACAAACCACCTTATAGATGTAATCCCATGGAAACTAAAGAGTTGCAAAAACAAATTGAGGAGTTGATGCAAATGGGTTATGTGAGAGAATCTATGAGTCCTTGTGCTGTTCCTACCTTGTTAGTGCCTAAAAAGGATGGAACATGGAGGATGTGTATTGATAGTAGGGCTGTGAACAATATAACCATTAAGTATAGGTTTCCCATACCTAGGCTTGATGATATGTTGGATGAGTTGAGTGGGGCTAGAGTGTTTTCAAAAATAGATTTGAGAAGTGGGTATCACCAAATTCGTATGAGGGAGGGTGATGAGTGGAAAACAGCTTTTAAAACCAAGCATGGATTGTATGAATGGCTTGTCATGCCATTTGGTTTAACAAATGCCCCGAGTACTTTCATGAGGCTTATGAATGAGATGTTGAGACCCTTTTTGGGGAGGTTTGTAGTTGTTTACTTAGATGATATTCTCATCTATAGTACAAATGAGGAAGATCATTTGAGGCACTTCGAAGAAATCTTTAGAACTTTGAGGGAGAAAAAATTGTATGGGAAGTTGGAGAAGTGTCATTTTTTGCTAACCGAAATTGTTTTTCTTGGTTACATTGTTTCAGGTGATGGAATCAAGGTGGATCCAAGCAAAATAGAAGCCATTGCTTCGTGGCCTATCCCAAAAACCATAACTGAAGTTCGTTCATTTCATGGACTAACCTCTTTCTATAGAAGGTTCATTAAGAACTTTAGTACCCTCATGGCTCCTATCACCGAGTGTACAAAGAAAGGAACCTTCCAATGGAACCCTCAAGCCCAAGAGGCGTTTGAACTAGTGAAAAAAAAGATGTGTGAGGCACCTATTTTAGCCTTACCTGATTTCATGAAACCCTTTGAAGTTGAGTGTGATGCAAGTGGGAAGGGAATAGGGGCTGTCCTAATCCAAGAAAAAAAACCCATTGCCTACTTTAGTGAGAAATTGAGCCAAGGGAAATTGAACTATTCCACTTATGACAAAGAATTTTATGCCATGGTTCGAGCCTTAGATCATTGGCCACATTATTTGAGGCCACAACCATTCATCTTGCATTCGGATCATGAGTCTTTGAGGTTCATACATGGCCAAAAAAAATTGAATGCTAGGCATGCTAAGTGGGTAGAATTCTTACAATCATTCAACTTTGCTACAAAATATAAGCAAGGGAAAGCCAACATCGTGGCTGATGCATTGTCAAGGAGGCATACTCTTCTTGGAATCATGGAGGCTAAGGTCCTTGGTTTTGAAATTATGAAAGAAGCTTACAAATATGACCATGAACTTATGGAAATCATTGAAGCTTGCAAACATGGAGTAAATGGTTAATTCGTGATGGTGGACGGTTTTCTTTTCAAAGTAAACAAACTTTGTGTTCCTAAAGGGGCAATTCGTGACTTATTGATAAGGGAAGCTCATGGTGGAGGCCTTGCTGGTCATATGGGTATTCAAAAGACCCTAGAGATCTTGCAAAGTCATTTTTATTGGCCTAAGATGCTAGCTAACGTGCACCAAATCCTAGCTAGATGTTCTACTTGTCAAAGGGCTAAAATGACCTTTCATAGAGGTGAATACAAGCCTTTGCCAATTCCCGAAAGACCTTGGGAGGATTTGAGTATGGATTTCATCATGGCTTTGCCTAGAACAGCTCGTGGAAAAGATTCAATCATGGTGGTTGTTGATCGGTTTTCGAAGATGGCCCATTTCATTGCTTGTAAAAAGGTGGATGATGCTTATAACGTGGCTCAACTTTTTTTCAAGGAGGTGGCTAAGTTACATGGTTTGCCTAGAACCATTGTTTCAGATCGTGATACAAAGTTTGTGAGCCATTTTTGGAAGTCATTATGGAGGCTCGTGGGTACCAAGCTACTTTTCTCAACTAGCCATCATCCACAAACGGATGGTCAAACTGAGGTGGTGAATAGAGTTCTTGGAACATTGCTTCGTGCCTTAGTGAACAAAGGAGGGAAAGATTGGGATCTAAAGCTAGCTCATGCTGAATTTGCTTACAATAGAACTCCAAGTAAAACCACAAAATACTCACCATTCGAAATTGTTTATGGGATCAATCCTTATGTTCCTATTGATTACATTGCAATTCCTAAGGACAAATTTGTTCATGGGACAGCCAAGGAGCACGTTGAGTTCATGATGAATGTTCATAAAGAAGTTAGGAAGAACATTGAGAAAGCTAACGAGTCCTACAAGAAGCAAGCAAACAAACACTTGAGCAATGTGAGAAAATTTGAAGTGGGTGATCTTGTTTGGATTTTTCTTCGAAAAGAAAGGTTCCCTAAGCAACGAAAGCACAAGTTGATGCCAAGGGCAGAGGGTCCTTTTAAAATCATGGAAAGGATCAATGATAATGCATACAAAGTTGATCTTGGAGGGCAATTTGGAGTTTCATCAACTTTCAATATTGGTGACCTAGCTCCTTATTTAGAAGATGACGAGTTGAGGACAACTCCTTTCGAAGAAGGTGATGTAAATCTAAATACCCCCTCCCGAATATGGGTTGATGGATTTAAAAATACTTATAGTTAGAATACTCAGATATCATGGAACAAGATAAAAGGGCCAAAACTCAAGGACACACTCAAAGTTTTGGGGTTTTAGGCCAGAGATAAGACTCACTCAATCTCTCCTAAGCTTATCACTCAAGACTCACTCAAAGCAATAAGGGAACACTTGAACTTGAGACAAACTTTAAGTTAAAATGCTATAAACACAAGGTTTTTTATCAAATCTCAAAACTGCCTTTTAATTTCTGTTTTGCTCTCCCTTTTATAGAGGAAAGGAGCAGCAAAAGCACACCAAAAGCCAAGGAAAACTGTCCAAGAATGAAAGGCAACAGCCAATGGTTTCCTCCTTGATTTAAGCCTTGATTTAAGCTAAGTAATGAAAGCATAATAAAGCCTATTGATAACCCCCCCATTACAACCGGCCAAGAGCTAGATTCTTGGCATTATTTCAGCAACATTAACTAGCACATAAGTTAATAATAGATAGTAAATGGCCTAGGATCCACACGCCCAAAATAGTCATGAAATGCGTCCAAAATGTGATGCTAGCCAACCGTGTACCAATCTTCAATCTTCCCATGAAATGCAGCATAGAATTTCACCCTTCTTTGTGAATGGGAAAAACCCAAGAGTCTCTAAGACTAAAGCAACAGGTTCATTAGATGTCCACTTTGGATCATTCCCCCCTTCTTCAAAAGAGTTTGCCCTCAAACTTGAATCATCAAAGTATGGTGATAAATCCCCTACATTGAAAGTCGCACTAACACCCATCAATTTGTCTGGTAGCTCAATTTTGTAAGCACTATCGTTCACCCTCTCAAGAACCTTAAAAGGACCATCAGAACGAGGCATAAGCTTGTTTTTGCGAAGCTTAGGGAACCTCTCCTTCCTCAAATGCACCCAAACCAAGTCCCCGGGATGAAAAATAGGCTGTTTGCGTTTCTTATTGGCTCGCTCTTGGTATTTTTTATTCATCTCCTCAATTCTTTTCTTCACTTGCTCACAGGTTTTTTGAAAGGTTTCCACCCTCTTTTTAGCATCTTTCTCTACCATGTCACTCTTAACCATAGGAACAAGATCAATCGGCACAAATGGGTTCACTCCATAAACTACTTCAAATGGAGAACGGGAAGTAGTTAGGGAATGAGCTCTATTGTAAGCAAACTCCGCATGGGCTAATTTCATGTCCCAATCTTTTTGCGTTTTGCTCACAAGACCTTGTAACAAAGTACCCAAAGTTCTATTAGTGACCTCGGTTTGCCCATCGGTTTGGGGATGATGCGAGGTACTAAATAGTAACTTGGTACCCACAAGTTTCCATAGGGTTCTCCAAAAGTGACTAAGGAATTTGGAGTCCCTATCAGATACTATACTTCGAGGAATGCCATGGAGTTTGACAATTTCCTTGAAGTACAGCTCGGCCACTTTTACGGCATCATCAGTTTTATTACAAGCTACAAAGTGTACCATTTTAGAGAATCTATCTACAACAACCATGATGCTATCTCTTCCCCTTTGAGTGCGAGGCAATCCAACAATGAAATCCATGCTTACACTTTCCCATGGAGCATCCGGAACTGGTAACGGAGTATAAAGACCCTTTGTGAAGTGTCCCTTAGCCTTTTGACAAGTAGCACATCTCTCCACAACATGAGTAACATCCTTGATCATTCTAGGCCAATAGAAGTGTTCACCTAGAATATCAAGAGTCTTTTGTATCCCAAAATGACCGGCTAAACCTCCACCATGCACTTCTCTCACTAATAACTCCCTAACCCCACTCTTCGGAACACATAGCTTGTTACCTTTAAAGAGGTAGCCATCTTGTCTCACAAACTCTTTGGTAGGATTCTCTATCTCGCTAGCAAATTCGGGATCATTTATGTAACATTCCTTGAGTTGTTCAAAACCCAAGATCTTAGCATCCACCATGGAAAGTAAGTAGCTCCGACGAGACAATGCATCGGCCACAACATTACTCTTTCCATCCTTGTACTTGGAGCTAAAGGTAAATGATTGGAGAAACTCCACCCATTTAGCATGTCTCTTGTTGAGTTTTTGTTGCCCATGAATAAATTTCAGAGCCTCATGATCGGAATGAAGAACAAATGGTTTTGGTCTAAGGTAGTGAGACCAATGATCAAGTGCTCTAACTATGGCATAGAACTCACGGTCATAAGTGGAATAGTTTAACTTAGCCCCATTCAACTTCTCACTAAAGTAACTCACGGGCTTCTTCTCTTGAATCAAAACAACACCTATTCCAATCCCACTTGCATCACACTCTACCTCAAACACTTTGTTGAAATCTGGTAGCACAAGTATAGGAGCGTTGCAAAGCATATGTTTAACCTTCTCAAAGGCTCGTTGAGCATTTTCTTCCCATACGAACTCACCCTTTTTGGTCAACTCGGTGATTGGAGCCATGATGGTAGAGAAGTTTTTGATGAACCGCCTATAGAAGGAGGCAAGTCCATGAAAACTTCTAACTTCGTGCACATTGGTTGGAGCCAACCAAGACTGGACTGCTTTTACCTTCTCCGGATCTACATGAACCCCCTCTCCTGTTACAATGTATCCTAAGAATACAACACTAGGAGTCATGAATACACATTTTTCAAGCTTACCATACAACTTCACCTCCCTCAATTTTTCAAACAATCTCCTCAAATGAATTACATGATCATCATTGTTTTTACTATACACAAGAATGTCATCTAAGTAAACAACAACAAAATCATTAAGAAAAGGACGGAGAACTTCATTCATCAATCTCATGAAGGAGCTTGGGGCGTTGCAAAGCCCAAATGGCATCACTAACCACTCATACAACCCTTGTTTTGTTTTGAAAGCCGTCTTCCACTCATCCCCCTCTCAAATTCTCATTTGATGGTACCCACTCCTTAAATCTATTTTGGAAAAGACTAAGGCACCACTCAACTCATCTAACATATCTTGCAATCGAGGCATAGGAAAACGGTATTTGACCGTTATATTGTTAATGGAACGACTATCAACACACATTCTCCAAGTACCATCTTTTTTTGGTACTAAGAGGGCTGGAACCGCGCAAGGACTAAGGCTTTCTTTCACATAACCTCTCTCAAGTAATTCGTTCACTTGCTTTTCAAGTTCCTTACTCTCTTCCGGATTACACCTATAGGCAGCCTTGTTGGGCAAAGGTGCCCCTGGAATTAAGTCAATGGCGTGCTCAATGCCTCTAATTGGAGGTAGGCCTTTGGGCAAGTCATTGGGGAACACATCTTGGTACTCTTCTAATAACTCATTTAGCATGGATGAGTTAATACAAGTAGTACCATTATCATCTTTGGTCCTTACCACCAAAGCATACCCTCCCCCCATTTCTTTCATTATTCGTTCATATTCATTACAAGTTACAAGATAGTTGCTTTTCTCTTTTTCTTTCTTAGCAACTTTAGGAGGTAAAGGCACTAACTTAACTTTTCTACCATTTTTGGTAGTTACAATATACACATTAGTTTTCCCTTTATGCTCCGAATCATGATCAAACTGCCACGGTCTTCCAAGCAACAAATGACACGCATCCATAGGAAGAATATCACACCAACGCTCATCTTCGAACCCTTCAATGGAATAAGACACCAATGCTTGCTTCTTGACTCTAATGCTTGTGCCATCATTCAACCAATTGAGCTTGTAAGGTTCACCATGGTCTCTAGTGGGTAGCTTCAATTTACTCACAGCCTCGGATGAAACAACATCTGTTTGGGCACCACTATCAACAATCACATTGCAAGTCTTCTCTCCTATCTTGCATCTAGTGTGGAACAAGTTATTTCGTTGTTTAAGATCAATTTCGGGTTTATTATACAAGATTCTACGAACCACCATCATGTTGAACTCATCTTCGGGTTGAATCTCTTCCTCATACTCTTCATCAAACTCGCAACCCACCTCATGAGCCACAAAGTTATAGACCTTTTCTTCCTCATCCATGAGAGCACATTGAGAGGCTGTTAACACACTCTTACTAGGACATCCCGATGCAATATGTCCTCTCCCATGACACTTGAAGAATTTTCTCCTAGTTGAAAGCTCACTAGGCGAAACTACTTGTTTTTCTTTCCCTTTTGATGAGCTAGGTGAAAAGGTTTTACTTTGAAAAGTACTCCCTTTAGAGTTGAAAGGAGTAAATTTCGAAGTATTCTTGAAAGAAGAAGTTTTGGGCTTCTCTTTCTCCCTTTCTTCTTTAAGTTGAGACTCATACTTCAAAGCTAGTTTGCATACATCACTAAAAGTGGCATAATTAGTAACTTCCACTTTCCTATTAATTTCTTTGGTCAACCCCTTGACAAATCTAGCAATTTTGTAAGCCTCCTTTTCTTGCAAGTCGCAAGTCAAGCCTAACCTTTCAAATTCTTTTATGTAATCCTCCACACTCATGTTTTCTTGTGATAGGTGGGTTAATTTTAAGTATTGATCTTGTTCATACTCTTTACTTACCCATTTTTCCCTCATTTTCTTTTTTAATTTTTCCCACGAGTCTATCTTATCTTTCCCTTCTCTTCTTCTATTTGACTTGAGGTTTTCATACCACAATGCAGCTAGTTTAGTGAGTTTAAGGACAGCCAACTTGAACCGTTTCCTATCATCATACCCCTTGTAATCAAAAACGGTTTCAATTTGCCTAACCCAATCTAAGAAAGCCTCACAATCATGCCCTCCATCAAATTCATGCATATCAATTTTTAGACCCCTATCTTCATCAAATTGTCTAAAATTGTTACCACTATTTTCATCCTCCTCCTCTAATTCATTTATTTTCCTAGTGGCTTTAAGGAGCATATCAGATATGGCATCCATCCTAGTATCTTGTTGTGCCCTAGAGACTTCACTCTCTTCTGTCTTTTTCTCCAAATTCTCCAATTTTTCAGTGATTACTTGCAACATTCTAGCAAGCTCCTCACTAGACAGGATTTCCACTATTTTTGCTTGGATATTACAAGTACAATGAAAACTGCCGAAATTAGAGACAAAATGAAAAACGAAAATTGCCTCTAGACTCTCAAAGTCTTACAAATTCAGAATATTCAGATCAAAACAACCAATTTGCAAAAAAGAAATTCCTCAAAAGCTTTTCGGATGAGGGAGAAATCTTCAATTGAATTCTGCCTTCCCGGTTTTGCCTCTTTTCTGCGCTGCTGCGAAAAACCTGCCCAGTTTATTAGCAGAAAGATTCCAAAATATCTGAAAATTTTTGTGAGTAATCTACGCAAAAAAATATCCAGATTCAAAAAAGAAATAACTCAATTTGGACAGAAAACGAAGGAGATATGTCCTTCTCAAACCGCAACTCCAAACTGATTGAATTCTGCCGTTTTGCTCCAAACGCCTTCAAACTCGATTTTCTTTAAGAAAACCCTTAACTAGGCTCTGATACCAGATGATGTAAATCTAAATACCCCCTCCCGAATATGGGTTGATGGATTTAAAAATACTTATAGTTAGAATACTCAGATATCATGGAACAAGATAAAAGGGCCAAAACTCAAGGACACACTCAAAGTTTTGGGGTTTTAGGCCAGAGATAAGACTCACTCAATCTCTCCTAAGCTTATCACTCAAGACTCACTCAAAGCAATAAGGGAACACTTGAACTTGAGACAAACTTTAAGTTAAAATGCTATAAACACAAGGTTTTTTATCAAATCTCAAAACTGCCTTTTAATTTCTGTTTTGCTCTCCCTTTTATAGAGGAAAGGAGCAGCAAAAGCACACCAAAAGCCAAGGAAAACCGTCCAAGAATGAAAGGCAACAGCCAATGGTTTCCTCCTTGATTTAAGCCTTGATTTAAGCTAAGTAATGAAAGCATAATAAAGCCTATTGATAACCCCCCCATTACAACCGGCCAAGAGCTAGATTCTTGGCATTATTTCAGCAACATTAACTAGCACATAAGTTAATAATAGATAGTAAATGGCCTAGGATCCACACGCCCAAAATAGTCATGAAATGCGTCCAAAATGTGATGCTAGCCAACCGTGTACCAATCTTCAATCTTCCCATGAAATGCAGCATAGAATTTCACCCTTCTTTGTGAATGGGAAAAACCCAAGAGTCTCTAAGACTAAAGCAACAGGTTCATTAGATGTCCACTTTGGATCATTCCCCCCTTCTTCAAAAGAGTTTGCCCTCAAACTTGAATCATCAAAGTATGGTGATAAATCCCCTACATTGAAAGTCGCACTAACACCCATCAATTTGTCTGGTAGCTCAATTTTGTAAGCACTATCGTTCACCCTCTCAAGAACCTTAAAAGGACCATCAGAACGAGGCATAAGCTTGTTTTTGCGAAGCTTAGGGAACCTCTCCTTCCTCAAATGCACCCAAACCAAGTCCCCGGGATGAAAAATAGGCTGTTTGCGTTTCTTATTGGCTCGCTCTTGGTATTTTTTATTCATCTCCTCAATTCTTTTCTTCACTTGCTCACAGGTTTTTTGAAAGGTTTCCACCCTCTTTTTAGCATCTTTCTCTACCATGTCACTCTTAACCATAGGAACAAGATCAATCGGCACAAATGGGTTCACTCCATAAACTACTTCAAATGGAGAACGGGAAGTAGTTAGGGAATGAGCTCTATTGTAAGCAAACTCCGCATGGGCTAATTTCATGTCCCAATCTTTTTGCGTTTTGCTCACAAGACCTCGTAACAAAGTACCCAAAGTTCTATTAGTGACCTCGGTTTGCCCATCGGTTTGGGGATGATGCGAGGTACTAAAGAAGTAAGGACAAATTTGTTCATGGGACAGCCAAGGAGCATGTTGAGTTCATGATGAATGTTCATAAAGAAGTTAGGAAGAACATTGAGAAAGCTAACGAGTCCTACAAGAAGCAAGCAAACAAACACTTGAGCAATGTGAGAAAATTTGAAGTGGGTGATCTTGTTTGGATTTTTCTTCGAAAAGAAAGGTTCCCTAAGCAACGAAAGCACAAGTTGATGCCAAGGGCAGAGGGTCCTTTTAAAATCATGGAAAGGATCAATGATAATGCATACAAAGTTGATCTTGGAGGGCAATTTGGAGTTTCATCAACTTTCAATATTGGTGACCTAGCTCCTTATTTAGAAGATGACGAGTTGAGGACAACTCCTTTCGAAGAAGGGGAGGATGATGCAAATCACGAAAGTCCTATTAGTCCTAGTCACAATTTTCATCCAAGTCCAAGCACAAGTCCAAGTTACGGTTCATCCAAAGAAGTGATATTTGCGAAATCATTTGAAGACCAAACCTTGGATTCTTTTGCTGCCCATGGTCCGTTTGGTTTTAATCATGGATTTACTTGCTTAATTGCCCATTAAGCACATTAATTGAAGCATTTTGAACAGCCATTTCAGTTGAGAGGAACTCAAGGAGAAACTTCAATGCATGAATAAAGAAAGGGGCGTGAATCAAGGGGGGTTACAATGCACCTCCAACGGTTTTCTTGCTTAATTTGTGGCTGTTTGCTTAGCTCATTTACATGCGTTTAATAAGGACGTTAAGGGGCATATGAAGACTAAGAGGCTGCTGCACTTAGACGTAATTTAGGCTTAGTTTCATTTTCGTTGTTTAAAGCTTTAATAAATCAGTTTGCTTCTTTAAGTTAAGCAATGATTGTTAGTTCTTTTAGTTGCTTATAAAAGGCATGTAATTGTAGTTTGTAAGCAGATTTTGATCAATGAAAAAGAGCTTTTGCTTGAACTTAAAAACTGATTATTTGTTTGTGAAATAACCGGTTTTTGTACCAAGTTAGACTTGAAGAGATTGAGTGGTCAAGTGAGTAATCCTTCCATACAATTTGAACTTAGTAGGTTGAGTGAGAAATCCTTGCCTTCATATCCTTGTTTGATAAGTGAGTAATCCTTACAAACCTACACCTAAATTCTACATAAACGTACCTAAACACCAACCTAAAATCAATCCTTTGCTTAAGCTTGACTCATTAACTTGTTTAAACTAATTTCATCTATTAGTTTTTACATCAATAACCCTCACCCCCGAGCAGAAGGAGCTCGTTCAGCTGAGGAAAAAGGTATTGGAGTTTGAAGCTCGCAATCTGAACCGAGAATGGAGTGTGGAGGAAGTAACCAAGGCTCAGATCAGCCCGGAGAAGCGAGCTCCCCGCAGTAGGTCGCCAGCCTCAGAACAGGGACCCAACCCGGAGAGGGATAAGCGAGCGCGGATCTAGGTTGTTCCAGATGATTCCCCATTTTGCCAGGAGATATTGGAGGAACTAATGGTGAAAGTAAAAATGCCAAGCTGCAGATACAATGGGACCACAACACCCAGAGTCACATATCAGCTTCTGAGAACCACATGGTACTCTATACCATGACAGACTCAGTTTGGTGTAAAGCGTTCCCGCCAACCCTGGAGGGGCAGGCAGCGGAGTGGTATGGAGCCATTCCCAAATGTTCCGTATACTAGTATAATCAGCTGAAGAGAATGTTCATGGAGCATTTCATAACCTTGGTAGATCAAACTAAGATGACAACTGAGCTGATGTCGTTAGTTAAGGGGAATGACAAGCCCCTGAGGGAGTTCATCACCAAATTTAACAAGGAAGCAACAACCATTCCTAATATGATTCAGGAGGTAGCATTACTTGCAATGCAGAGCGGTTTACTACTAGGCTCACCATTCAGAGCGTATATGGGGCATAAGAGCCTCAAAACATTAGCTGAAGTGCAAGGTAAAGCGCATGAGTTCATCAAGGCAGACGAAACTCACAGAGCAATGCTGAGTAGGAAGGCACCAGGTGACTGAGTCAGGCGGGCAGAGGTCACCCGGGATGAGAACACACCCAGGGCTGAGAAGCCGAGCAGGGCTGAACAAAGTCGCGGAGAAGTGGATAGAGCAGTGGGGGTGAGAAGGTCAGACCCAAATAGAGGGGCAAGGTCTGGAAGGTCTGACAAATATACCCCACTAACCCACTCAAAGTAACATATCTTTAGCGTGAATAAAGCTGATGATAAGTGGCAGAGACCCCCAAGGATGGTCAAGAGGAATCGTGATACCAGCAAGTGGTGTGACTTTCATAGAGACCATGGCCACACCACCGATGAATGCACACACCTGAAAGATAACATAGAGGATTTAGTTAGGAGAGGTTACCTGAGTTAGTTTAAGTAGCGCGATGACCCTCCCACAAGAGAGACGGGGATAGAAATGGCCGCGTTGACCGCAGAGGATGTCATAGGGCCCCGCTGGGGACAGGGAAAGAGATAGTAAGCTAGGAGGAAGAGTTTATGTAATTAGTGGAGGACCGGTGCATGGAGAAACAGTGAACAAAGCACGGGCCGACCTGCGGGCGATGATACATCAGATAAACTACAATGAGAAGCGCAGATGGCCACCCCTTCCCCCGCAGCCACAAGCCACATTTGACGAGTATGACCAAAAAGGCATAATTTACCCTCATGATGATCCTCTAGTGATGATAGTTAGAATTGCAAACTGGGAGGTGGACAGGATATTGATAGATGGAGGCAGCTCAGCTAACATCAATTACATCAGTGCGTTCAACGAGCTGAAGTTGGACAAAAAGGATCTGAAAAGGGTTAGTTATGAAGTCACCGGATTCAATGGATTAGGGCTGACCCTGGAAGGTATAATTAAGCTTTTAGTTTGAGAAGGGGAAAGGTTTAAAAGACGTGATATTCGAGCAGAATTCCTCGTGATAAACTCCCCTTCGCCCTATAACGTGATCATGGGAAGACCGCTCATCCACAAGATAGGCAGAGTAGTATCCACCTACCACCTTGACATGGCTTACACGACTAATGAGAGACGGTCAGCAAAGCTCAGGGGAAGCCAAAAAACAGTTAACAATGTTACATAACCTCCTTAAAGGAGCCTACAAAGACCAGACAACAGTCAACCTCAAAACGAAGGTCCACTGAGCAGGCTGAGAGAAAGTCAAGAAAAAGGAAGCGCGAAGAATATCACAGGGAGAAGGATAAATAGAAGTTAGCAATGGAGAACTTTGAGCCTGCAAAGGAAGAGATGGCTAGATCACTTACCAGTGGAGAGCATGTCAAATTTGAGCTCACAGAAGGTGACCCCTCGAGAACGTTAAAAATCGGGAAAGTGATGCAAATCACGAAAGTCCTATTACTCCTAGTCATAATTTTCATCCAAGTCCAAGCACAAGTCCAAGTTACGGTTCATCCAAAGAAGTGATACTTGCGAAATCATTTGAAGACCAAACCTTGGATTCTTTTGCTGCCCATGGTCCGTTTGGTTTTAATCATGGATTTACTTGCTTAATTGCTCATTAAGCACGTTAATTGAAGCATTTTGAACAGCCATTTCAGTTGAGAGGAACTCAAGGAGAAACTTCAATGCATGAATAAATAAAGGGGCGTGAATCAAGGGGGGGTTACAAATGCACCTCCAACGGTTTTCTTGCTGAATTTGTGGCTGTTTGCTTAGCTCATTTACATGCGTTTAATAAGGACGTTAAGGGGCATATGAAGACTAAGAGGCTGCTGCACTTAGACGTAATTTAGGCTTAGTTTCATTTTCGTTGTTTAAAGCTTTAATAAATCAGTTTGCTTCTTTAAGTTAAGCAATGATTGTTAGTTCTTTTAGTTGCTTATAAAAGGCATGTAATTGTAGTTTGTAAGCAGATTTTGATCAATGAAAAAGAGCTTTTGCTTGAACTTAAAAACTGATTATTTGTTTGTGAAATAACCGGTTTTTGTACCAAGTTAGACTTGAAGAGATTGAGTGGTCAAGTGAGTAATCCTTCCATACAATTTGAACTTAGTAGGTTGAGTGAGAAATCCTTGCCTTCATATCCTTGTTTGATAAGTGAGTAATCCTTACAAACCTACACCTAAATTCTACATAAACGTACCTAAACACCAACCTAAAATCAATCCTTTGCTTAAGCTTGACTCATTAACTTGTTTAAACTAATTTCATCTATTAGTTTTTACATCAATAACCCTCACCCCCGAGCAGAAGGAGCTCGTTCAGCTGAGGAAAAAGGTATTGGAGTTTGAAGCTCGCAATCTGAACCGAGAATGGAGTGTGGAGGAAGTAACCAAGGCTCAGATCAGCCCGGAGAAGCGAGCTCCCCGCAGTAGGTCGCCAGCCTCAGAACAGGGACCCAACCCGGAGAGGGATAAGCGAGCGCGGATCTAGGTTGTTCCAGATGATTCCCCATTTTGCCGGGAGATATTGGAGGAACTAATGGTGAAAGTAAAAATGCCAAGCTGCAGATACAATGGGACCACAACACCCAGAGTCACATATCAGCTTCTGAGAACCACATGGTACTCTATACCATGACAGACTCAGTTTGGTGTAAAGCGTTCCCGCCAACCCTGGAGGGGCAGGCAGCGGAGTGGTATGGAGCCATTCCCAAATGTTCCGTATACTAGTATAATCAGCTGAAGAGAATGTTCATGGAGCATTTCATAACCTTGGTAGATCAAACTAAGATGACAACTGAGCTGATGTCGTTAGTTAAGGGGAATGACAAGCCCCTGAGGGAGTTCATCACCAAATTTAACAAGGAAGCAACAACCATTCCTAATATGATTCAGGAGGTAGCATTACTTGCAATGCAGAGCGGTTTACTACTAGGCTCACCATTCAGAGCGTATATGGGGCATAAGAGCCTCAAAACATTAGCTGAAGTGCAAGGTAAAGCGCATGAGTTCATCAAGGCAGACGAAACTCACAGAGCAATGCTGAGTAGGAAGGCACCAGGTGACTGAGTGAGGCGGGCAGAGGTCACCCGGGATGAGAACACACCCAGGGCTGAGAAGCCGAGCAGGGCTGAACAAAGTCGCGGAGAAGTGGATAGAGCAGTGGGGGTGAGAAGGTCAGACCCAAATAGAGGGGCAAGGTCTGGAAGGTCTGACAAATATACCCCACTAACCCACTCAAAGTAACATATCTTTAGCGTGAATAAAGCTGATGATAAGTGGCAGAGACCCCCAAGGATGGTCAAGAGGAATCGTGATACCAGCAAGTGGTGTGACTTTCATAGAGACCATGGCCACACCACCGATGAATGCACACACCTGAAAGATAACATAGAGGATTTAGTTAGGAGAGGTTACCTGAGTTAGTTTAAGTAGCGCGATGACCCTCCCACAAGAGAGACGGGGATAGAAATGGCCGCGTTGACCGCAGAGGATGTCATAGGGCCCCGCTGGGGACAGGGAAAGAGATAGTAAGCTAGGAGGAAGAGTTTATGTAATTAGTGGAGGACCGGTGCATGGAGAAACAGTGAACAAAGCACGGGCCGACCTGCGGGCGATGATACATCAGATAAACTACAATGAGAAGCGCAGATGGCCACCCCTTCCCCCGCAGCCACAAGCCACATTTGACGAGTATGACCAAAAAGGCATAATTTACCCTCATGATGATCCTCTAGTGATGATAGTTAGAATTGCAAACTGGGAGGTGGACAGGATATTGATAGATGGAGGCAGCTCAGCTAACATCAATTACATCAGTGCGTTCAACGAGCTGAAGTTGGACAAAAAGGATCTGAAAAGGGTTAGTTATGAAGTCACCGGATTCAATGGATTAGGGCTGACCCTGGAAGGTATAATTAAGCTTTTAGTTTGAGAAGGGGAAAGGTTTAAAAGACGTGATATTCGAGCAGAATTCCTCGTGATAAACTCCCCTTCGCCCTATAACGTGATCATGGGAAGACCGCTCATCCACAAGATAGGCAGAGTAGTATCCACCTACCACCTTGACATGGCTTACACGACTAATGAGAGACGGTCAGCAAAGCTCAGGGGAAGCCAAAAAACAGTTAACAATGTTACATAACCTCCTTAAAGGAGCCTACAAAGACCAGACAACAGTCAACCTCAAAACGAAGGTCCACTGAGCAGGCTGAGAGAAAGTCAAGAAAAAGGAAGCGCGAAGAATATCACAGGGAGAAGGATAAATAGAAGTTAGCAATGGAGAACTTTGAGCCTGCAAAGGAAGAGATGGCTAGATCACTTACCAGTGGAGAGCATGTCAAATTTGAGCTCACAGAAGGTGACCCCTCGAGAACGTTAAAAATCGGGAAAGTGATGCAAATCACGAAAGTCCTATTACTCCTAGTCATAATTTTCATCCAAGTCCAAGCACAAGTCCAAGTTACGGTTCATCCAAAGAAGTGATACTTGCGAAATCATTTGAAGACCAAACCTTGGATTCTTTTGCTGCCCATGGTCCGTTTGGTTTTAATCATGGATTTACTTGCTTAATTGCTCATTAAGCACGTTAATTGAAGCATTTTGAACAGCCATTTCAGTTGAGAGGAACTCAAGGAGAAACTTCAATGCATGAATAAAGAAAGGGGCGTGAATCAAGGGGGGGTTACAAATGCACCTCCAACGGTTTTCTTGCTGAATTTGTGGCTGTTTGCTTAGCTCATTTACATGCGTTTAATAAGGACGTTAAGGGGCATATGAAGACTAAGAGGCTGCTGCACTTAGACGTAATTTAGGCTTAGTTTCATTTTCGTTGTTTAAAGCTTTAATAAATCAGTTTGCTTCTTTAAGTTAAGCAATGATTGTTAGTTCTTTTAGTTGCTTATAAAAGGCATGTAATTGTAGTTTGTAAGCAGATTTTGATCAATGAAAAAGAGATTTTGCTTGAACTTAAAAACTGATTATTTGTTTGTGAAATAACCGGGTTTTGTACCAATTTAGACTTGAAGAGATTGAGTGGTCAAGTGAGTAATCCTTCCATACAATTTGAACTTAGTAGGTTGAGTGAGAAATCCTTGCCTTCATATCCTTGTTTGATAAGTGAGTAATCCTTACAAACCTACACCTAAATTCTACATAAACGTACCTAAACACCAACCTAAAATCAATCCTTTGCTTATGCTTGATTCATTAACTTGTTTAAACTAATTTCATCTATTAGTTTTTACATCATTTGGCGCGTCAGGTAGGGGGAAGTTTCTGTCCAAATGGATCAAGCAAACCCAAATGAAACCGTTGACCAAAGGAGACTTAGAATTATGGAGGAAAACCAACAAAGGCTCTTGGAAACCAATGAGCAATTACATGGTATTATAATGGCTCTCATGGCTCGTTTGTTGACACAAGAAAAAAGGGATGGGCGTCAAAACCCTCCTAGATATGATGACAAGAGTCTAAAGGTGGATGTAGACCTTTTTGATGGTACTCTTGACCCTGAGAAGTACTTGGAGTGGGAGCAGTCACTTGAGAGGTACTTTGAGTTCAAAGACGTTGAGGAAGATGAACAAAAGTACAAGATTTCTAAGGTGAAGATAGCCAAGTATGCTGAAACTTGGTTGAAAGGAGTCTAAAGAAAACGAGAAAGCAATGGGAAAACTCGTATTTCTACATGGACCAAGCTTAGGAAGAAACTTAGGGAACGTTTTGTGCCTTCTAATTACAAACAATCCATGTATGTTAAATGGAGTACCTTGCAACAAGGTAGTAGTAGTGTGGAGGAGTATATAAAAGAGTTTGAAAGATTATCCATTATTTGTGAAATAGTGGAAAATGAGGATTTGAAACTAGGGAGGTTTATGGCTGGTCTAGATAAGGAGATCCTTGAAAAGATAGAAGTGCAACCCAATTTGACTTTCGATGAAACTTGCAAACTTTCTGTTAAGTTTGATAATCAAAAGAAAAAGAAAAAGCCTTCTAATCCATTTGAGCCAAAATTCAAACGCCCATTCAATCCACCAAAAGAAAACTCTTCTTTTCCAAATTCCACCAAAAGAAACCCAAGTTCCTTTGACCCAAAAGAAAAAGGCAAAGCTGTTGCCAAAACCGGGGACTTGAGTGACATTGTGTGTTTTAAGTGTCATGGAAGAGGACACTATAAGAGGGATTGTCCTAATACTAGAGCTTTAACCATGAGAGAGCTAAAAAATATGATGGCTCAACCGTTTAGCCTAGATGAGGAGTTAGAGGATGAGAATGTTGTTGAAAATGACCCTTTGGAATCTTATGATTCTAATGAAGAGGAGGAACAAGGTGATGATTGTTTCCCCGAAAAAAACAGCCTAGTCTTGAGGAGAGCTTTACAAATGCAAGTTGAGGTTGAAAGAAACCCTTTGCAAAGAGAGAATGTCTTTTTAACCAAATGCAAGGTTAATGGAGATGTTTGTGACTTAATTGTTGATAGTGGTAGTGAAGCAAATGTTGTATCAAGTGACCTTGTGAAAAAACTTGATTTGAAAACCACTAGACACCCTACCCCTTACAAATTGAGTTGGCTTGATAAGAGTAAGAGTACGGGAGTTAGGAGACAATGCTTGGTAAAATTTCAGATTGGTTCTTATGTTGATGAGATTTTGTGTGATGTCATTCCTATGGATGCATGTCACGTTTTATTAGGAAGACCATGGCAAAGTGATAGAAAATCAATCCATGATGGTCTAACTAATACCTATACTATCACCCACCAAGGCAGCAAGAAAGTGTTGCACCCCTTACCACCCCAAAAAAAGATTCCCCAAACACAATTCCCACCACCACAAACACCACAAAAAGAGCCCAAAAGAAAGGAAATCTTGTTACTTTCTTTCAAAGAATTCGAAAAGACCTTAGAGAAGGAAGATGAGGTGTTTTTGTTGTTGTCTAAGGAGGAGCATGAAGGGTTTGTTCAACAAAACCCTAGGTTGGCCGAATTAATCAAAGCTTATGAGGATGTTTTTCCTAAAGAGTTGCCTTTAGGATTACCTCCCATTCGTGGGATAGAACATCAAATTGACCTAATTCCGGGGGCACCCCTTCCTAACAAACCACCTTATAGATGTAATCCCATGGAAACTAAAGAGTTGCAAAAACAAATTGAGGAGTTGATGCAAATGGGTTATGTGAGAGAATCTATGAGTCCTTGTGCTGTTCCTACCTTGTTAGTGCCTAAAAAGGATGGAACATGGAGGATGTGTATTGATAGTAAGGCTGTGAACAATATAACCATTAAGTATAGGTTTCCCATACCTAGGCTTGATGATATGTTGGATGAGTTGAGTGGGGCTAGAGTGTTTTCAAAAATTGATTTGAGAAGTGGGTATCACCAAATTCGTATGAGGGAGGGTGATGAGTGGAAAACAGCTTTTAAAACCAAGCATGGATTGTATGAATGGCTTGTCTTGCCATTTGGTTTAACAAATGCCCCGAGTACTTTCATGAGGCTTATGAATGAGATGTTGAGACCCTTTTTGGGGAGGTTTGTAGTTGTTTACTTAGATGATATTCTCATCTATAGTACAAATGAGGAAGATCATTTGAGGCACTTGGAAGAAATCTTTAGAACTTTGAGGGAGAAAAAATTGTATGGGAAGTTGGAGAAGTGTCATTTTTTGCTAACCGAAATTGTTTTTCTTGGTTACATTGTTTCAGGTGATGGAATCAAGGTGGATCCAAGCAAAATAGAAGCCATTGCTTCGTGGCCTATCCCAAAAACCATAACTGAAGTTCGTTCATTTCATGGACTAACCTCTTTCTATAGAAGGTTCATTAAGAACTTTAGTACCCTCATGGCTCCTATCACCGAGTGTACAAAGAAAGGAACCTTCCAATGGAACCCTCAAGCCCAAGAGGCGTTTGAACTAGTGAAAAAAAAGATGTGTGAGGCACCTATTTTAGCCTTACCTGATTTCATGAAACCCTTTGAAGTTGAGTGTGATGCAAGTGGGAAGGGAATAGGGGCTGTCCTAATCCAAGAAAAAAAACCCATTGCCTACTTTAGTGAGAAATTGAGCCAAGGGAAATTGAACTATTCCACTTATGACAAAGAATTTTATGCCATGGTTCGAGCCTTAGATCATTGGCCACATTATTTGAGGCCACAACCATTCATCTTGCATTCGGATCATGAGTCTTTGAGGTTCATACATGGCCAAAAAAAATTGAATGCTAGGCATGCTAAGTGGGTAGAATTCTTACAATCATTCAACTTTGCTACAAAATATAAGCAAGGGAAAGCCAACATCGTGGCTGATGCATTGTCAAGGAGGCATACTCTTCTTGGAATCATGGAGGCTAAGGTCCTTGGTTTTGAAATTATGAAAGAAGCTTACAAATATGACAATGAACTTATGGAAATCATTGAAGCTTGCAAACATGGAGTAAATGGTCAATTCGTGATGGTGGACGGTTTTCTTTTCAAAGTAAACAAACTTTGTGTTCCTAAAGGGGCAATTCGTGACTTATTGATAAGGGAAGCTCATGGTGGAGGCCTTGCTGGTCATATGGGTATTCAAAAGACCCTAGAGATCTTGCAAAGTCATTTTTATTGGCCTAAGATGCTAGCTAACGTGCACCAAATCCTAGCTAGATGTTCTACTTGTCAAAGGGCTAAAATGACCTTTCATAGAGGTGAATACAAGCCTTTGCCAATTCCCGAAAGACCTTGGGAGGATTTGAGTATGGATTTCATCATGGCTTTGCCTAGAACAGCTCGTGGAAAAGATTCAATCATGGTGGTTGTTGATCGGTTTTCGAAGATGGCCCATTTCATTGCTTGTAAAAAGGTGGATGATGCTTATAACGTGGCTCAACTTTTTTTCAAGGAGGTGGCTAAGTTACATGGTTTGCCTAGAACCATTGTTTCAGATCGTGATACAAAGTTTGTGAGCCATTTTTGGAAGTCATTATGGAGGCTCGTGGGTACCAAGCTACTTTTCTCAACTAGCCATCATCCACAAACGGATGGTCAAACTGAGGTGGTGAATAGAGTTCTTGGAACATTGCTTCGTGCCTTAGTGAACAAAGGAGGGAAAGATTGGGATCTAAAGCTAGCTCATGCTGAATTTGCTTACAATAGAACTCCAAGTAAAACCACGAAATACTCACCATTCGAAATTGTTTATGGGATCAATCCTTATGTTCCTATTGATTACATTGCAATTCCTAAGGACAAATTTGTTCATGGGACAGCCAAGGAGCACGTTGAGTTCATGATGAATGTTCATAAAGAAGTTAGGAAGAACATTGAGAAAGCTAACGAGTCCTACAAGAAGCAAGCAAACAAACACTTGAGCAATGTGAGAAAATTCGAAGTGGGTGATCTTGTTTGGATTTTTCTTCGAAAAGAAAGGTTCCCTAAGCAACGAAAGCACAAGTTGATGCCAAGGGCAGAGGGTCCTTTTAAAATCATGGAAAGGATCAATGATAATGCATACAAAGTTGATCTTGGAGGGCAATTTGGAGTTTCATCAACTTTCAATATTGGTGACCTAGCTCCTTATTTAGAAGATGACGAGTTGAGGACAACTCCTTTCGAAGAAGGGGAGGATGATGCAAATCACGAAAGTCCTATTAGTCCTAGTCATAATTTTCATCCAAGTCCAAGCACAAGTCCAAGTTACGGTTCATCCAAAGAAGTGATACTTGCGAAATCATTTGAAGACCAAACCTTGGATTCTTTTGCTGCCCATGGTCCGTTTGGTTTTAATCATGGATTTACTTGCTTAATTGCTCATTAAGCACGTTAATTGAAGCATTTTGAACAGCCATTTCAGTTGAGAGGAACTCAAGGAGAAACTTCAATGCATGAATAAAGAAAGGGGCGTGAATCAAGGGGGGGTTACAATGCACCTCCAACGGTTTTCTTGCTTAATTTGTGGCTGTTTGCTTAGCTCATTTACATGCGTTTAATAAGGACGTTAAGGGGCATATGAAGACTAAGAGGCTGCTGCACTTAGACGTAATTTAGGCTTAGTTTCATTTTCGTTGTTTAAAGCTTTAATAAATCAGTTTGCTTCTTTAAGTTAAGCAATGATTGTTAGTTCTTTTAGTTGCTTATAAAAGGCATGTAATTGTAGTTTGTAAGCAGATTTTGATCAATGAAAAAGAGCTTTTGCTTGAACTTAAAAACTGATTATTTGTTTGTGAAATAACCGGTTTTTGTACCAAGTTAGACTTGAAGAGATTGAGTGGTCAAGTGAGTAATCCTTCCATACAATTTGAACTTAGTAGGTTGAGTGAGAAATCCTTGCCTTCATATCCTTGTTTGATAAGTGAGTAATCCTTACAAACCTACACCTAAATTCTACATAAACGTACCTAAACACCAACCTAAAATCAATCCTTTGCTTAAGCTTGATTCATTAACTTGTTTAAACTAATTTCATCTATTAGTTTTTTCATCAGAAAGACATCGATCCTGGAGTAGGGGTACACCTCATAAAGCTGCTGAGAAGGAACAAGGATATTTTCGCATTCTCTGTAGATGAGATGCCCGAAATTGACCCTCCAGTCATGGTCCACATGCTGAATGTGAAGGAGGATATTAAGTCGGTCAAACAGAAAAAACGAAGCTTCTCCACTAAGAAAAATTAAGCAATCCAGGAGGAAGTGGAGAAACTCTTGGAGGCAGGATTCATCGAGCCTTGAGATTACCCTGAGTGGTTAGCCAACGTAGTCATGGTGAAGAAAGCAAATGGCTAGTAGAGAATGTGCATTGATTTCACAGATCTGAACAAGCCATGCCTAAAAGACTACTACCCACTTCCGTGGATTGATCAACTGGTAGACTCAACCAGCGGGCACGCCTTGCTAAGCTTTATGGATGGCTTCTAAGGGTACCATCAGATCATCCTGCATAAATTAGACCGGCAAAAAACCGCATTCATCACCGAAGGGGGAGTGTACAATTACATAGATATGCCCTTCGGGCTGAAGAATGTGGGGGAAACCTTTCAGAAGACAATGGATAGAGTATTCCTGCATCGGAAGGGCAGAAATGTTGAAGTGTACGTTGACGACTCAATTGTTAAGAGTGTCACGTAGGCAGGGCATATCATGTATTTGGAGGAAACATTTGCCACCCTTAACATGTACAAAATCAAACTCAACCCGAAGAAATGTGTCTTTGGAGTGAGCTCGGGAAAATTCTTAGGTTTCCTGATCAGCGAGAGAGGAATAGACGCAAATCCGGAAAAGGTCAAAGCAGTCCTAAGCCTGCCTGAGCCTAAGCGCATTAAACACATCATGCGGCTAACAGGCAGAATGGCCGCGCTGATTGGTTCATTAGCAAGTCATCAGACAAGGCCTTACTGTTCTACCACCTACTGAAAGGGAATAGAGAATTTAAGTGGAGAGCTGCAGAAAAAGAAGCTTTTGAGGGTATTAAGTAGCATTTGACTAAACTCCCAACAATGATCAGCTCGGAGTTAAGGGAAAAGTTACAGTTGTATATTTCTGCATCAATTCAGACAATCGTAGTCGTGCTACTGGTAGAAAGACAAAAACAACAAAGGCCAATATACTTCGTGAGCCACGTACTGACCAAGGCAAAGCAAAGGTACCCATTGGTAGAGAAACTGGCCTTCGCAGTGGTAACAATAGCAAGGAAGCTGAAACCATATTTTGATGCGCACGTAATACAAATATTCACAAATTACCCGCTGGAAAAAGCATTACAGAAAATGGATGCATCAGGCAAACTCTTAAAATAGGGCATCGATCATTCTGAGTACGAGTTTGAGGTCAAACCTAGGGCAGCCATTAAGGCACAAGCCTTAAAAGATTTCATCGTGGAAGCCTCTTATGAGGAAAAAGAAGATGACATAGGAATCTGGACGGTAGAAGTAGATGGATTCTCAGCCCAAGTGGGGAGTGGAGTAGGAGTCATAATGACATCTCCAGAAGGAAATGTATTTGAGTACGCCATAAAGTTCAAGTTCAAAGCATCAAACAACGAGGCAGAGTACGAGGCAGCACTGGCAGGCCTGCGTATGAGTATCGCACCTAGATCCCGAAAAGTCCATTTGCAAACTGACTCTCAGCTTGTCGCCAGCCAAATGCAGGGGGCGTATGAGATTAGGGAAGCAACCATGTTGAAATATGTAACTAAAGTAAAGGAACTGGCAGCTCAGCTGGTTCATTTCCAGTTAGACTTGGTCCTCAGAGCAGGAAACTCCCAGGCTGACGCTCTATCAAAGTTAGCAAATTCTACCCTGCAGAGCCTCACGAGGACGGTAATGGTAGAAGTCCTGGATGAAAGCAGTATCGCTGAAAAAGAGCAAGTGAACTACATCGGGCAACATGGAAAGTTCACGGCTCGTTGCCAGATGATGAGGTGCAAGCCAGGAAGGTTAAGAAGGACGCCAACTGGTATGTGGTAATAAACGGGGAGCTTAACAAGAAGGGCTTCTCGAAACCACTGCTGATGTGGATCCCAGAGTGGAAGAAAGAGAGGTTCATGGAAGAAGCGCACTCATGGATATGTGCCAACCACATTGGTGGAAAGGCAGTGGGAGTAGAAGTCCTCAGAAGAGGTGCATACTGGCCAACTCTGACGCATGACGCGCTGGCATATGTTCAAAAGAGCAACCACTACTAGAAAAAGGGTCATTTTTGACGGAAAATTTATGTCGGAACCACCCCAAAATCCGTCGTAAAACCTGTTTCCGACAGAATTCCGTCGTAACCGGTTGTCGGAAAAGCTGTTGTAGGAAATTTGTCTTCTACCGACGGAAATTCCGTCGGAAACACTTTTCCAACGGAATTTTTCTTCGAAAGTGGTTTTTCAGCACCAGGAAAATCCGTCGGAAATTTCTGACGGAATTCACAATTCAGTCGGAATTTTCCGACGGAAATTCCGTCGAAAACTGGTTTTAAGAAATAACAAAAAAACGTCGCGCCACCAGTACGGCACGGCGTATCAACCACCACCAACCACCAAATAACTCCCCACCACCAGCCCCTAACTGGTTCCGTTACACGACCCATACCATCAAAACCCCTACCCACCTAATCCTAACCCACACAAACTAGCTAAGAAAACCACCCCACCACCCACCTAAAACCACCACTGTCGCCACCACCACCAAAACAACTTGTCACAACCCAAAAATTAAACAAAAAAAAATTTAAATCCTAACACAACACCCAGAAGCCCGAAAAAATCCCAACCCACCTCACCCTAAAACCGAACCACCGTCCTAACCGACCCAGACCTGACTAAAAAACCAAACCACCATGGCATCAAGCCACCACAACCGTAAAAAAGAAAAAAATAATAAAAATAAAAACCTACCGCCACCCTAATCAACCAAAAATAAATAAAAAAAGAAGTACAAACCTTGAATTTCACCAACAAAACCACAAAAATGGCTCGAATTTTGGTTTTAAAGGTCAAATTCGACCATGAAAACTCTAGATCTAGATTTTTCATGGTCGAATTTGACATGAAAAACCTTACTTTTGTTCAAAAAATTAAGTAGGGCTTCACGAATTAGTGTAAATTTTGGGTTGTTGTTGCCAAAAATTAATTAGAAAGAAGAAAAAGGGGCGAAAACCCAAAAAATTAATTAGAACAAATGAAAAAGAAAGGGGAAAGGGGAAGAAAAAGGGGCGAAGAACAGGAGGAAGGAGGAAGAACAGGAAGGAGGAAGAATAAGAAGGAAGAAGAAGTGGCGGAGAAAGAAGGATGAAGAAAAAAGGGGCAGAGAAGGAGAGATAAATGAAGGGGTAAGGGTAAAGGGGCGGGTTTAAATTAGGGTTTCAAATTTTTTGTTTTTTTTTTAAAAAAAATCAAAATTCCGCCGAAAACATAAATTATTCCGTCAGAAACTTTAATTTCCGACCGAAAAATCCGTCAGAAGTTTCCTACGGAATAAAATCCATCGGAAAACACTTAATTTCCGACGGATTTTAATTTCCGTCGTAAATTTCCGACGGATTTTCGACGGAAATTCCTGATCTGTCGAAAATTGCCTACGAAAATAAAATATGTCGGAAATTAAGTGGTTTCCGACGGATTTTCATGACCGTCGGAATTGACTCTTTTTCTAGTAGTGAACAAGTGTCAAAAATATTCCCCTGTAATAAACCAACAAGCGAATGATCTGACCCCGATCCTCAGCCCGATCCCGTTTGCTGAGTGGAGAATGGACATATTAGGACCTTTCACCACTGGGTCAGCGGGCAAGAAGCATCTCATCGTGGCAGTAGATTATTTTACCAATTGGATAGAGGCTGAACCCACTAAGTACATAAAGGCAGTCCAAGTAAGGACATTCATATGGAAGAACATCATCACAAGGTTCGGGGTTCCACAGTGCATAGTCTTTGACCATGGATGTCAGTTCGATTGTGACACCATCAAGGATTACCTGGAAGAAATGGGCACCAAGTATGCAAGTGCCTCAGTCTGCCACCCGCAGTGTAATGGCCAGGCAGAAGCAGCAAACAAGCTGGAGGAATACAAGGGCCTATGGGAAGACCTAATCCTAGAGATTTTATTGGCAAACATAACCACTAAGAAGGAGTCCACTGGTAAAATCCCTTTCACCCTAACCTATGGGGCTGATGCAGTTGTCCAAGTAGAAGTGCAACTCCCCATCCTGCGGATACAACACTATGAACAACAAGGAAATGAAAAACGCATGCTGGAAGAGCTAGACTTCCTGCCAGAAGTAAGGCTAAAAGAAGCTCTCAAGTTGGCAGCCTCGAAGAGTAAGATATCCAAAGCTTTCGACAAGAGGGTCAAGTACAGGGAGCTCCTGCTCGGAGATTTAGTCCTTTGAAAGACAGCAGCAGTAGGAAGAGGAAATCAGCATGGAAAGCTGTTAGCAAACTGGGAAGGCCCTTTCATCAGTCACGATCAGGTAGGACCAGGTGCATTCCTCCTTACAGATCTAGAAGTTCAGGTCTTAAGAAATAGTTTCAATGATGATGTGTTAAAGAAATACTTTGTTTAAAAAGCATGAAGTTAGGAAGAAACAGAGGTAGTTGTTTCAATTTTGCACAAACTTTATTCAGTTCATGTTATGTTAACTAAGGCATTCGAGCCATTTTTATTCAATGAAATACAAGCCACTTCGTGAGGAGTATGTTACGTAAACCTGTTTTAATATATCATGCCTTATCATTATATACTAAATGCAGAAGTAAAACAAAAAAAAATAATAAATTTTTTTGTTAAAGGCAAGAAGCACATCAGCACAAAGTGGCAAAATAGTGTTAGACGACAAATTAAAACATCCCTCCCTAAGACCTCACCTCATCTGCTCACGGTAAAATAGGGCACCACCTCGGGGACGCCTGAGGGGGAGGCCTAGCACGTTCAGCTTGAGCAGGAGAGAAAAGGGAAAACGAAGAAGATGAGCTATGTGGGCAACACTAAGGTTCTTTTAGTTCCACTTAGCTCACCTCTTTGAGGGGGAGAGGAAAGGAGGAGATAAGCATGCAATAGACCCTTACAAAAAGAAGTAAGCGGCACAAAACAACAAGTCGTAGCATAAATAAGCTGAACGACATAAAAAAGTCGCAGCAAAACAAGCTGAGCGACATAGAAAAGTCACAGCAAAGAAAGTTAGCAAAATAAAAGTCAGGTTAAGCTGGACAGGCCCAGCAGAAAAAGATAAAGTATTCAGCAAAAGCGCAAGTAAACATAATCTTTGGCGGCTATGCACCCCAAAGACAGTAACAAAAACTACTTGGTTACTACAGATCTGAGTGAGGGAAACTCAGGAGAATCACTGGAGTAGGAAGGTGACAGCCGCCATAATCTTTATTGGTCACCAGCTAAGGATTCCACTCCAATAGCTGCAGCAATGTCAGGGCAGAGAGGAACTTCCAAGTTCAACACAGCTTGGTCAGGAACCTTGCAGCTAACAACACGAGAATGATCAGTAGGGAGATCAAACAAACCAGCCTCGCCTGCAGCGTTTACCTTAGCCCAGAAGGCGTTGAAACGAACCTGCTGCTCCTCACCCTCACCATACAAGCTTCTAACACACCGAACTGCAGCCTCCCATCAACCATCATGGTGATCAGCCAATAACTTAGTAAAAGCAGGGGAGAGCGCAAAAGCTTTGAGTGCCTCCTTCTTGGTAGCTTCCAGCTCACAGATCTGCAATCTCTGCCTCAAACGTCTGCACCTTGGCCTGAGAGGTCTCCAGTTGCTCTTCGCAGCTCTTTAATTTGGTTTGAGTGAGTTGAAATTCTCCCAACTGGAGCTGCAGGACGTCCGCCCTCTCCCTTAGAGGAGTCAACTCGCTGGCCATAACATTCCTCTCAGCCTGAGCCTGCTGAACCTCCAAATTCTTTCGAGAAAGAATTATGCCCTGATTCTGATACTCCTTCTCCACTGACAGCAAAGCATTGGATAAATCTCGAAAAGACTTGACAAGCTGGAAAAAGGGCAGAAAAAGAAAGGAGTGAGCCAAGTCAGGAATTGACTAAAAATAAAAATAAAACAAGGCATTAACAAGGGAATAAGCAGAGAAGAAAAGAAAAACCAAAGCAAAATGGGAAAACTAAAAGCAGAAAACTAACCTTCTGCAGGTCACGGCAAGCTATAGTAGTAGGGAGGCTTACTGAGTTGCGCTTAGAATCAGCTAGGAGACAACCCCTTGAGTCAGGCGGTACCCCAAAGTACCAGCCTTTTGAGGGTCGTCCACAAACAAAGACTCGCCAGCCCTCACATTCATCTCAAGCCGAAATGGAGCATTCTCAGCCCTACCAGGACACAGTATGGGGCGAAGGTGGGCCTCAATGGGAACCTCAAAAAATTTAATAGCCCCAGCTGGGCAAAAATTACTTCCAGCAGAGATTGAGGTAGCAGACAGAGGATTTTCAAAAGCATCACTCAAGAACTGATGAACACAGCGGTTAAGTTCACCAGAGTTCTGAGTATTTCACCCCCCTGTCAACATTCCAACCAAGAAGCCCAGTGTTAGCAGAATTGGATGCAAAAGGAACAAGGCTAGAGGAGATGCGAGCCTTCTTCGCTTCAGGCTCATCTCTAGCAGGGGCAGAGGACACAGGTTCATCATCTAAGTCAATAATTGGATGATCCTGCTTGTGAGAACCCTCTGCCTGGGAGTGTCCACCTCTAGAAGCACTTCGGAGCCATCCTCTCAGTCTAGAAGGATGCGGTGGAAACATGGGAAGCTCTATGGTAGTTCATTAGGGAACTGGAAGTCAGTAGCTGCAACAGAAGGATCAACAGTGTCCTTCGCAGCATCAGCATTATCAACATCGGAAGAAAATAGCAGAACATACTCACTTGAAAAAGTGGGCTTTACACCCACACTAGTAGTCTCAGCCCCCTCATGGGGAAACTGGAGAACACTATCGGCAAAATCGTCAGCACTAGTTTTTGGATCATCAGAAGCTTGATCGCGCTATCGTTTGGCAGCAGAAGACTGAGGTGCCATCCTGCCGGAAGCTGCAACAGGTTGCATCTCAGGAGAAGCATCATGCGCCACTAACGCCTCCGGTTCTAAGCCAGCTCTTCGAGGGGTAGGCTGAGTCTCACGCCTGCTCCCAACAGTAGAGGAAGAAGGCTCAACTTCAGCACGGCTGGACCCTGCGCGATCGACAACAGTCATAGTACCGAAAACAGCCCGCAGCTTAGAGGGAGCAAAACGCACATCATTCTTCAGAGAGCTGGCATACACCTCTAGTGTGTCAAAGAGCTCAGGAGGATTTTGAGGGGTAGCAGTTAAACGGTCCCTCTAATTATTGGCCAGCCCAAGAATACGCTTATCCAACTTGTCATAGCCTGAAAAGGGGAAAAGACAAGAAATAAAATAGCGTAAAAGACTTTTAAAAAAAGGAGAAGAAGAAAACAAAAAGAAAGCCTAGAAACTTACCAGGCTCATGTGTATGACACAAGCGTATAGTAGAGAGCTGCTCATTACCCATAATGTATATGGAGTTGGGAAGCCAGATCTTAGGAAATTTGGAATCACCAGTCCCCGCACCCTGCAAAGCCTTAGTCTCATGGGCAGGCTCGCAGGGGGTGACGGTAACTCCAGCCATATTAGTACGGATCTCCCTAAAGTTGCGCAGCGCAGAAAAAGTGGAAGGCACCTTCACCCTGAAAAATTTGCCAGTCCAATCCCTGAAATGACCAAGTTTTGTGTAGGATAAGACCCTATCCTCCTTAGGAGCAACATAGTACCACCCGAGTTCGGTCCCAGAAGCAGACCTCTTCAAGCTCATTAAAGACTTGAATAAGTGCAAGGATTCAGGGTACCTCTGAAATCGTAAGAACCACATCGGGCAAATTAGGGTATGAAGAGAAGCTGGATGCAGCAGGGAAATGCATCCTTGCGCCAGAGGGAGTCCAGCACACAGTTCTTAGACCCGTAACACTTGTCATCCGAGAAAAACTCAGTCTTGCCCTCCTCAACAGGCTCCACCACGTAGGTGGGTTGACAATCAAAAAGAGAATGATCGCCTGGGGACTCAGTCATCCTGCTCGTTCGAACAGTTGGAGAGGGAGAAGGTGATGGAGTATCAATATTGCCAGCGAGCAATACATAATGGTCAAACCGATTTACATCAGCCATGTCATCAAGCTAAGAAAAACTGTTTAAAGGCTGAACACGGGGAATGGGACTAACAAGAGACACGTCAGGGGGATTAGCCTTAACGGCATTTGCTAACGCCTTATGACGCATTGTGCCCAGCCTTAAATGGGTAAGGTGGTACAAAGGAATCCCATCCTTTATAAGCACTCGCTCGCAGTAGGGATTAAAGAAATCAGGGCAAGACTCACGCTGGAAAGGGCAAAAGGCACTACCCTCAGCGGGACGACTACTGCCCGACCCAAATGCAGCAGTACCCGTCCCGCTCGCAACGTGGGGACAGGAAGAAGGCATAACCATTTGTATAGGAGTAGGGGAAGAAGAAAAAGAAACAGGAGGAGTATGCGCAGGGCGTTCACCTAAAGGAGATGATCGGGAAGTAGAATCCAATTCAGTGGCCACTTGAGGCTCACTTATGTTTTGACTATCAAAAGCGTCAGGCGTTATGAAATCTGCAAATAGAAAAAGCGCACAAAAGGACGAAAAAAGCAATGGGGAACCGAAAATCAAAGGTCAGTTTAGGGAGACAAGAACAATGAAGGAATAAAGGGAAAGAATCAAGAACGCAATTACAACAACAAGAAAGGGGGAAAAATTAGACAATGACAATTAGTGGGAATCAAAAGGTACAATCTTGGGAAGAAAAAAGCAAAAAGAATCGAAATTGGGAAAATACATACAACAAAGAGGTACAAAGTAAGTACCTTTAATAGAAAAAGTTGCAGAAGCAACAAAGCACAACAACAATGGCGAACGAAAAAACTTGAACAGAACAAAGTTCAAAACTTTAATCAAGAAAGATAGAAGAAGAAACAAAGTAGTAAAGTAGTAAGAGCGAAGAAATAAAAGAGAAAAGCGAGTAAGGCAAAAAGTTGAAGTTAAAAAAAGGCGAAGAAAGCGGAAACTTACCACAACAATGGAAGAACACGAGCACCTAAAGAGGAGAAATGAAGAGCGAAGATTTTGAAGTGAAAATTAATAAAGAGGGGAAGATGAAAATATAAAGTAAAAGAAATGAGTAAAAAGTGCGGGACAGTGAATTTAATACGGAGTAAATGGGTAGTTGGAAACAAAGCAAAGCCAAACCGCCATGTTACTTCAGTAAATTCAAACTGACGGCCTAGATCATCAACACGTGTCCCACTCATGCAAATACCATTCCCGCCAAAAAAAAAAAGAAACGTGCACTTTCGCGGGAGTAATCAAAATTCCTCTCCACAAGATCGTCATTTCCCAGACTTCAACGGGAGTGATCGAAATTCCTCTCCGCAAGATCGTCATTTCTCAAACTTAAGCAGGAGTGATCGACATTCCTCTCATCAAGATCGTCATTTCTCAGACTTCAGCGGTACTGATCGAAAATCATCTCAGCAAGATCGTCATTTCTCATACTTCAGCGGGAGTGATCGAAATTCCTCTCAGCAAGATCGTCATTTCTGCGACTTCAGCGGGAGTGATCCAAATTCCTCTCCGCAAGATCGTCATTTCCCAGACTTCAGCGGGAGTGATCGAAATCTCTCTCTACAAGATCGTCATTTCCCAGACTTGAGCGAGAGTGATCGAAATTCCTCTTTTCAAGATTGTCATTTCTCAGACTTCAGCCGGAGTAATCGAAATTCCTCTCCACAAGATCGTCATTTCCAAAACTTCAGCGGGAGTGATCGAAATTCCTCTCAGAAAGATCGTCATTTCTCAGACTTCAGAGGGAGTGATAGAAATTCTTCTCAGCAAGATCGTCATTTCTCAAACTTCAGCGGGAGTGATCGAAATTCCTCACAGCAAGATCGTCATTTCTCAGACTTCAGCGCAAGTGATCGAAATTCCTCTCCACAAGATCGTCATTTCCCAGACTTCAGCGGGAGTGATCGAAATTCCTCTCTGCAAGATAGTCATTTCCCAGACTTCATCGAGAGTAATCCAAATTCCTCTCCGCAAGATCGTCATTTCTCATACTTCAGCCGAAATGATCGAAATTCCTCTTAGCAAGATTGTCATTTCCCAGACTTCAGCGAGAGTGATAGAAATTCCTCTCAACAAGATCGTCATTTCTCAAACTTCAGAGGGAGTGATCGAAATTCCTCTCAGCAAGATCGTCATTTCTCAAACTTCAGCGGGAGTGTTCAAAATTCCTCTCAGCAAGATTGTCATTTCTCAGACTTCAGCGGGAGTGATCGAAATTCCTCTCCGCAAGATGGTCATTTCCCAGACTTCAGCGCAAGTGATCGAAATTCCTCTCCACAAGATCGTCATTTCCCAGACTTCAGCGGGAATGATCAAAATTCCTCTCTGTAAGATTGTCATTTCCCAGAATTCAGCGGAAGTGATCGAAATTCCTCTCAACAAGATCGTCATTTCTCAAACTTCAGAGGGAGTGATCGAAATTCCTCTCAGCAAGATCGTCATTTCTCAAACTTCAGCGGGAGTGATCAAAATTCCTCTGAGCAAGATCGTCATTTCTCAGACTTCAACGGGAGTGATCGAAATTCCTCTCCGCAAGATCGTCATTTCCTAGACTTCAGCGGGAGTGATCGAAATTCCTCTCTATAAGATCGTCATTTCCTAGACTTCAGCGGGCGTGATCGAAATTCCTCTTTGCAAGATTGTCATTTCTCAGACTTCAGCCAGAGTAATCGCATTTCCTCTCCGCAAGATTGTCATTTCCCAAACTTCAGCAGGAGTGATCGAAATTCCTCTCAAAAAGATCGTCATTTCTCAGACTTCAGCAGGAATAATCGAAATTCCTTTCCGCAAGATTGTCATTTCCCAAACTTCACCGGGAGTGATCGAAATTCCTCTCAGCAAGATCGTCATTTCACAAACTTCAGCGCAAGTGATCAAAATTCCTCTCAGCAAGATTGTCATTTCCCAGACTTCAGCGGGAGTGATAGAAATTCCTCTGAACAAGATCGTCATTTCTCAAACTTCAGAGGGAGTGATCGAAATTCCTCTCAGCAAGATCGTCATTTCTCAAACTTCAGCGGGAGTGTTCAAAATTCCTCTTAGCAAGATCGTCATTTCTCAGACTTCAGCGGGAGTGATCCAAATTCCTCTCCGCAAGATCGTCATTTCCCAGACTTCAGCGCAAGTGATCGAAATTCCTCTCCACAAGATCGTCATTTCCAAGACTTCAGCGGGAATGATCAAAATTCCTCTCTGTAAGATTGTCATTTCCCAGAATTAAGCGGGAGTGATCGAAATTCCTCTCAACAAGATCGTCATTTCTCAAACTTCAGAGGGAGTGATCGAAATTCCTCTCAGCAAGATCGTCATTTCTCAAACTTCAGCGGGAGTGATCAAAATTCCTCTGAGCAAGATCGTCATTTCTCAGACTTCAGCGGGAGTGATCAAAATTCCTCTCCGCAAGATCGTCATTTCCCAGACTTCAGCGGGAGTGATCGAAATTCCTCTCTATAAGATCGTCATTTCCTAGACTTCAGCGGGAGTGATCGAAATTCCTCTTTGCAAGATTGTCATTTCTCAGACTTCAGCCAGAGTAATCGAATTTCCTCTCCGCAAGATTGTCATTTCCCAAACTTCAGCAGGAGTGATCGAAATTCCTCTCAAAAAGATCATCATTTCTCAGACTTAAGAGGGAGTGATAGAAATTCCTCTCAGAAAGATCGTCATATCTAAGACTTCAGCGGGAGTGATCGAAATTCCTCTCAACAAGATCATCATTTCTCAGACTTCAGCGCAAGTGATCGAAATTCCTCTCCGCAAGATCGTCATTTCCCAGACATCAGTGGGAGTGATCAAATATCCTCTCAGCAAGATCGTCGTTTCTCAGACTTCGGCGGGAGTATCGAAATTCCTCTCCGCAAGATCGTCATTTTCCAGACTTCAACGGGATTGATCGAAATTCCTCTCTAAAAGATCGTCATTTCCCAGACTTGAACGAGAGTGATCGAAATTCCTCTTCACAAGATTGTCATTTCTCAGACTTCAGCTAGAGTAATCGAAATTCCTCTCCGCAAGATCGTCATTTCCCAAACTTCAGCGGGAGTGATCAAAATTCCTCTCAGAAAGATCGTCATTTCTCAGACTTCAGAGGGAGTGATAGAAATTCCTCTCAGCAAGATTGTCATTTCTCAGACTTCAGCGGGAGTGATCGAAATTCCTCTCAGCAAGATCGTCATTTCTCAGACTTCAGCGCAAGTGATCGAAATTCCTCTCCACAAGATCGTCATTTCCCAGACTACAGCGGGAGTGATCTTAATTCCTCTCTGCAAGATCGTCATTTCCTAGACTTCAGCGAGAGTGATCAAAATTCCTCTCCGCAAAATCGTCATTTCTCAGACTTCAGCAGGAATAATCGAAATTCCTCTCCGCAAGATTGTCATTTCCCAAACTTCAGCGGGAGTGATCGAAATTCCTCCCAACAAGATCGTCATTTCTCAAACTTCTGAGGGAGTGATCGAAATTCCTCTCAGCAAGATCGTCATTTATTAAACTTCAGCGGGAGTGATCAAAATTCCTCTCAGCAAGATCGTCATTTCTCAAACTTCAGAGGAAGTGATCGAAATTCCTCTCAGCAAGATCGTCATTTCTCAAACTTCAGCGGGAGTGTTCAAAATTCCTCTCAGCAAGATCGTCATTTCTCAGACTTCAGCGGGAGTGATCGAAATTCCTCTCAGCAAGATCGTCATTTCTCAGACTTCAGTAGGAGTGATCGAAATTCCTCACAGCAAGATCGTCATTTCTCAGACTTCAGCGCAAGTGATCGAAATTCCTCTCCACAAGATCGTCATTTCCCAGACTTCAACGGGAATGATCGAAATTCCTCTCTGTAAGATTGTCATTTCCCAGAATTCAGCGGGAGTGATAGAAATTCCTCTCAACAAGATCGTCATTTCTCAGACTTCAGAGGGAGTGATCGAAATTCCTCTCAGCAAGATCGTCATTTCTCAAACTTCAGCGGGAGTGATCGAAATTCCTCTCCGCAAGATCGTCATTTCCCAGACTTCAGCGGGAGTGATCGAAATTCCTCTCTATAAGATCGTCATTTCCTAGACTTCAGCGGGAGTGATCGAAAATCCTCTTTGCAAGATTGTCATTTCTCAGACTTCAGCCAGAGTAATCGAATTTCCTCTCCGCAAGATTGTCATT
Organism: Chenopodium quinoa; assembly: GCF_001683475.1. Classification (NCBI taxonomy): domain Eukaryota; kingdom Viridiplantae; phylum Streptophyta; class Magnoliopsida; order Caryophyllales; family Amaranthaceae; genus Chenopodium; species Chenopodium quinoa. Next base: position 319,615 of record NW_018744931.1, read on the forward strand.
TCCCAAACTTCAGCAAGAGTGATCGAAATTCCTCTCAAAAAGATCGTCATTTCTCAGACTTAAGAGGGAGTGATAGAAATTCCTCTCAGCAAGATCGTCATATCTCAGACTTCAGCGGGAGTGATCGAAATTCCTCTCAAGAAGATCGTCATTTCTCAGACTTCAGCGCAAGTGATCGAAATTCCTCTCCACAAGATCGTCATTTCACAGACTTTAGCGGGAGTGATCGAAATTCCTCTCCGCAAGATCGTCATTTCCCAGACTTCAGCGGGAGTGATCAAAACTCCTCTCAGCAAGATCGTCGTTTCTCAGACTTCGGCGGGAGTGATCGAAATTCCTCTCCGCAAGATCGTCATTTCCCAGACTTCAGCGGGAGTGGTCGAAATTCCTCTCTACAAGATCGTCATTTCCCAGACTTGAACGAGAGTGATCGAAATTCCTCTTCACAAGATTGTCATTTCTAAGACTTCAGCCGGAGTAATCGAAATTCCTCTCCGCAAGATCCTCATTTCCCAAACTTCAGCGGGAGTGATCGAAATTCCTCTCAGAAAGATCGTCATTTCTAAGACTTCAGAGGGAGTGATAGAAATTCCTCTCAGCAAGATTGTCATTTCTCAGACTTCAGCGGGAGTGATCGAAATTCCTCTCAGCAAGATCGTCATTTCTCAGACTTCAGCGCAAGTGATCGAAATTCCTCTCCACAAGATCGTCATTTCACAGACTTTAGCGGGAGTGATCGAAATTCCTCTCCGCAAGATCGTCATTTCCCAGACTTCAGCGGGAGTGATCAAAACTCCTCTCAGCAAGATCGTCGTTTCTCAGACTTCGGCGGGAGTGATCGAAATTCCTCTCCGCAAGATCGTCATTTCCCAGACTTCAGCGGGAGTGGTCGAAATTCCTCTCTACAAGATCGTCATTTCCCAGACTTGAACGAGAGTGATCGAAATTCCTCTTCACAAGATTGTCATTTCTAAGACTTCAGCCGGAGTAATCGAAATTCCTCTCCGCAAGATCCTCATTTCCCAAACTTCAGCGGGAGTGATCGAAATTCCTCTCAGAAAGATCGTCATTTCTAAGACTTCAGAGGGAGTGATAGAAATTCCTCTCAGCAAGATTGTCATTTCTCAGACTTCAGCGGGAGTGATCGAAATTCCTCTCAGCAAGATCGTCATTTCTCAGACTTCAGCGCAAGTGATCGAAATTCCTCTCCACAAGATCGTCATTTCCCAGACTTGAGCGGGAGTGATCTTAATTCCTCTCTGCAAGATCGTCATTTCTCAGACTTCAGCGAGAGTGATCAAAATTCCTCTCCGCAAAATCGTCATTTCTCATACTTCAGCAGGAATAATCGAAATTCCTCTCCGCAAGATTGTCATTTCCCAGACTTCAGCGGGAGTGATCGAAATTTCTCTCAACAAGATCGGCATTTCTCAAACTTCTGAGGAAGTGATCGAAAATCCTCTCAGCAAGATCGTCATTTATTAAACTTCAGCGGGAGTGATCAAAATTCCTCTCAGCAAGATCGTCATTTCTCAGACTTCAGGGGGAGTGATCGAAATTCCTCTCCGCAAGATCGTCATTTCCCAGACTTCAGCGGGAGTGATCGAAATTCCTCTCAGCAAGATCGTCATTTCTCAGACTTCAGCGCAAGTGATCGAAATTCCTCTTTGCAAGATTGTCATTTCTCAGACTTCAGCCAGAGTAATCGAATTTCCTCACCGCAAGATCGTCATTTCTCAGACTTCAGCGGGAGTGATCGAAATTCCTCGTGATAAACTCCCCTTCGCCCTATAACGTGATCATGAGAATACCGCTCATCCACAAGATAGGTAGAATAGTATCCACCTACCACCTTGCCATGACTTACACGACTAATGAGAGACGGTCAGCAAAGCTCAGGGGAAGCCAAAAAACAGTTAACAATGTTACATAACCTCCTTAAAGCAGCCTACAAAGACCAGACAACAGTCAACCTCAAAACGAAGGTCCACTGAGCAGGCTGAGAGAAAGTCAAGAAAAAGGAAGCGCGAAGAATATCACAAGGAGAAGGATAAATAGAAGTTAGCAATGGAGAACTTTGAGCCTGCAAAGGAAGAGATGGCTAGATCACTTACCAGTGGAGAGCATGTCAAATTTGAGCTCACAGAAGGTGACCCCACGAGAACGGTAAAAATCGGGAAAGACATCGATCCTGGAGTAGGGGTACACCTCATAGAGCTGCTGAGAAGAACAAGGATATTTTCGCATTCTCTGCAGATGAGATGCCCGAAATTGACCCTCCAGTCATGGTCCACATGCTGAATGTGAAGGAGGATATTAAGTCGGTCAAACAGAAAAAACGAAGCTTCTCCACTAAGAAAAATTAAGCAATCCAGGAGGAAGTGGAGAAACTCTTGGAGGCAGGATTCATCGAGCATTGCGATTACCCAGAGTGGTTAGCAAACGTAGTCATGGTGAAGAAAGCAAATGGCTAGTAGAGAATGTGCATTGATTTCACAGATCTGAACAAGCCATGCCTAAAAGACTACTACCCACTTCCGCGGATTGATCAACTGGTAAACTCAACCAGCGGGCACGCCTTGCTAAGCTTCATGGATGCCTTCTAAGGGTACCATCAGATCATCCTGCATAAATCAGACCGGCAGAAAACCGCATTCATCACAGAAGGGGGAGTGTACAATTACATAGATATGCCCTTCGGGCTGAAGAATGTGGGGGAAACCTTTCAGAAGACAATGGATAGAGTATTCCTGCATCAGAAGGGCAGAAATGTTGAAGTGTACGTTGACGACTCAATTGTTAAGAGTGTCACGTAGGCAGGGCATATCATGGATTTGGAGGAAACATTTGCCACCCTTAACATGTACAAAATCAAACTCAACCCGAAGAAATGTGTCTTTTGAGTGAGCTCGGGAAAATTCTTAGGTTTCCTGATCAGCAAGAGAGGAATAGATGCAAATCTGGAAAAGGTCGAAGTAGTCCTAAGCCTGCCTGAGCCTAAGCGCATTAAAGACATCATGCGGCTGATAGGCAGAATGGCCGCGCTGACTAGGTTCATTAGCAAGTCAGCAGACAAGGCCTTACTGTTCTACCAGCTACTGAAAGGGAATAGAGAATTTAAGTGGAGAGCTGCAGAAAAAGAAGCTTTTGAGGGTATTAAGTAGCATTTGACTAAACTCCCAACAATGATCAGCTCGGAGTTAAGGGAAAAGTTACAGTTGTATATTTCTGCATCAATTCAGACAATCGTAGCCGTGCTACTGGTAGAAAGACAAAAACAACAAAGGCCAATATACTTCGTGAGCCACGTACTGACCAAGGCAAAGCAAAGGTACCCATTGGAAGAGAAACTGGCCTTCGCAGTGGTAACAATAGCAAGGAAGCTGAAACCATATTTTGATGCGCAAGTAATACAAATATTCACAAATTACCCGCTGGAAAAAGCATTACAAAAAATGGATGCATCAGGCAGACTCTTAAAATAGGCCATCGAGCATTCTGAGTACGAGTTTGAGGTCAAACCTTGGGCAGCCATTAAGGCACAAGCCTTAGAAGAGTTCATCGTGGAAGCCTCTTATGAGGAGAAAGAAGATGACATAGGAATCTGGAAGGTAGAAGTAGATGGATTCTCAGCCCAAGTGGGGAGTGGAGTAGGAGTCATAATGACATCTCCAGAAGGAAATGTATTTGAGTACGCCATAAAGTTCAAGTTTAAAGCATCAAACAACGAGGCAGAGTACGAGGCAGCACTGGCAGGCCTGCGTATGAGTATCGCACCTAGATCCCGAAAAGTCCATCTGCAAACTGACTCTCAACTTGTCGCCAGCCAAATGCAGGGGGCGTATGAGATTAGGGAAGCAACTATGTTGAAATATGTAACTAAAGTAAAGGAATTGGCAGCTCAGCTGGTTCATTTTCAGATAGACTTGGTCCTCAGAGCAGGAAACTCCCAGGCTGACGCTCTGTCAAAGTTAGTAAGTTCTACCCTGCAGAGCCTCACGAGGACGGTAATGGTAGAAATCCTGGATGAAAGCAGTATCGCTGAAAAAGAGCAAGTGAACTGCATCGGGCAACAGTGGTACACAGACATTATGGCATACAAAGTTCACGGCTCGTTGCCAGATGATGAGGTGCAAGCCAGGAAGGTTAAGAAGGACGCCAACTGGTATGTGGTAATAAACGGGGAGCTTAACAAGAAGGGCTTCTCGAAACCACTGCTGAGGTGTATCCCAGAGTGGAAGCTAGAGAGGTTCATGGAAGAAGCGCACTCATGGATATGTGCCAACCACATTGGTGGAAAGGCAGTGGGAGTAGAAGTCGTCAGAAGAGGTGCATACTGGCCAACTCTGACGCATGACGCGCTGGCATATGTCAAAAAGTGCAACCACTACTAGAAAAAGGGTCATTTTTGACAGAAAATTTATGTCGGAACCACCCCAAAATCCGTTGTTAAACCTGTTTCCGACAGAATTGCGTCGTAACCGGTTGTCGGAAAAGCTGTTGTAGGAAGTTTGTCTTATGCCGACGGAAATTCCGTCGGAAACACTTTTCCGACGGAATTTTTCTTCGAAAGAGGTTTTTCAGTACCAGGAAAATCCGTCGGAAATTTCTGACGGAATTCACAATTCGGTGGGAATTTTACGACGGAAATTCCGTCGGAAACTTGTTTTAAGAAAAAAAAAAAAAAACGTCGCGCCACCAGTACGGCACGGCTTATCAACCACCACCAACCACCAAATAACTCCCCACCACTAGCCCCTAACTGGTTCCGTTACACGACCCATACCATCAAAACCCCTACCCACCTAATCCTAACCCACACAAACTAGCTAAGAAAACCACCCCACCACCCACCTAAAACCACCACTGCCGCCACCACCACCAAAACAACTTGTCACAACCCAAAAATTAAACAAAAAAAAAATTTAAATCCCAACACAACACCTAGAAGCCCGAAAAAATCCCAACCCACCTCACCCTAAAATCGAACCACCCTCCTAACCGACCCAGACCTGACCAAAAAACCAAACCACCATGGCATCAAGCCACCACAACCGTAAAAAAGAAAAAAATATTAAAAATAAAAACCTACCGCCACCCTAATCAACCGAAAATAAATAAAAAAAAGAAGTACAAACCTTTAATTTCATCAACAAAACCACAAAAATGGCTCGAATTTTGGTTTTAAAGGTCAAATTCGACCATGAAAACTCTAGATCTAGATTTTTCATGGTCGAATTTGACATGAAAAACCTTACTTTTGTTCAAAAAATTAAGTAGGGCTTCACGAATTAGTGTAAATTTTGGGTTGTTGTTGCCAAAAATTAATTAGAAAGAAGAAAAAGGGGCGAAAACCCAAAAATTTAATTAGAACAAATGAAAAAGAAAGGGGTAAGGGGGAAGAAAAAGGGGCGAAGAACAGGAGGAAGGAGGAAGAACAGGAAGGAGGAAGAATAAGAAGGAAGAAGAAGTGGCGGAGAAAGAAGGAGGAAGAAAAAAAGGGCGGAGAAGGAGAGAGAAATGAAGGGGTAAGGGTAACGGGGCGGGTTTAAATTAGGGTTTTAGATTTTTTGTTTTTTTTTAAAAAAAAAAATCAAAATTCCTTCAAAAACATAAATTATTCCATCAGAAACTTTAATTTCCGACCGAAAAATCCGTCAGAAGTTTCCTACGAAATAAAATCCACCGGAAAATACTTAATTTCCGACGGATTTTAATTTCCGTCGTAAATTTCCGACGGAAATTCTTGATCCGTCGGAAATTGCCTACGAAAATAAAATATGTCGGAAATTAAGTGGTTTCCGACGGATTTTCATGACCGTCGGAATTGACTCTTTTTCTGGTAGTGAACAAGTGTCAAAAATATTCCCCTGTAATAAACCAACCAGCGAATGATCTGACCCCGATCCTCAGCCCGATCCCGTTTGCTGAGTGGAGAATGGACATATTAGGACCTTTCACCACTGGGTCAGCGGGCAGGAAGCATCCCATCGTGGCAGTAGATTATTTTACCAATTGGATAGAGGTTGAACCCACTAAGTACATAAAGGCAGTCCAAGTAAGGACATTCATATGGAAGAACATCATCACAAGGTTCGGGGTTCTACAGTGCATAGTCTTTGACCATGGATGTCAGTTCGATTGTGACACCATCAAGGATTACCTGGAAGAAATGGGCACCAAGTATGCAAGTGCCTCAGTCATCCACCCGCAGTGTAATGGCCAGGCAGAAGCAGCAAACAAGCTGGAGGAATACAAGGGCCTATGGGCAGACCTAATCCTAGAGATTTTATTGGCAAACATAACCACTAAGAAGGAGTCCACTGGTAAAATCCCTTTCACCCTAACCTATGGGGTTGATGCAGTTGTCCAAGTAGAAGTGAAACTCCCCATCCTGCGGATACAACACTATGAACAACAAGAAAATGAAAAACGCATGCTGGAAGAGCTAGACTTCCTGCCAGAAGTAAGGCTAAAAGAAGCTCTCAAGTTGGCAGCCTCGAAGAGTAGGATATCCAAAGCTTTCGACAAGAGGGTTAAGTACAGGGAGCTCCTGCCCGGAGATTTAGTCCTTAGAAAGACAACAGCAGTAGGAAGAGGAAATCATCATGGAAAGCTGTTAGCAAACTGGGAAGGCCCTTTCATCAGTCACGATCAGGTAGGACCAGGTGCATTCCTCCTTACAGATCAAGATGTTCAGTTCTTAAGAAATAGTTTCAATGATGATGTGTTAAAAAATACTTTGTTTTAAAAGCATGAAGTTAGGAAGAAACAGAGGTAGTTGTTTCAATTTTACACAAACTTTATTCAGTTCATGTTATGTTAACTAAGGCATTCTAGCCATTTTTATTCAATGAAATACAAGCCACTTCGTGAGGAGTATGTTACGTAAACCTGTTTTAATATATCATGCCTTAGCATAATATACTAACATGCAGAAGAAAAACCAAAAAAAAAATAATAAAATTTTTTGTTAAAGGCAAGAAGCACATCAGCACAAAGTGGCAAAATAGTGTTAGACGACAAATTAAAAACATCCCTCCCTAAGACCTCACCTCATCTGCTCACGGTAAAATAGGGCACCACCTCGGGGACGCCTGAGGGGGAGGCCTAGCACGTTAAGCTTGAGCAGGAGAGAAAAGGGAAAACGAAGAAGATGAGCTATGTGGGCAACACTAAGGTTCTTTTAGTTCTACTTAGCTCACCTCTTTGAGGGGGAGAGGAAAGGAGGAGATAAGCATGCAATAGACCCTTACAACAAGTCGTAGCATAAATAAGCTGAACGACATAAAAAAGTCGCAGCAAAACAAGCTGAGCGACATAGAAAAGTCACAGCAAAGAAAGTTAGCAAAATAAAAGTCAGGTTAAGCTGGACAGGCCCAGTAGAAAAAGATAAAGTATTCAGCAAAAGCGCAAGAAAGCATAATCTTTGGCGGCTATGCACCCCAAAGACAGCAACAAAAACTTCTTGGTTACTACAGATCTGAGTGAGGGAAACTCAGGAGAATCACTGGAGTAGGAAGGTGACAGCCGCCATAATCTTGATTGGTCACCAGCTAAGGATTCCACTCCAATGGCTGCAGCAATGTCAGGGCAGAGAGGAACTTCCAAGATCAACACAGCTTGGTCAGGAACCTTACAGCTAACAACACGAGGATGATCAGTAGGGAGATCAAACAAACCAGCCTCGCCTGCAGCGTTTACCTTAGCCCAAAAGGCGTTGAAACGAACCTGCAGCTCCTCACCCTCACCATACAAGCTTCTAACACACCGAACTGCAGCCTCCCATCAACCATCATGGCGATCAGCCAATAACTTAGTAAAAGTAGGGGAGAGCGCAAAAGCTTTGAGTGCCTCCTTCTTGGCAGCTTCCAGCTCACAAATCTGCAATCTCTGCCTCCAACGTCTGCACCTTGGCCTGAGAGGTCTCCAGTTGCTCTTCGCAGCTCTTCAATTTGGTTTGAGTGAGTTGAAATTCTCCCAACTGGAGCTACAGGGCGTCCGCCCTCTCCCTTAGAGGAGTCAACTCGCTTGCCATAGCATTCCTCTCAGCCTGAGCCTGCTGAACCTCCAAATTCTTTTGAGAAAGAATTATGCCCTGATTCTGATACTCCTTCTCCACTGACAGCAAAGCATTGGATAAATCTCGAAAAGACTTGACAAGCTGGAAAAAGGGCAGAAAAAGAAAGGAGTGAGCCAAGACAGGAATTGACTAAAAATAAAAATAAAACAAGGCATTAACAAGGGAATAAGCAGAGAAGAAAAGAAAAACCAAAGCAAAATGGGAAAACTAAAAGCAGAAAACTAACCTTCTGCAGGTCACGGCAAGCTATAGTAGTAGGGAGGCTTACTGAGTTGCGCTTAGAATCAGCTGGGAGACGACCCCTTGAGTCAGGCGGTACCCCAAAGTACCAGCCTTTTGAGGGTCGTCCACAAACAAAGACTCGCCAGCCCTCACATTCATCTCAAGCCGAAATGGAGCATTCTCAGCCCTAGCAGGACACAGTATGGGGCGAAGTTGGGCCTCAATGGGAACCTCAAAAAAATTCAATAGCCCCAGTAGGGCAAAAATTACTTCCAGCAGAGATTGAGGTAGCAGACAGAGGATTTTCAAAAGCATCACTCAAGAACTGATGAACACAGCGGTTAAGTTCACCAGAGTTTTGAGTATTTCACCCCCCTGTCAACATTCCAACCAAGAAGCCCAGTGTTAGCAGAATTGGATGCAAAAGGAACAAGGCTAGAGGAGATGCGAGCCTTCTTCGCTTCAGGCTCATCTCTAGCAGGGGCAGAGGACACAGGTTCATCATCTAAGTCAATAACTGGATGATCCTGCTTGTGAGAACCCTCTGTCTGGGAGTGTCCACCTCTAGAAGCACTTCGGAGCCATCCTCTCAGTCTAGAAGGATGCGGTGGAAACATGGGAAGCTCTATGGTAGTTCATTAGGGAACTGGAAGTCAGTAGCTGCAACAGAAGGATCAACAGTGTCCTTCGCAGCATCAGCATTATCAACATCGGAAGAAAATAGCAGAACATGCTCACTTGAAAAAGTGGGCTTTACACCCACACTAGTAGTCTCAGCCCCCTCATGGGGAAACTGGAGAACACTATCGGTAAAATCGTCAGCACTAGTTTTTGGATCATCAGAAGCTTGATCGCGCTATCATTTGGCAGCAGAAGACTGAGGTGCCATCCGGCCAGAAGCTGCAACAGGTTGCTTCTCAGGAGAAGCATCATGCGCCACTAACGCCTCCGGTTCTGAGCCAGCTCTTCGAGGGGTGAGTCTCACGCCTGCTCCCAACAGTAGAGGAAGAAGGCTCAACTTCAGCACGGCTGGACCCTGCGCGATCGACAACAGTCATAGTACCGAAAACAGCCCGCAGCTTAGAGGGAGCAAAACACATATCATTCTTTAGAGAGCTGGCATACACCTCTAGTGTGTCAAAGAGCTCAGGAGGATTTTGAGGGGTAGCAGTTAAACGGTCCCTCTAATTATTGGCCATCCCAAGAATACGCTTATCCAACTTGTCATAGCCTGAAAAGGGGAAAAGACAAGAAATAAAATAGCGTAAAAGACTTTAAAAAAAGGAGAAGAAGAAAACAAAAGAAAGCCTAGAAACTTACCAGGCTCATGTGTATGACACAAGCGTATAGCAGAGAGCTGCTCATTACCCACAATGTATATGGAGTTGGGCAGCCAGATCTTAGGAAATTTGGAATCACCAGTCCCCGCACCCTGCAAAGCCTTAGTCTCATGGGCAGGCTCGCAGGGGAAGACGGTAACTCCAGCCATGTTAGTACGGATCTCCCTAAAGTTGTGCGGCGCAGAAAAAGTGGAAGGCACCTTCACCCTGAAAAATTTGCCAGTCCAATCCTTGAAACGACCAAGTTTTGGGTAGGATAAGACCCTATCCTCCTTAGGAGCAACATAGTACCACCCGAGTTCGGTCCCAGAAGCAGACCTCTTCAAGCTCATTAAAGACTTGAATAAGTGCAAGGATTCAGGGTACCTCTGAAATCGTAAGAACCACATCGGGAAAATTAGGGTATGAAGAGAAGCTGGATGCAGCATGGAAATGCAGATGTTGAAGGCACGAAACACCTTCTCCAGGGTAGGGTCAAGAGGAAACCGCAGGCCCAAGTCAAGCTGAGACGCAAACACATCAATGTGCCCATCAGGGGGAGCAGAAAGCCTCGCACCGTCAGCGGGCAAGACCAGCTCGTAACCCTCCCCAAAACCATAAAAGTTCTGCCTAACAGAAGTAGGGTTCAACTTTTTAGCATCCTTGCGCCAGAGGGAGTCCAGCACACATTTCTTAGACCCGTAACACTAGTCATCCGAGAAAAACTCAGTCTTGCCCTCCTCAACAGGCTCCACCACGTAGGTGGGCTGACAATCGAAAAGAGAATGATCGCCTGGGGACACAGTCATCCTGCTCGTTCGAACAGTTGGAGAGGGAGAAGGTGATGGAGTATCAGTATTGCCAGCGAGCACTACATAATGGTCAAACCGATTTACATCAGCCATGTCATCAAGCTAAGAAAAACTGTTTAAAGGCTGAACACGGGGAATGGGACTAACAAGAGACACGTCAGGGGGATTAGCCTTAACGGCATTTGCTAACGCTTTATGACGCATTGTGCCCAGCCTTAAATGGGTAAGGTGGTACAAAGGAATCCAATCCTTTATAAGCACTCGCTCGCAGTAGGGATTAAAGAAATCAGGGCAAGACTCACGCTGGAAAGGGCGAAAGGCACTACCCTCAGCGGGACGACTACTGCCCGACCCAAATGCTGCAGTACCCGTCCCGCTCGCAACGTGGGGACAGGAAGAAGGCATAACCATTTGTATAGGAGTAGGGGAAGAAGAAAGAGAAACAAGAGGAGTATGCACAGGGCGTTCACCTAAAGGAGATGATCGGGAAGTAGAATCCAATTCAGTGGCCACTTGAGGCTCACTTATGTTTTGACTATCAAAAGCGTCAGGCGTTATGAAATCTGCAAATAGAAAAAGCGCACAAAAGGACGAAAAAAGCAATGGGGAACCGAAAATCAAAGGTCAGTTTAGGGAGACAAGAACAATGAAGGAATAAAGGGAAAGAATCAAGAACGCAATTACAACAACAAGAAAGGGGGAAAAATTAGACAATGACAATTAGTGGGAATCAAAAGGTACAATCTTTGGAAGAAAAAAGCAAAAAGAATCGAAATTGAGAAAATACATACAACAAAGAGGTACAAAGTAAGTACCTTTAATAGATCGTCATTTCTCAAACTTCAGAGGGAGTGATCGAAATTCCTCTCAGCAAGATAATCATTTCTCAAACTTCAGCGGGAGTGTTCAAAATTCCTCTCAGCAAGATCGTCATTTCTCAGACTTCAGCGGGAGTGATCGAAATTCCTCTCTGCAAGATCGTCATTTCCCAGAGTTTAGCGGGAGTGATCGAAATTCCTCTCCACAAGATCGTCATTTCCTAGACTTCAGCGGGAGTGATTGAAATTCCTCTTTGCAAGATTGTCATTTCTCAGACTTCAGCCAGAGTAATCGAACTTCCTCTCCGTAAGATCGTCATTTCCTAAACTTCAGCGGGAGTGATCGAAATACCTCTCAAAAAGATCGTCATTTTTCAGACTTCAGATGGAGTGACAGAAATTCCTCTCCGCAAGATCGTCATTTCTCAGACTTAAGCAGGAGTAATCGAAATTCCTCTCAGCAAAATCGTCATTTCTCAAACTTCAGCGGTAGTGATCGAAAATCCTTTCAGCAAGATCGTCATTTCTCATACTTCAGCGGGAGTGATCGAAATTCCTCTCAGCAAGATTGTCATTTCTCAGATTTCGGCGGGAGGGATCGAAATTCCTCTCCGCAAGATCGTCATTTCCCAGACTTCGGCGGGAGTGATCGAAATTCCTCTCTACAAGATCGTCATTTCCCACACTTGAGCGAGAGTGATCGAAATTCCTTTTCACAAGATTGTCATTTCTCAGACTTCAGCCGGAGTAATCGAAATTCCTCTCCGCAAGATCGTCATTTCCAAAACTTCAGCGGGAGTGATCGAAATTCCTCTCAGAAAGATCGTCATTTCTCAGACTTCAGAGGGAGTGATAGAAATTTCTCTCAGCAAGATCGTCATTTCTCAGACTTCAGCGGGAGTGATCGAAATTCCTCACAGCAAGATCGTCATTTCTCAGACTTCAGCGCAAGTGATCGAAATTCTTCTCCACAAGATCGTCATTTCCCAGACTTCAGCGGGAGTGATCGAAATTCCTCCCTGCAAGATCGTCATTTCTCAGACTTCAGCGAGAGTGACCCAAATTCCTCTCCGCAAGATCGTCATTTCTCAGACTTCAGCCGGAATGATCGAAATCCCTCTCAGCAAGATTGTCATTTCCCAGACTTCAGCGGGAGTGATAGAAATTCCTCTCAACAAGATCGTCATTTCTCAAACTTCAGAGGGAGTGATCGAAATTCCTCTCAGCAAGATCGTCATTTCTCAAACTTTAGTGGGAGTGAACAAAATTCCTCTGAGCAAGATCGTCATTTATTAGACTTCAGCGGGAGTGATCGAAATTCCACTCCGCAAGATCGTCATTTCCCAGACTTTAGCGGGAGTGATCGAAATTCCACTCTATAAGATCGTCATTTCCGAGACTTCAGCGGGAGTGATCGAAATTCCTCTTTGCAAGATTGTCATTTCTCAAACTTCAGCCAGAGTAATCGAATTTCCTCTTCGCAAGATTGTCATTTCCCAAACTTCACCAGAAGTGATCGAAATTCCTCTCAAAAAGATCGTCATTTCTTAGACTTCAGAGGGAGTGATAGAAATTCCTCTCAGCAAGATCGTCATTTCTCAGACTTCAGCGGGAGTGATCGAAATTCCTCTCAAGAAGATCGTCATTTCTCAGACTTCAGCGCAAGTGATCGAAATTCCTCTCCGCAAGATCGTCACTTCCCAGACTTCAGCGGGAGAGATCCAAATTCCTCTCAGCAAGATCGTCGTTTCTCATACTTCGGCGGGAGTGATCGAAATTCCTCCCCGCAAGATCGTCATTTCCCAGACTTCAGCGGGAGTGATCGAAATTCCTCTCTACAAGATCGTCATTTCCCAGACTTGAACGAGAGTGATCGAAATTCCTCTTCACAAGATTGTCATTTCTCAGACTTCAGCCGGAGTAATCGAAATTCCTCTCCGCAAGATCGTCATTTCCCAAACTTCAGCGGGAGTGATAGAAATTCCTCTCAGAAAGATCGTCAATTCTCAGACTTCAGAGGGAGTGATAGAAATTCCTCTCCGCAAGATCGTCATTTCTCAGACTTCAGCGGGAGTGATCGAAATTCCTCTCAGCAAGATCGTCATTTCTCAGACTTCAGCGCAAGTGATCGAAATTCCTCTCCACAAGATCGTCATTTCACAGACTTTAGCGGGAGTGATCGAAATTCCTCTCTGCAAGATCGTCATTTCCCAGACTTCAGCGAGAGTGTTCAAAATTCCTCTCCGCAAAATCGTCATTTCTCAGACTTCAGCCGGAATGATCGAAATTCCTCTCAGCAAGATTGTCATTTCCCAGAATTCAGCGGGAGTGATAAAAATTCCTCTCAATAAGATCGTCATTTATCAAACTTCAGAGGGAGTGATCGAAATTCCTCTCAGTAAGATCGTCATTTCTCAAACTTCAGCGAGATTGTTCAAAATTCCTCTCAGCAAGATCGTTATTTCTCAGACTTCAGCGGGAGTGATCGAAATTCCTCTCTGCAAGATCGTCCTTTCCTAGACTTTAGCGGGAGTGATCGAAATTCCTCTCTAGAAGATCGTCATGTCCTAGACTTCAGCGGGAGTGATTGAAATTCCTCTTTGCAAGATTGTCATTTCTCAAACTTCAGCCAGAGTAATCGAATTTCCTCTCTGTAAGATCGTCATTTCCCAAACTTCAGCGGGAGTGATCGAAATACCTCTCAAAAAGATCGTCATTTCTCAGAATTCACAGGGAGTTATAGAAATTCCTCTCTGCAAGATCGTCATTTCTCAGACTTAAGCAGGAGTGATCGAAATTCCTCTCAGCAAAATCGTCATTTCTCAGACTTCAGCGGTAGTGATCGAAAATCCTTTCAGCAAGATCGTCATTTCTCATACTTCAGCAGGAGTGATCGAAATTCCTCTCAGAAAGATCATCATTTCTCAGATTTCGGCGGGAGTAATCGAAATTCCTCTCCGCAAGATCGTCATTTCCCAGACTTCAGCGGGAGTGATCGAAATTCCTCTCTACAAGATCGTCATTTCCCAGACTTGAGCGAGAGTGATCGAAATTCCTTTTCAACAGATTGTCATTTCTGAGACTTCAGCCGGAGTAATCGAAATTCCTCTCCGCAAGATCGTCATTTCCAATACTTCAGCGAGAGTGATCGAAATTTCTCTCAGAAAGATCGTCATTTCTCAGACTTCAGAGGGAGTGATAGAAATTTCTCTCAGCAAGATCGTCATTTCTCAGACTTCAGCGGGAGTGATCGAAATTCCTCACAGCAAGATCGTCATTTCTCAGACTTCAGCGCAAGTGATCGAAATTCCTCTCCACAAGATCGTCATTTCCCAGACTTCAGCGGGAGTGATCGAAATTCCTCCCTGCAAGATCGTCATTTCCCAGACTTCTACGAGAGTAATCGAAATTCCTCTCCGCAAGATCGTTATTTCTCAGACTTCAGCCGGAATGATCGAAATCCCTCTCAGCAAGATTGTCATTTCCCAGACTTCAGCGGGAGTGATAGAAATTCCTCTCAACAAGATCGTCATTTCTCAAACTTCAGAGGGAGTGATCGAAATTCCTCTCAGCAAGATAATCATTTCTCAAACTTCAGCGGGAGTGTTCAAAATTCCTCTCAGCAAGATCGTCATTTCTCAAACTTCAGCAGGAGTGATCGAAATTCCTCTCTACAAGATCGTCATTTCCCAGACTTTAGCGGGAGTGATCGAAATTCCTCTCTACAAGATCGTCATTTCCTAGACTTCAGCCAGAGTAATCGAATTTCCTCTCCGTAAGATCGTCATTTCCCAAACTTCAGCGGGAGTGATCGAAATACCTCTAAAAAAGATCGTCATTTCTTAGACTTCAGAGGGAGTGATAGAAATTCCTCTCCGCAAGATCGTCATTTCTCAGACTTAAGTAGGAGTGATCGAAATTCCTCTCAGCAAAATCGTCATTTCTCAGACTTCAGCGGTAGTGATCGAAAATCCTTTCAGCAAGATCGTCATTTCTCATACTTCAGCGGGAGTGATCGAAATTCCTCTCAGCAAGATCGTCATTTCTCAGATTTCGACTGGAGTGATCGAAATTCCTCTCCGCAAGATCGTCATTTCCCAGACTTGAGCGAGAGTGATCGAAATTCCTTTTCACAAGATCGTCATTTTCCAGACTTGAGCGAGAGTGATCGAAATTCCTTTTCACAGGATTGTCATTTCTCAGACTTCAGCCGGAGTAATCGAAATTCCTCTCCGCAAGATCGTCATTTCCCAAACTTCAGCGGGAGTGATCGAAATTCCTCTCAGAAAGATCGTCATTTCTCAGACTTCAGAGGGAGTGATAGAAATTTCTCTCAGCAAGATCGTCATTTCTCAGACTTCAGCGGGAGTGATCGAAATTCCTCACAGCAAGATCGTCATTTCTCAGACTTCAGCGCAAGTGATCGAAATTCCTCTCCACAAGATCGTCATTTCCCAGATTTCAGCGGGAGTGATCGAAATTCCTCCCTGCAAGATCGTCATTTCCCAGACTTCAGCGAGAGTGACCCAAATTCCTCTCCGCAAGATCGTCATTTCTCAGACTTCAGCCGGAATGATCGAAATCCCTCTCAGCAAGATTGTCATTTCCAAGACTTCAGCGGGAGTGATAGAAATTCCTCTCAACAAGATCGTCATTTCTCAAACTTCAGAGGGAGTGATCGAAATTCCTCTCAGTAAGATCGTCATTTCTCAAACTTTAGTGGGAGTGATCAAAATTCCTCTGAGCAAGATCGTCATTTCTTAGACTTCAGCGGGAGTGATCGAAATTCCACTCCGCAAGATCGTCATTTCCCAGACTTCAGCGGGAGTGATCGAAATTCCTCTCTATAAGATCGTCATTTCCTAGACTTCAGCGGGAGTGATCGAAATTCCTCTTTGCAAGATTGTCATTTCTCAAACTTTAGCCAGAGTAATCGAATTTCCTCTCCGCAAGATTGTCATTTCCCAAACTTCACCAGGAGTGATCGAAATTCCTCTCAAAAAGATCGTCATTTCTCAGACTTCAGAGGGAGTGATAGAAATTCCTCTCAGCAAGATCGTCATTTCTCAAACTTCAGCGGGAGTGATCGAAATTCCTCTCAACAAGATTGTCATTTCTCAGACTTCAGCGCAAGTGATCGAAATTCCTCTCCGCAAGATCGTCATTTCCCAGACTTCAGCGGGAGTGATCAAAATTCCTCTGAGCAAGATCGTCATTTCTTAGACTTCAGCGGCAGTGATCGAAATTCCACTCCGCAAGATCGTCATTTCCCAGACTTCAGCGGGAGTGATCGAAATTCCTCTCTATAAAATCGTCATTTCCTAGACTTCAGCGGGAGTGATTGAAATTCCTCTTTGTAAGATCGTCATTTCTCAGACTTGAGCGAGAGTGATCGAAATTCCTCTAAAAAAGATCGTCATTTCTCAGACTTCAGAGGGAGTGATAGAAATTCCTCTCCGCAAGATCGTCATTTCTCAGACTTAAGCAGGAGTGATCGAAATTCCTCTCAGCAAAATCGTCATTTCTCAGACTTCAGCGGTAGTGATCGAAAATCCTTTCAGCAAGATCGTCATTTCTCATACTTCAGCGGAAGTGATCGAAATTCCTCTCATCAAGATCGTCATTTCTCAGACTTCGGCGGGAGTGATCGAAATTTAAGTGGAGAGCTGCAGAAAAAGAAGCTTTTGAGGGTATTAAGTAGCATTTGACTAAAATCCCAACAATGATCAGCTCGGAGTTAAGGGAAAAGTTATAGTTGTATATTTCTGCATCAATTCAGACAATCGTAGCCGTGCTACTGGTAGAAAGACAAACACAACAAAGGCCAATATACTTCGTGAGCCACGTACTGACCAAGGCAAAGCAAAGGTACCCATTGGTAGAGAAACTGGCCTTCGCAGTGGTAACAATAGCAAGGAAGCTGAAACCATATTTTGATGCGCACGTAATATAAATATTCACAAATTACCCGCTGGAAAAAGCATTACAGAAAATGGATGCATCAGGTAGACTCTTAAAATAGGCCATCCAGCATTCTGAGTACGAGTTTGAGGTCAAACCTAGGGCAGCCATTAAGGCACAAGCCTTAGAAGATTTCATCGTGGAAGCCTCTTATGAGGAGAAAGAAGATGACATAGGAATCTGGAAGGTAGAAGTAGATGGATTCTCAGCCCAAGTGGGGAGTGGAGCAGGAGTCATAATGACATCTCCAGAAGAAAATGTATTTGAGTACGCTATAAAGTTCAAGTTCAAAGCATCAAACAACGAGGCAGAGTACAAGGCAGCACTGGCAGGCCTGCGTATGAGTATCGCACCTAGATCCCGAAAAGTCCATCTGCAAACTGACTCTCAACTTGTCGCCAGCCAAATGCAGGGGGCGTATGAGATTAGGGAAGCAACCATGTTGAAATATGTAACTAAAGTAAAGGAATTGGCAGCTCAGCTGGTTCATTTTCAGATAGACTTGGTCCTCAGAGCAGGAAACTCCCAGGCTGACGCTCTGTCAAAGTTAGTAAGTTCTACCTTGCAGAGCCTCACGAGGACGGTAATGGTAGAAGTCCTGGATGAAAGCAGTATCGCTGAAAAAGAGCAAGTGAACTGCATCGGGCAACAGTGGTACACAGACATTATGGCATACAAAGTTCACGGCTCGTTGCCAGATGATGAGGTGCAAGCCAGGAAGGTTAAGAAGGACGCCAACTGGTACGTGGTAATAAACGGGGAGCTTAACAAGAAGGGCTTCTCGAAACCAATGCTGAGGTGTATCCCAGAGTGGAAGCAAGAGAGGCTCATGGAAGAAGCGCACTCATGGATATGTGCCAACCACATTGGTGGAAAGGCAGTGGGAGTAGAAGTCGTCAGAAGAGGTGCATACTGGCCAACTGTGACGCATGACGCGCTGGCATATGTCAAAAAGTGCAACCACTACTAGAAAAAGGGTCATTTTTGACGGAAAATTTATGTCGGAACCACCCCAAAATCCGTCGTAAAACCTGTTTCCGACAGAATTCCGTCGTAACCGGTTGTCGGAAAAGCTGTTGTAGGAAATTTGTCTTCTACCGACGGAAATTTCGTCAGAAACACTTTTCCGACGGAATTTTTCTTCGAAAGAGGGTTTTCAGCACCAGGAAAATCCGTCGGAAATTTCTTACGGAATTCACAATTCTGTCGGAATTTCCCGACGGAAATTCCGTCGAAAACTGGTTTTAAGAAATAAAAAAAAAACGTCGCGCCACAAGTACGGCACGGCGTATCAACCACCACCAACCACCAAATAACTCCCCACCACCAGCCCCTTACTGGTTCCGTTACACGACCCATACCATCAAAACCCCTACCCACCTAATCCTAACCCACACAAACTAGCTAAGAAAACCACCCCACCACCCACCTAAAACCACCACTGCCGCCATCACCACCAAAACAACTTGTCACAACCCAAAAATTAAACAAAAAAAAATTTAAATCCCAACACAACACCCAGAAGCCCGAAAAATCCCAACCCACCTCACCCTAAAACCGAACCACCCTCCTAACCGACCCAGACCTGACCAAAAAACCAAAACACCATGGCATCAAGCCACCACAACCGTAAAAAAGAAAAAAATATTAAAAATAAAAACCTACCGCCACCCTAATCAACCAAAAATAAATAAAAAAAAAAGAAGTACAAACCATTAATTTCACCAACAAAAACCACAAAAATGGCTCGAATTTTGGTTTTAAAGGTCAAATTCGACCATGAAAACTCTAGATCTAGATTTTTCATGGTCGAATTTGACATGAAAAACCTTACTTTTGTTCAAAAAATTAAGTAGGGCTTCACGAATTAGTGTAAATTTTGGGTTGTTGTTGCCAAAAATTAATTAAAAAGAAGAAAAAGGGGCGAAAACCCAAAAAATTAATTAGAACAAATGAAAAAGAAAGGGGAAAGGGGGAAGAAAAAGGGGTGAAGAACAAGAGGAAGGAGGAAGAACAGGAAGGAGGAAGAATAAGAAGGAAGAAGAAGTGGCGGAGAAAGAAGGAGGAAGAAAAAAGGGGTAGAGAAGGAGAGAGAAATGAAGGGGTAAGGGTAAAGGGGCGGGTTTAAATTAGGGTTTCAGATTTTTTGTTTTTTTTTTTTAAAAAAAATCAAAATTCCTTCGAAAACATAATGTATTCCATCAGAAACTTTAATTTACGACCGAAAAATCCGTCAGAAGTTTCCTACGGAATAAAATCCATCGGAAAACACTTAATTTCCAACGGATTTTAATTTCCGTCGTAAATTTCCGACGGAAATTCCTGATCCGTCGGAAATTGCCTACGAAAATAAAATATGTCGGAAATTAAGTGGTTTCCGAC
Organism: Chenopodium quinoa; assembly: GCF_001683475.1. Classification (NCBI taxonomy): domain Eukaryota; kingdom Viridiplantae; phylum Streptophyta; class Magnoliopsida; order Caryophyllales; family Amaranthaceae; genus Chenopodium; species Chenopodium quinoa. The sequence continues at coordinate 339,212 of NW_018744931.1, forward strand.
GGATTTTCATGACCGTCGGAATTGACTCTTTTTCTAGTAGTGAACAAGTGTCAAAAATATTCCCCTGTAATAAACCAACCAGCGAATGATCTGACCCCGATCCTCAGCCCGATCCCGTTTGCTGAGTGGAGAATGGACATATTAGGACCTTTCACCACTAGGTCAGCGGGCAGGAAGCATCTCATCGTGGCAGTAGATTATTTTACCAATTGGATAGAGGCTGAACCCACTAAGTACATAAAGGCAGTCCAAGTAAGGACTTCATATAGAAGAACATCATCACAAGGTTCGGGGTTCTACAGTGCATAGTCTTTGACCATGGATGTCAGTTCGATTGTGACACCATCAAGGATTACCTGGAAGAAATGGGCAGCAAGTATGCAAGTGCCTCAGTCTGCCACCCGCAGTGTAATGGCCAGGCAGAAGCAGCAAACAAGCTGGAGGAATACAAGGGCCTATGGGCAGACCTAATCCTAGAGATTTTATTGGCAAACATAACCACTAAGAAGGAGTCCACTGGTAAAATCCATTTCACCCTAACCTATGGGGTTGATGCAGTTGTCCAAGTAGAAGTGAAACTCCCCATCCTGCGGATACAACACTATGAACAACAAGAAAATGAAAAACGCATGCTGGAAGAGCTAGACTTCCTGCCAGAAGTAAGGCTAAAAGAAGCTCTCAAGTTGGCAGCCTCGAAGAGTAGGATATCCAAAGCTTTCGACAAGAGGGTTAAGTACAGGGAGCTCCTGCCCGGAGATTTAGTCCTTAGAAAGACAACAGCAGTAGGAAGAGGAAATCATCATGGAAAGCTGTTAGCAAACTGGGAAGGCCCTTTCATCAGTCACGATCAGGTAGGACCAGGTGCATTCCTCCTTACAGATCAAGAAGTTCAGTTCTTAAGAAATAGTTTCAATGATGATGTGTTAAAAAAATACTTTGTTTTAAAAGCATGAAGTTAGGAAGAAACAGAGGTAGTTGTTTCAATTTTGCACAAACTTTATTCAGTTCATGTTATGTTAACTAAGGCATTCGAGCCATTTTTATTCAATGAAATACAAGCCACTTCGTGAGGAGTATGTTACGTAAACCTGTTTTAATATATCATGCCTTAGCATTATATACTAACATGCAGAAGTAAAACAAAAAAAAATAATAATAAATTTTTTTGTTAAAGGCAAGAAGCACATCAGCACAAAGTGGCAAAATAGTGTTAGACGACAAATTAAAACATCCCTCCCTAAGACCTCACCTCATCTGCTCACGGTAAAATAGGGCACCACCTCGGGGACGCCTGAGGGGGAGGCCTAGCACGTTCGGCGTGAGCAGGAGAGAAAAGGGAAAATGAAGAAGATGAGCTATGTGGGCAACACTAAGGTTCTTTTAGTTCCACTTAGCTCACCTCTTTGAGGGGAGAGGAAAGGAGGAGATAAGCATGCAATAGGCCCTTACAAAAAAAAGTAAGCGGCACAAAACAACAAGTCGCAGCATAAATAAGCTGAACGACATAAAAAAGTCGCAGCAAAACAAGCTGAGCGACATAGAAAAGTCACAACAAAGAAAGTTAGCAAAATAAAAGTCAGGTTAAGCTGGACAGGCCCAGCAGAAAAAGATAAAGTATTCAGCAAAAGCGCAAGAAAACATAATCTTTGGCGGCTATGCACCCCAAAGACAGCAACAAAAACTACTTGGTTACTACAGATCTGAGTGAGGGAAACTCAAGAGAATCACTGGAGTAGGAAGGTGACAGCCGCCATAATCTTTATTGGTCACCAGCTAAGGATTCCACTCCAATAGCTGCAGCAATGTCAGGGCAGAGAGGAACTTCCAAGTTCAACACAGCTTGGTCAGGAACCTTGCAGCTAACAACACGAGGATGATCAGTAGGGAGATCAAACAAACCAGCCTCGCCTGCAGCGTTTACCTTAGCTCAGAAGACGTTGAAACGAACCTGCAGCTCCTCACACTCACCATACAAGCTTCTAACACACCGAACTGCAGCCTCCCATCAACCATCAAGGCGATCAGCCAATAACTTAGTAAAAGCAGGGGAGAGCGCAAAAGCTTTGAGTGCCTCCTTCTTGGCAGCTTCCATCTCACAGATCTGCAATCTCTGCCTCCAACGTCTGCACCTTGGCCTGAGAGGTCTCAAGTTGCTCTTCGCAGCTCTTCAATTTGGTTTGAGTGAGTTGAAATTCTCCCAACTGGAGCTGCAGGGCGTCCTCCCTCTCCCTTAGAGGAGTCAACTCGCTGGCCATAGCATTCCTCTCAGCCTGAGCCTGCTAAACCTCCAAGTTCTTTTGAGAAAGAATTATGCCCTGATTCTGATACTCCTTCTCCACTGACAACAAAGCAATGGATAAATCTCGAAAAGACTTAACAAGCTGGAAAAAGGGCAGAAAAAGAAAGGAGTGAGCCAAGACAGGAATTGACTAAAAATAAAAATAAAACAAGGCATTAACAAGGGAATAAGTAGAGAAGAAAAGAAAAACCAAAGCAAAATGGGAAAACTAAAAGTAGAAAACTAACCTTCTGCAGGTCACGGCAAGCTATAGTAGTAGGGAGGCTTACTGAGTTGCGCTTAGAATCAGCTGGGAGACGAACCCCTTGAGTCAGGCGATACCCCAAAGTACCACCCTTTTGAGGGTCGTCCACAAACAAAGACTCGCCAGCCCTCACATTCATCTCAAGCCGAAATGGAGCATTCTCAGCCCTAGCAGGACACAGTATGGGGCGAAGGTGGGCCTCAATGGGAACCTCAAAAAATTCAATAGCCCCAGTAGGGCAAAAATTACTTCCAGCAGAGATTGAGGTAGCAGACAGAGGATTTTCAAAAGCATCACTCAAGAACTGATGAACACAGCGGTTAAGTTCACCAGAGTTTTGAGTATTTCACCCCCCTGTCAACATTCCAACCAAGAAGCCCAGTGTTAGCAGAATTGGATGCAAAAGGAACAATGCTAGAGGAGATGCGAGCCTTCTTCGCTTCAGGCTCATCTCTAGCAGGGGCAGAGGACACAGGTTCATCATCTAAGTCAATAACTGGATGATCCTGCTTGTGAGAACCCTCTGCCTGCAAGTGCCCACCTCTAGAAACACTTCGGAGCCATCCTCTCAGTCTAGAAGGATGCGGTGGAAACGTGGGAAGCTCTATGGTAGTTTCATTAGGGAACTGGAAGTCAGTAGCTGCAACAGAAGGATCAACAGTGTCCTTCGCAGCATCAGCATTATCAACATCGGAAGAAAATAGCAGAACATGCTCACTTGAAAAAGTGGGCTTTACACCCACACTAGTAGTCTCAGCCCCCTCATGGGGAAACTGGAGAACACTATCGGTAAAATCGTCAGCACTAGTTTTTGGATCATCATAAGCTTGATCGCGCTATCGTTTGGCAGCAGAAGACTGAGGTGCCATCCGGCCGGAAGCTGCAACAGGTTGCTTCTCAGGAGAAGCATCATGCGCCACTAACGCCTCCGGTTCTGAGCCAGCTCTTCGAGGGGTAGGCTGAGTCTCACGCCTGCTCCCAACAGTAGAGGAAGAAGGCTCAACTTCAGCACGGCTGGACCCTGCGCGATCGACAGCAGTCATAGTACCAAAAACAGCCCGCAACTCAGAGGGCGCAAAACGCACATCATTCTTCAGAGAGCTGGCATACACCTCTAGTGTGTCAAAGAGCTCAGGAGGATTTTGAGGGGTAGCAGTTAAAAGGTCCCTCTAATTATTGGCCAGCCCAAGAATACGCTTATCCAACTTGTCATAGCCTGAAAAGGGGAAAAGACAAGAAATAAAATAGCGTAAAAGACTTTAAAAAAAGGTGAAGAAGAAAACAAAAGAAAGCCTAGAAACTTACCAGGCTCATGTGTATGACACAAGCGTATAGCAGAGAGCTGCTCATTACCCACAATGTATATGGAGTTGGGCAGCCAGATCTTAGGAAATTTGGAATCACCAGTCCCCGCACCCTGCAAAGCCTTAGTCTCATGGGCAGGCTCGCAGGGGGAGACGGTAACTCCAGCCATGTTAGTACGGATCTCCCTAAAGTTGCGCGGCGTAGAAAAAGTGGAAGGCACCTTCACCCTGAAAAATTTGCCAGTCCAATCCCTGAAACGACCAAGTTTTGGGTAGGATAAGACCCTATCCTCCTTAGGAGCAACATAGTACCACCCGAGTTCGGTCCCAGAAGCAGACCTCTTCAAGCTCATTAAAGACTTGAATAAGTGCAAGGATTCAGGGTACCTCTGAAATCGTAAGAACCACATCGGGCAAATTAGGGTATGAAGAGAAGCTTGATGCAGCAGGGAAATTCAGATGTTGAAGGCACGAAACACCTTCTCCGGGGTAGGGTCAAGAGGAAACCGCAGGCCCAAGTCAAGCTGAGACGCAAACACATCAATGTGCCCATCAGGGGGAGCAGAAAGCGTCGCACCGTCAGCGGGCAAGACCAGCTCGTAACCCTCCCCAAAACCATAAAACTTCTGCCTAACAGAAGTAGGGTTCAACTTTTTAGCATCCTTGCGCCAGAGGGAGTCCAGCACACAGTTCTTAGACCCGTAACACTTGTCATCCGAGAAAAACTCAGTCTTGCCCTCCTCAACAGGCTCCACCACGTAGGTGGGCTGACAATCGAAAAGAGAATGATCGCCTGGGGACTCAGTCATCCTGCTCGTTCGAACAGTTGGAGAGGGAGAAGGTGATGGAGTATCAATATTGCCAGCCAGCACTACATAATGGTCAAATCGATTTACATCAGCCATGTCATCAAGCTAAGAAAAACTGTTTAAAGGCTGAACACGGGGAATGGGACTAACAAGAGACACGTAAGGGGGATTAGCCTTAACGGCATTTGCTAATTCCTTATGACGCATTGTGCCCAGCCTTAAATGGGTAAGGTGGTACAAAGGAATCCTGTTTCGGGATGTTCTGATGTCCTGCGGGAGAGTTACTATTCCGAGACTGGAACCGGACGCCTGTACCTGCAAAATAACGGAGACTCCTGAGAGCTCCGCCTCCAACGGTCAAGTTAGTACCTGATTAAGGAGTAATTAATACGGAAATTAAAGTAATAAGATCTCTCTAGGTGAGAGTGTTTAATGTTGGTAATCTGCGTCGTTAGCGAGATTAGCCGGTTATTAGTGTTCCGTAATGTTTCTGTTCTTCTCTTGATTTCTTGATCTCTTGATTTCTTGACTGCTTAATTAATGAGGATTAATTAAGTATTTATAGCCTTGAGAAGCGTGCCACTCTCTAGGTTTAGGGTAAACCTAGGGCTGACCGGGCCTCTAGACAGGATTGGGCCTTGTTGGCCGGTTTTCCCATTTGGCATGGGTGGACACGTGGCGTGCCTCGATTGGTCCGTAGAGGACGTATCTGTGATTGACACGTGGCAGGCTCCTATTGGCCTTCGTGAAGGACACGTGGCGGAACCTGGTTGGTCCACTTGTCAGACGGTGATTGGTGGATAAAAATCCCCTAATCATTTGCCCCTCACAGGTGGCACGTGACTGGTCACGTGTCGCCTGTGACAGGTGTCGCATGGTGACAGGCGACGGCCTGCTACAGGTGTCACCTTGCAAACGGCCGAGAGATTTTCCCGCCCAAATTTCGAATTTGGAAGCGACCCTTCGCCTTCTCACTTTGCCTATAAAAGGAAGTGTTGACTTCGGTCATTTTCACATTTGAGAACTTTGCGAGAACATTCGGACCCCTGAACTTGCTCTGACATTTCGGACCTTTTCTGCCTACCGCCTGTTCTGACAAGCCGACTGACCGGATTTCCAGAACTTCATCAACCGTCACTCGTTCAGGTAACTCAGTTCTCTTACTCTTAATTTTCTTTTTATTTTTTGAAATGGCACCACGGAAGCACACGACACGACCTAAGTTAGTGATCAGCCGGTCACCGGGGACGGCTGAATCTAGGACTAGGAGTGCCGCCTGCCCTTTTCTGGACCCATCTTTGCCCTTTATACAAAGTCCGACTGTATTTGTGTCTATGCAGAACGTGATGGCCAGAACCAAAAAGACTGCTATGATATCAAACTCAGACGGCTCCTCCCAAAGGGTGCTTCTTAGTGAAACATCTGACCAGGCGCCAAGCCGACAGTTCTGAGAGAGGGGCCAAGGTGGTCCCTTCCCATCTTACCGTTGACATGTCTAATTTTCCTCCTGCTCCTTCTAAGGGAGAGGAGGCGGGCCCCTCTGGGAGAGGGGAGGAGTCGTCCTCTTCGGACTCGTCAGAGGACGAGTCCGAGTCCAGCTCTTCTGGCCACAGTTCTCCAAGCTCAGAAGAAAGACATAGCCGCCTACAAGAGGCGAGACTTTCTCATGCAGTTGAGAAGGGGGACAATTGGGCGGAGCCGTCCGCCTCTTACAGAGAGGAAAACGCCCCCTACTACTGCATAGTACCCCGGGGCCGGATCGCAACCATGCAAGACAAAGTGGAGAGCTTTATTGCTAACCACAGAATGGGCCCGGAATTTTTACTGTTCGTGCCGGATCCAGAAGACACTGTCGTCTGGCCGGTTGGTACCAGCTATGATGACGGCTGCTTTGGCTGCTATGTGGCGGCCATCAAAGCTGGACTGCGCTTCCCATTACATCCGGCTGTTCAGCGGATTTTAGATGGGTATGATTTGGGGTTATGGCAGTTAGCCCCCAACTCTTGGGTAAACGTACTCGGCTATGTGGCCGGGTGCGAAATGTACGGGGTGGAGCCAAGTTTTGAGGCTTTCGCCCACATGAACTATCTCAGCCGGACCCCTAAGTCGGGAGGTACCGGCTGGTATCAATTAACAAGCCATAGGGGTTACCTCATGACGAGAGGTAAAGCGAACAAATGGAAGGATTGGCGGAACACCTTCCTTATCATTGAGGGTTCAGACACAGAGCTGAACCAACGTTTTAACAAGTGGAATAGGGATCCGCCTCTTCTCGCAGGCGGCCGCAGCATGCCGCCTGTTCCCCCAAAGGCTAAAAGAGAGATCCTAGACAAAGGACTCTTCAAAGTAGAGACTAGGGTGAACCCTACTTCAGGGGTACGAGAGCAAGTACCCCTAAACCGCGTCTCGAGCTTCAAGTGGCTCTATGACGAGTACTTTTTGGCCGCCTGTGGCCTCAGCAGTCGGTGCTCTAGAGGTAGCCGGCCTGACAAATACTCTGTTTTTTTTCACGCCTTGTTTACTTGGGATCTTTACTAACTTTGCTGTTTATTTTTTGCTGCTGACGCCATGAGTAAAATAACAGCATCCAAGACTGCGGCGGCCATGTTGCGGGCCTCTCACATGCAACAGTCTTATGCCGACTCCCCCAACAAGGGGGCACCCTTGGTAGGCTTCGAAAACTCTTCCTCTTTTAGTTGTCGTATGCATATACTAACTCTTTTTGTTTTCAGTCTGGCACTCCAAGGGCTTCTTCCTCGCAACAGCCGGACCCCAAGGCCCGGAGGACGACTGTTGCAAGCTCTCCTGGGTCTCCCAGGAAAACAGTGGCGGCTGAGAAGCAGCCGGCCACTTCTTCTAAAACCCCGGCGGGGCCGCCTAGAAGTATGGACAATTACTTGTAAAAACTCATTTGCTTCCTTCTTGACTAGGTCTAACTTGCTTTTTTCTTACCCTTGATGCAGCCGGCCCTCAGGGGCTTGACTTGGTTGAGGTAGCCAAGTCCATGATCAAAGTAGTTCCTCCATCTGAAAGGGAGGCGGTCAGGGGTGCCAGCACCCTTGACCTTGATGGGATTTCAGGGGTCCTTGCTGAGGTATACTTAGCATATTTTTGAGTATTTGAGTTCCAGGACGCCTGTTATCTTTTTTGTTTGGAAACTGACGCCTGTTTTTTTTTTGTACTTAGGCCCTGCTCCGAGTTAACAGCCTTCTTAAGCCGATTGATCGGAAAAACAAAGAGGTAAAGGCCGCAAAAGCTATGGCCGCCTCCAACTGTGATAAGGAAATGTTTCAAATTGCCCAAAATGAAGTACTGACCATTGATCTTCTTTATTATCAGGCGCAGGCTACCGCCGCTGTTCGGGCTCAGTTAGAGGCGGCCCAGAAGAAGAATGACGAGCTGGAGGCGACCGTCACAAATCTTAAGGCCGAGCTGAAACCTCTTTGCCAAAAAATGCACTCTTACGAAGCCATGGAGAAATCTTTGGCCAACGTAAAAGAACGCCTGGTGAGCCAAGAGAAGAGTCTTACCCAAGAGCTCTCGGAAAAGGCCGAGCAAGAGAAGAAAGAGCTCGTCCGGGAGATGGTGGAAGACTCCGCTCAAATCCAGCGCATGACCTGGGGCCGCCTGTTCCCCAGTGCCGACTTTGCCTCATGGGAAAGAACGTACCGCCAGTTTTCGGAAACATATAATCAAGAGATCATGGCGGCTGCTGAAGAAGAGGCGTTGGTAGATACGTTGGAGGAGGAGGAAGAGCCGGTTGTGGCGCTTGTGCCACTTGGGGGTAAGGCATCAAAAAAGGATGCAGCTGAAGCCGAGTCCAGCAAGAAGAGTGCTGACCAGGCGGCAGCTGCTAATACTGAACTGCCCCCTTCTTAAGCTTAATGTATTTTTTCCACGGCCTGCGTGCCGTTTGCTTTGTATTTACTCGGCCAGGGGGCCGGGGTTTTGAATATTCTGCTGGTCTTTAATGGCCGGCTTATTTTTAATCAAAATTTTGTTTTGATTCAAATTTGTCTAAGTGTTCCATATCTAATATCCCATTGTTCACTAGACCGACTGTTGTACATGGCCGAACGTTGCAGACAGGTACAAATAGTAAGTACGCCGCCTATGCCCCTGGACGACTGGTTGTTTGTTTCCAGGATAGACGATCAGTCGGCCATTTATTCAATCAGTATTCGAACTATTTATTCAATCGGTCTGACCAAGTAAATAGTATTACCTAGTCGCCAAGGAATTAAGTAGGATAACAAGCGGCGGGTACCGTTTGTTTCCCTTGATTGCCAATGTTGGCTTTTAACTCGTAATTTGTTAACCTAGCAAGAGTAGTGGTTGAGAGTCCCTGTTTGTTAAAAACAGGCGGACGACTCACACCTTTTAGGCTCCATACTAAGTTTGAGTGACTATTAAGTTAACATAGGAGTTACTTAGTCTTCGTCACAATCTAGATTGAGTAGTAGAGGTACCAGGCGGCGGAGGCCGGCTGATCCTCTTGATTCGCCAATGTTTGTTGGCTATTAACTCAATAGGTTACCTAGTAGGAATAGGGGTTTGAGTGCCCTTGTTTTGTTCAAAACAGGCGGACGACTCAAACTTTTTAGGTTCCATACCAAATTTCAAGGAGTGACTATGAGTTAACGTTGGAGTTACTCAGTCGCCGTCACTTTTGTTTGAGAAGTAGAGGTACCAGGCGGCGTAGGCCGGCTAGACCCCTTGATTCGCCAATGTTTGTTGGCTATTAACTCAATAGGTACCCCCTGCATTTATCCCAAGTAATACAGGCGGTCATCTGACTCAGATGTCAACTGCTACCACTGGTTTGGTTAGTGATAGAGTTATCCTTGTCTCAAAAACGGCTACGTGGTTGCCCTTGGGGACAGTCGTATAGGTGCCGTGTAATTAGTTTATAGAACAATGTTCCACCCAAAAGGGAGCTGCTCTCTGCGACGAATTTCATCCGGAGGGATTCCGTCGGACGCCTGCTATGATGTTGGGACAGGTCGTATTAGTTTTGTAGATTTGATCAGGTGGCTTGGCGCCTGGTCTGATCATTCGGCCGGAGCCTTGGTAAGTTCTTGGTGAACGTAGGTGCTAAGTAAAAGAAGGGTAGCCGCCTGTTAGGCACAGGGTCGGCCAGGCCCTAATCTTTTTAGCTAAGTATTGTGAGTAAAATACTCAATGGAGAGTAGCCGACTGTAAAGTTTCAGACAGCATGCCCCTCTGAAAGTGAAAAACTCAATGGAGAGTAGCCGACTGTAAAGGTACAGACGGCATGCCCCTCTGAAGATAGAGTGAAAAACTCAATGGAGAGTAGCCGACTGTAAAGGTACAGACGGCATGCCCCTCTGAAGATAGAGTGAAAAACTCAATGGAGAGTAGCCGACTGTAAAGGTACAGACGGCATGCCCCTCGTTATACAAAATTGAACAAAGTAGAGCTTCCGTCCACATATACCTTCCAGACTTAGTCTGGAACTTGAGAGTCAGGAGGACGAGTCATCTCTACAATAAAGTCAGCAAAGGCTTGCCCCTTCACTGCTTTTCTAGGCTCGAAAGTAACTTCGAGGCTCTGTCTGGGACGCCTTTCTCTTTTTGTCGCCTGTTTCTTGAACAGGCGCACTCTCCTTGATATTGTCAAGGTCTGTTTTTTCTCCACTTGACCCAGTGGCCATATCAGTGGGCTTGACATCCGAGAGATAGCACTCTCGGGCCATCCTCTGATCTCCCCTTAGGGAGCCGACTGTTCCATTATCCCTCTCAAACTTAAGCAGCATAAGAGACGGGATTATAACAGCCTTGGAATTATTCAGGGTTGGTCGACCCAGAATCATGTTGTAGGCCGAGAGTTTCTCTACTACTAGGAACCGGACTACCATGTGTCGTCCTTCCCCTTTTTCGCCCAGGCGAATGGGTAAATCTACTCGTCCCAGTGGGTGGACGACTCCTCCTCCAAACCCTATTAAAGGTTGGGAGGTCGGATGTATGCAGTCCGTCTGATATTTCAGTTTTGACAGACATTTGCTGCTGATGAGATCTGAGGAGCTCCCGGTATCTATGAGGATTCGGCCAACTCTCTGGTTGGCCACTTTACATTCAATAACGAGAGGGTCGTCATGCGGCCCCTTTACCCCTCCTAGATCCTCTTCAGTGATGACAATCTCAGGAAATGTATATTTGGACGGCCGTTCTTGGTGAACGGAATTTACATCTAACCGCCTTATATTATCTTTGTTGCCCCTAATAGTGGGGCCGCCTCCTGAGAAGCCGCCTGCAATGGTGTAGACGACTGCATCATCTGTATCGGAACTGTCGGCCTGTTGATTCTTTTTGGCCGACTGCTTTTTTGAGGAAGTGTTCCCCGTAGATTTCTTGACATAAGTGTCAAGATCACCTTGCTCAGCCAAGCGGTCTAGGTACCGCATGAGACTGATGCAGTCATTGGTGTGATGACCAACGTCATCATGATAAGCACAGATTTTGTCTTGGTTCCGGTTGTTTGCAGAACCCTTCATGGCGACCGGCTTCTCAATTGAGAACCGTCCCTTTATTTCTTTTAGGATAAACTGGTTATCCTTGTTAAACACATACTTTGGGGAGTATGGTTTGAATTCTTTTTTCTTTTTCTGGGCCGGCTGTTTAGAGGAATCAACCGCCCAGACCTCTTTTCTTTTCTCATCTTTGTTAGACGACTGTTTCTGTCGTCCTTCTCTTTTGTCGAACCTTTTCCCGTCCGACTGTTTTATCGTACACAAATCAGTCGCCTGTATATATGCTTCTGCTTCAATCAAGGCCTCTTGAAGAGTCGCCACCCTTTTTCGAACTAAATCAAATTTGAAGGTAGACCCGTCTTTGAGACCTCTAAAAAAGTCAGTATAAGCTACCTCATCCGGTAACCCTTGAATCTGTATTCTCATCAGGTTGAACCGCCTGATGTAAGAACGAAGCCCCTCCTTCTCGCCCTGCTGAATTGTTCCCAAATCAAGGGTCGTTTTCTTCGCAGGGATGTTCATAGCGAAGTTGGAGGCAAATAAGTAAGCAAGCGTCCTGAAGCTGTTTACACAACCAGGCGGCAGGTTGCCGAACCATTGATGTGCGATTCCCTTGAGAGTCGCTGGGAAACACTTGCACCAAGTGGGATCATCCAACCCTTGAAGGTACATCAGGTTGGTGAATGCCATCAGATGGTCTTCTAGATTAGTAGTGCCGTCATAGGCGCCTACTAGTACATTTTTTACTTTGGCCGGCTGAGCGGCTTCAGTAATTTCCTTGGAGAAGGCCGACGGCTGTTCACCAAGTCTAAGCAGCCGTAGCTGCCAGTCCATAGGTTGGACGTTTTTTTTGCTGCAGGTCCACCAAATGGAGGTGGCTGCATGAAATACTGTTGTTGCGACACAAATGGTAAGTTTGGTACCGCCTGGGCACTATGAAAGCCGGACTGACGGGAGGTGCCGCCTGACTGACTCTCATGGTACGACTGAGTATGCCTCATCGAGGCATTTCGCAAACTGTCTTGAAAATTTGAAGTAGAAGCCGACTCTGACAATCGGTCACTCTTCTTCTGCTCTAGCAGTAGCCGAGCATCTGTGAACGTTTGCTTTGACCCGTCCGCCTGAATATGACGAACCGGTTTCCTATTTCCCGTAGGATAACGGAATTTTGTGAAATCAAGAGCAAGTGGCTCCCGCTTCTTGGATTTAGGATGAGGAGTCGCCTCTCGCCCTTGAACTGGCTTCCTCTTCAGTGAAGTGGAAGGTTTTTTGGCCGACTGCTCTTTGACTGAAGCAGGCGGCTTTTTGTTGATCAACTCTTGAATCTCTCCCTTGAAGTCCCTCATGAAGGTCATGAGTTCGTTCCTTGTGATGGGAGCAGACCCATCAGTCGGCTGTTGCCGAGCAGGCGGTGCGCCTGCTGGCTCGCTTCCTGTTTGAAGATGCTCCCGTTCCCTCCTTTCGGTATGACGGGTACGTCGGGCCCTTAGGGTCCCGTCTGGAGCTGTATGAGTTTCCATTTCAAATTCACTTTCGGTATCATGGTCCGACTGAACTTGAGGGTCGTCTAGGGGACGCCTCTCTTCAGGAGTCGGTACAGACTTGGATGCCATCTCTGAAGTACTCTCCCACAGACGGCGCCAAATGTTTCGGGGTTTTCTGATGTCCTGCGGGAGAGTTACTATTCCGAGACTGGAACCGGACGCCTGTACCTGCAAAATAACGGAGACTCCTAAGAGCTCCGCCTCCAACGGTCAAGTTAGTACCTGATTAAGGAGTAATTAATACGGAAATTAAAGTAATAAGATCTCTCTAGGTGAGAGTGTTTAATGTTGGTAATCTGCGTCGTTAGCGAGATTAGCCGGTTATTAGTGTTCCGTAATGTTTCTGTTCTTCTCTTGATTTCTTGATCTCTTGATTTCTTGACTGCTTAATTAATGAGGATTAATTAAGTATTTATAGCCTTGAGAAGCGTGCCACTCTCTAGGTTTAGGGTAAACCTAGGGCTGACCGGGCCTCTAGACAGGATTGGGCCTTGTTGGTCGGTTTTCCCATTTGGCATGGGTGGACACGTGGCGTGCCTCGATTGGTCCGTAGAGGACGTATCTGTGATTGACACGTGGCAGGCTCCTATTGGCCTTCGTGAAGGACACGTGGCGGAACCTGGTTGGTCCACTTGTCAGACGGTGATTGGTGGATAAAAATCCCCTAATCAAATCACATCCTTTATAAGCACTCGCTCGCAGTAGGGATTAAAGAAATCAGGGCAAGACTCACGCTGGAAAGGGCGAAAGGCACTACCCTCAGCGGGACGACTACTGCCCGACCAAATGCAGCAGTACCCGTCCGCTCGCAACGTGGGGACAGGAAGAAGGCATAACCATTTGTATAGGAGTAGGGGAAGAAGAAAGAGAAACAGGAGGAGTATACGCAGGGCGTTCACCTAAAGGAGATGATCGGGAAGTAGAATCCAATTCAGTGGCCACTTAAGGCTCACTTATGTTTTGACTATCAAAAGCGTCAGGCGTTATGAAATCTGCAAATAGAAAAAGCGCACAAAAGGACGAAAAAAGCAATGGGGAACCGAAAATCAAAGGTCAGTTTAGGGAGACAAGAACAATGAAGGAATAAAGGGAAAGAATCAAGAACGCAATTACAACAACAAGAAAGGGGGAAAAATTAGACAATGACAATTAGTGGGAATCAAAAGGTACAATCTTGGGAAGAAAAAAGCAAAAAGAATCGAAATTGGGAAAATACATACAACAAAGAGGTACAAAGTAAGTACCTTTAATAGAAAAAGTTGCAGAAGCAACAGAGCACAACAACAATGGCGAACGAAAAAACTTGAACAGAACAAAGTTCAAAACTTTAATCAATAAAGATAGAAGAAGAAACAAATTAGTAAAGTAGTAAGAGCAAAGAAATAAAAGAGAAAAGCGAGTAAGGTAAAAAGTTGAAGAAAAAAAAAGACGAAGAAAGCGGAAACTTACCACAACAATGGAAGAACACAAGCACCTAAAGAGGAGAAATGAAGAGCGAAGATTTTGAAGTGAAAATTAATAAAGAGGGGAAGATGAAAATATAAAGGAAGTAAAAGAAATGAGTAAAAAGTGGGGGACAGTGAATTTAATACGGAGTAAATGGGTAGTTGGAAACAAAGCAAAGCCAAACCGCCATGTTACTTCAGTAAATTCAAACTGACGGCCTAGATCATCAACACGTGTCCCACTCATGCAAATACCATTCCCGCCAAAAAAACAAAAGAAACGTGCACTTTCGCGGGAGTGATCGAAATTCCTCTCCACAAGATCGTCATTTCCCAGACTTCAGCGGGAGTGATCGAAATTCCTCTCCTCAAGATCGTCATTTCTCAGACTTAAGCAGGAGTGATCGAAATTCCTCTCAGCAAGATCGTCATTTCTCAGACTTCAACGGTAGTGATCGAAATTCCTCTCAGCAAGATCGTCATTTCTCCGACTTCAGCGGGAGTGATCGAAATTCCTCTCCACAAGATCGTCATTTCCCAGACTTCAGCGTGAGTGATCGAAATTCCTCTCTACAAAGATCGTCATTTCCCAGACTTGAGCGAGAGTGATCGACATTCCTCTTCACAAGATTGTCATTTCTCAGACTTCAGCCGGAGTAATCAAAATTCCTCTCCGCAAGATCGTCATTTCCCAAACTTCAGCGGGAGTGATCGAAATTCCTCTCAGAAAGGTCGTCATTTCTCAGACTTCAGAGGGAGTGATAGAAATTCCTCTCAGCAAGATCGTCATTTCTCAGACTTCAGCGGGAGTGATCGAAATTCCTCACAGCAAGATCGTCATTTCTCAGACTTCAGCGCAAGTGATCGAAATTCCTCTCCACAAGATCGTCATTACCCAGACTTCAGCGGGACTGATCGAAATTCCTCTTTGCAAGATTGTCATTTCCCAGACTTCAGCGAGAGTGATCCAAATTCCTCTCCGCAAGATCGTCATTTCTCAGACTTCAGCCGGAATGATCGAAATTCCTCTCCGCAAGATTGTCATTTCCCAGACTTCAGCGGGAGTGATAGAAATTCCTCTCAACAAGATCGTCATTTCTCAAACTTCAGAAGGAGTGATCGAAATTCCTCTCAGCAAGATCGTCATTTCTCAAACTTCAGCGGGAGTGATCAAAATTCCTCTCATCAAGATCGTCATTTCTCAGACTTCAGCGGAGTGATCGAAATTCCTCTCCGCAAGATCGTCATTTCCAGACTTCAGCGGGAGTGATCGAAATTCCTCTCTACAAGATCGTCATTTCCTTGACTTCAACGGGAGTGATAGAAATTCCTCTTTGCAAGATTGTCATTTTCTCAGACTTCAGCCAGAGTAATCGAATTTCCTCTCCGTAAGATCGTCATTTCTCAAACTTCAGCGGGAGTGATCGAAATTCCTCTCAAAAAGATCGTCATTTCTCAGACTTTAGAGGGAGTGATAGAAATTCCTCTCCGCAAGATCGTCATTTCTCAGACTTAAGCAGGAGTGATCGAAATTCCTCTCAGCAAGATCGTCATTTCTCAGACTTCAGCGGTAGTGATCGAAAATCCTTTTCAGCAAGATCGTCATTTCTCATACTTCAGCGGGAGTGATCGAAATTCCTCTCAGCAAGATCGTCATTTCTCAGACTTCGGCGGGAGTGACCGGAAATTTCTCTCTACAAGATCGTCATTTCCCAGACTTGAGCGAGAGTGATCGAAATTCCTTTTCACAAGATTGTCATTTCTCAGACTTCAGCCGGAGTAATAGAAATTCCTCTCCGCAAGATCGTTATTTCCCAAACTTCAGCGGGAGTGATAGAAATTTCCTCTCAGCAATATCGTCATTTCTCAGACTTCAGCGGGAGTGATCGAAATTCCTCACAAGCAAGATCGTCATTTCTCAGACTTCAGCGCAAGTGATCGAAATTCCTCTCTACAATATCGTCTTTCCCAGACTTCAGCGGGAGTGATCGAAATTCCTCTCTGCAAGATCGTCATTTCCCAGACTTCAGCGAGAGTGATCCAAATTCCACTCCGCAAGATCGTCATTTTCTCAGACTTCAGCCGGAATGATCGAAATTCCTCTCTGCAAGATTATCATTTCCCAGACTTCACCGGGAGTGATAGAAATTCCTCTCAGCAAGATCGTCATTTCTCAAACTTCAGCAAGAGTGATCAAAGTTCCTCTGAGCAAGATCGTCATTTCTCAGACTTCAGCGGGAGGGATCGAAATTCCTCTCCGCAAGATCGTCATTTCCCAGACTTCAGATGCAGTGGTCGAAATTCCTCTCTACAAGATCGTCATTTCCTAGACTTCAGCGGGAGTGATCGAATTTCCTCTTTGCAAGATTGTCATTTCTCAGACTTCAGCCAGAGTAATCGAATTTCCTCTCCGCAAGATCGTCATTTCCCAAACTTCAGCGGGAGTGATCGAATTTCCTCTCAAAAAGATCGTCATTTCTCAGACTTCAGAGGGAGTGATAGAAATTCCTCTCAGCAAGATCGTCATTTCTCAGACTTCAGCGCAAGTGATCGAAATTCCTCTCCGCAAGATCGTCATTTCCCATACTTCAGCGGGAGTGATCAAAATTCCTCTTAGCAAGATCGTCTTTTCTCAGACTTCGGCGGCAGTGATCGAAATTCCTCTCCGCAAGATCGTCATTTCCCAGACTTCAGCGGGAGTGATCGAAATTCCTCTCTACAAGATCGTCATTTCCCAGACTTGAGCGAGAGTGATTGAAATTCCTGTTCACAAGATTGTCATTTCTCAGACTTCTGCCGGAGTAATCGAAATTCCTCTCCGCAAGATCGTCATTTCCTTAACTTCAGCGGGAGTGATCGAAATTCCTCTCAGAAAGATCGTCATTTCTTAGACTTCAGCGGGAGTGATTGAAATTCCTCTCTGCAAGATCGTCATTTCCCAGACTTCAGCGAGAGTGATCAAAATTCCTCTCCGCAAATTCGTCATTTCTCAGACTTCTGCCGGAATAATCGAAATTCCTCTCCGCAAGATTGTGATTTCCCAGACTTCAGCGGGAGTGATCGAAATTCCTCTCAACAAGAGCGTCATTTCTCAAACTTCAGAGGGAGTGATCGAAATTCCTCTCAGCAAGATCGTCATTTCTCAAACTTCAGCGAGAGTGATCAAAATTCCTCTCAGCAAATCGTCATTTCTCAGACTTCAGCGGGAGTGATCGAAATTCCTCTCCGCAAGATCGTCATTTCCCAGACTTCAGCGGGAGTGATCGAAATTCCTCTCTACAAGATCGTCATTTCCTAGACTTTAGCAACAGTGATCAAAATTCCTCTTTGCAAGATTGTCATTTCTCAGACTTCAGCCAGAGTAATCGAACTTCCTCTCCGCAAGATCGTCATTTCTCAGACTTCAGCGGGAGAGATCGAAATTCCTCGTGATAAACTCCCCTTCGCCCTATATAACGTGATCATGGGAAGACCGCTCATCCACAAGATAGGCAGAGTAGTATCCACCTACCACCTTGCCATGGCTTACACGACTAATGAGAGACGGTCAGCAAAGCTTAGGGGAAGCCAAAAAACAGTTAACAATGTTACATAACCTCCTTAAAGCAGCCTACAAAGACCAGACAACAGTCAACCTCAAAACGAAGGTCCACTGAGCAGGCTGAGAGAAAGTCAAGAAAAAGGAAGCGCGAAGAATATCACAAGGAGAAGGATAAATAGAAGTTAGCAATGGAGAACTTTGAGCCTGCAAAGGAAGAGATGGCTAGATCACTTACCAGTGGAGAGCATGTCAAATTTGAGCTCACAGAAGGTGACCTCTTGAGAACGGTAAAAATCGGGAAAGACATCGATCCTGGAGTAGGGGTACACCTCATAGAGCTGCTAAGAAGGAACAAGGATATTTTCGCATTCTCTGCAGAAGAGATGCCCGAAATTGACCGTCCAGTCATGGTCCACATGCTGAATGTGAAGGAGAACATTAAGTCGGTCAAACAGAAAAAACGAAGCTTCTCCACTAAGAAAAATTAAGCAATCCAGGAGGAAGTGGAGAAACTGTTGGAGGCAGGATTCATCGAGCCTTGCGATTACCCAGAGTGGTTAGCCAACGTAGTCATGGTGAAGAAAGCAAATGACTAGTAAAGAATGTGCATTGATTTCACAGATCTAAACAAGTCATGCCTAAAAGACTACTACCCACTTCCGCGGATTGATCAACTGGTAGACTCAACCAGCGGGCACGCCTTGCTAAGCTTCATGGATGCCTTATAAGGGTACCATCAGATCATCCTGCATAAATCAGACTGGCAGAAAACCGCATTCATCACCGAAGGGGGAGTGTACAATTACATAGCTATGCCATTCGGGCTGAAGAATGTGGGGGAAACCTTTCAGAAGACAATGGATAGAGTATTCCTGCATCAGAAGGGCAGAAATGTTGAAGTGTACGTTGACAACTCAATTGTTCAGAGTGTCATGTAAGCAGGGTATATCATGGATTTAGAGGAAACATTTGCCACCCTTAACATGAACAAAATCAAACTCAACCCGAAGAAATGTGTCTTTAGAGCCAGAGTAATCGAATTTCCTCTCCGTAAGATCGTCATTTCCCAAACTTCAGCGGGAGTGATCGAAATTCCTCTCAAAAAGATCGTCATTTCTCAGACTTCAGAGGGAGTGATAGAAATTCCTCTCCGCAAGATCGTCTTTTCTCAGACTTAAGCAGGAGTGTTTCGAAATTCCTCTCAGCAAGATCGTCATTTCTCAGACTTCAGCGGTAATGATCGAAAATACTTTCAGCAAGATCGTCATTTCTCATACTTCAGCGGGAGTGATCGAAATTCCTCTCAGCAAGATCGTCATTTCTCAGACTTCGGCGGGAGTGATCGAAATTCCTCTCCGCAAGATCGTCATTTCCTAGACTTCAGCGGGAGTGATCGAAATTCTTCTCTACAAGATCGTCATTTCCCAGACTTGAGCGAGAGTGATCGAAATTCCTTTTCACAAGATTGTCATTTCTCTGACTTCAGCCGGAGTAATAGAAATTCCTCTCCGCAAGATCGTCATTCCCAAACTTCAGCGGGAGTGATCGAAATTCCTCTCAGAAAGATCGTCATTTCTCAAACTTCAAATGGAGTGATATAAATTCCTCTCAGCAAGATCGTCATTTCTCAGACTTCAGCGGGAGTGATCGAAATTCCTTACAACAAGATCGTCATTTCTCAGACTTCAGCGCAAGTGATCGAATTCCTCTCCACAAGATCGTCATTTCCCAGACTTCAGCGGGAGTGTTCGAAATTCCTCTCTACAAGATCGTCATTTCCCAGACTTCAGCGAGAGTGATCCAAATTCCTCTCCGCAAGATCGTCATTTCTCAGACATCAGCCGCAATGATCGAAATTCCTCTCTACAAGATTGTCATTTCCCAGACTTCAGCGGGAGTAATAGAAATTCCTCTCAACAAGATCGTCATTTCTCAAACTTCAAAGGGAGTGATCGAAATTCCTCTCATCAAGATCGTCATTTCTCAAACTTCAGCGAGAGTGATCAAAATTCCTCTCAGCAAGATCGTCATTTCTTAGACTTCAGCGGGAGTGATCGAAATTCCTCTCGGCAAGATCGTCATTTCCCAGACTTCAGCGGGAGTGATCAAAATTCCTCTCTACAAGATCGTCATTTCCCAGACTTGAGCGAGAGTGATTGAAATTCCTGTTCACAAGATTGTCATTTCTCAGACTTCTGCCGGAGTAATCGAAATTCCTCCCCGCAAGATCGTCATTTCCCTAACTTCAGCAGGAGTGATCGAAATTCCTCTTAGAAAGAACGTCATTTCTCAGACTTCAGCGGGAGTGATTGAAATTCCTCTCTGCAAGATCGTCATTTCCCAGACTTCAGCGAGAGTGATCAAAATTCCTCTCCGCAAAATCGTCATTTCTCAGACTTCAGCCGGAATAATCGAAATTCCTCTCCGCAAGATTGTCATTTCCAAAACTTCAGCGGGAGTGATCGAAATTCCTCTCAACAAGATCGTCATTTCTCAAACTTCAGAGGGAGTGATCGAAAGTCCTCTCAGCAAGATCGTCATTTCTCAAACTTCAGCGAGAGTGATCAAAATTCCTCTCAGCAAGATCGTCATTTCTCAGACTTCAGCGGGAGTGATCGAAATTCCTCTCCGCAAGATCGTCATTTCCCAGACTTCAGCGGGAGTGATCGAAATTCCTCTCTACAAGATCGTCATTTCCTAGACTTTAGCAAGAGTGATCGAAATTCCTCTTTGCAAGATTGTCATTTCTCAGACTTCAGCCAAAGTAATCGAACTTCCTCTCAGCAAGATCGTCATTTCTCAGACTTCAGCGGGAGTGATCGAAATTCCTCACAACAAAATCGTCATTTCGCAGACTTCAGCGCAAGTGATCGAATTCCTCAACACAAGATCGTCATTTCCCCGACTTCAGCGGGAGTGATCGAAATTCCTCTCTACAAGATCGTCATTTCCCAGACTTCAGCGAGAGTGATCCAAATTCCTCTCCGCAAGATCGTCATTTCTCAAACTTCAGCCGGAATGATCGAAATTCCTCTCTACAAGATTGTCATTTCCCAGACTTCAGCGGGAGTGATAGAAATTCCTCTCAACAAGATCGTCATTTCTCAAACTTCAGAGGGAGTGATCGAAATTCCTCTCATCCAGATCGTCATTTCTCAAACTTCAGCGAGAGTGATCAAAATTCCTCTCAGCAAGATCGTCATTTCTTAGACTTCAGCGGGACTGATCGAAAATCCTCTCCGCAAGATCGTCATTTCCCAGACTTCAGCGGGAGTGATCGAAATTCCTCTCTACAATCGTCATTTCCTAGACTTCAGCGGGAGTGATCGAAATTCCTCTTTGCAAGATTGTCATTTCTCAGACTTCAGCCAGAGTAATCGAATTTCCTCTCCGCAAGATCGTCATTTCCTAAACTTCAGCGGGAGTGATCGAAATTCCTCTCAAAAAGATCGTCATTTCTCAGACTTCAGAGGGAGTGATAGAAATTCCTCTCAACAATCGTCATTTCTCAGACTTCAGCGGGAGTGATCGAAATTCCTCTCAGCAAGATCGTCATTTCTCAGACTTCAGCGGTAGTGATCGAAAATCCTTTCAGCAAGATCGTCATTTCTCAGACTTCGGCGGGAGTGATCGAAATTCCTCTCCGCTAGATCGTCATTTCCTAGACTTCAGCGGGAGTGATCGAAATTCCTCTCTACAAGATCGTCATTTCCCAGACTTGAGCGAGAGTGATCGAAATTCCTTTTCAAAAGATTGTCATTTCTCAGACTTCAGCCGGAGTAATAGAAATTCCTCTCCGCAAGATCGTTATTTCCCAAACTTCAGCGGGAGTGATCGAATTCCTCTCAGAAAGATCGTCATTTCTCAGACTTCAAAGGGAGTGATAGAAATTCCTCTCAGCAAGATCGTCATTTCTCAAACTTCAGCGGGAGTGATCGAAATTCCTCACAACAAGATCGTCATTTCTCAGACTTCAGCGCAAGTGATCGAATTCCTCTCCACAAGATCGTCATTTCCCTGACTTCAGCGGGAGTGATCGAAATTCCTCTCTACAAGATCGTCATTTCCCAGACTTCAGCGAGAGTGATCCAAATTCCTCTCCGCAAGATCGTCATTTCTCAGACTTCAGCCGGAATGATCGAAATTCCTCTCTACAAGATTGTCATTTCCCAGACTTCAGCGGGAGTGATAGAAATTCCTCTCACAAGATCGTCATTTCTCAACTTCAGAGGGAGTGATCGAAATTCCTCTCATCAAGATCGTCATTTCTCAAACTTCAGCGAGAGTGATTAAAATTCCTCTCAGCAAGATCGTCATTTCTTAGACTTCAGCGGGAGTGATCGAAAATCCTCTCCGCAAGATCGTCATTTCCCAGACTTCAGCGGGAGTGATCGAAATTCCTCTCTACAAGATTGTCATTTCTCAGACTTCAGCCAGAGTAATCGAATTTCCTCTCCGCAAGATCGTCATTTCCTAAACTTCAGCGGGAGTGATCGAAATTCCTCTCAAAAAGATCGTCATTTCTCAGACTTCAGAGGGAGTGATAGAAATTCCTCTCAACAAGACCGTCATTTCTCAGACTTCAGCGGGAGTGATCGAAGTTCCTCTCAACAAGATCGTCATTTCTCAGACTTCAGCGCAAGTGATCGAAATTCCTCTCCGCAAGATCGTCATTTCCCAGACTTCAGCGGGAGTGATCAAAATTCCTCTCAGCAAGATCGTCATTTCCCAGACTTCAGCGGGAGTGATCTAAATTCCTCTCTACAAGATCGTCATTTCCTAGACTTTAGCAAGATGATCGAAATTCTCTCAACAAGATCGTCATTTCTCAAACTTCAAAGGGAGTGATCGAAATTCCTCTCAGCAAGATCGTCATTTCTCAACTTCAGCGAGAGTGATCAAAATTCCTCTCAGCAAGATCGTCATTTCTCAGACTCCAGCGGGAGTGATCGAAATTCCTCTCCGCAAGATCGTCATTTCCCAGACTTCAGCGGGAGTGATCGAAATTCCTCTCTACAAGATCGTCATTTCCTAGACTTCAGCGGGAGTGATCGAAATTCCTCTTTGCAAGATTGTCATTTCTCAGACTTCAGCCAGAGTAATCGAATTTCCCCTCCGCAAGATCGTCATTTCCTAAACTTCAGCGGGAGTGATCGAAATTCCTCTCAAAAAGATTGTCATTTCTCAGACTTCAGAGGGAGTGATAGAAATTCCTCTCAACAAGATCGTCATTTCTCAGACTTCAGCGGGAGTGATCGAAGTTCCTCTCAACAAGATCGTCATTTCTCAGACTTCAGCGCAAGTGATCGAAATTCCTCTCCGCAAGATCGTCATTTCCCAGACTTCAGCGGGAGTGATCAAAATTCCTCTCAGCAAGATCGTCATTTCCCAGACTTCAGCGGGAGTGATCTAAATTCCTCTCTACAAGATCGTCATTTCCTAGACTTTAGCAAGAGTGATCGAAATTCCTCTCAACAAGATCGTCATTTCTCAAACTTCAGAGGGAGTGATCGAAATTCCTCTCAGCAAGATCGTCATTTCTCAAACTTCAGCGAGAGTGATCAAAAATTCCTCTCAGCAAGGTCGTCATTTCTCAGACTCCAGCGGGAGTGATCGAAATTCCTCTCTGCAAGATCGTCATTTCCCAGACTTCAGCGGGAGTGATCGAAATTCCTCTCTACAAGATCGTCATTTCCTAGACTTCTGCGGGAGTGATCGAAATTCCTCTTTGCAAGATTGTCATTTCTCAGACTTCAGCCAGAGTAATCGAACTTCCTCTCCGCAAGATCGTCATTTCTCAGACTTCAACGGGAGTGATCGAAATTCCTCGTGATAAACTCCCCTTCGCCCTATAACGTGATCATGGGAAGACAGCTCATCCACAAGATAGGCAGAGTAGTATCCACCTACCACCTTGCCATGGCTTACACGACTAATGAGAGACGGTCAGCAAAGCTCAGGGGAAGCCGAAAAACAGTTAACAATGTTACATAACCTCCTTAAAGCAGCCTACAAAGACCAGACAACAGTCAACCTCAAAACGAAGGTCCACTGAGCAGGCTGAGAGAAAATCAAGAAAAAGGAAGCGCGAAGAATATCACAAGGAGAAGGACAAGGAGAAGCCTGCAAAGGAAGAGATGGCTAGATCACTTACCATTGGAGAGCATGTCAAATTTGAGCTCACAGAAGGTGACCTCTTGAGAACGGTAAAAATCGGGAAAGACATCGATCCTGGAGTAGGGGTACACCTCATAGAGCTGCTAAGAAGGAACAA